>NC_134023.1:11619300-11945159 GCF_040712315.1 Castanea sativa
TACAATGTGGTTCTACATTTAGAACCGCACTGTAGCTCAATTGTATATTTTTTTACAATACTTACTTTTTACAACATTCAATGGAGGGGTTCTTTATGCTACAGTACGGTTCTTTATGCTTAAATTTGGAATTTGACTCTTTCGTTCCTGATGCTCTAAGTCCGGTGCATTAAAGATTTTTCCATTATCAACAGACTTTAAGTCCATTTTAGATTGATTGCCAAAAAGAAAAATAGCATGTTTTATACTTTGTATCGAGTAGTATTTTATTTTAAAACTTGCCTTCTCATGTTGCTTGTGCCAAAGCGGTCTTCTATTTTTTTTTTTTTTTAAAGGACAACTTTTTATTCATTATAATTCGAGGTTGATGCATTTTTTAATCATAAAAATACCTAAGGGTGTGAGGCGATCTATACATTTTCGAATGTGTTTGTAATTTGTGCTACACCTCATCACACCCCAAGATATTTTTTTAATTAAAAAATACATCAACCTCGAATTATGATAAATGGAAATTTGTGTTTTTTAGAAAAAAAAATAATAGAAAAGCATTTGAGCATGTGTAACATGTGTGTGGAGAGGCTAATTGTATTTAGGTACTTGTATCAAATTATTTTGTGCAACCCAAGGGTTAACAACTAGTAAATATTATATTTATATATCAATTTCTTTTCCAAGTTTGAGCCAACAAGTACTGATCTCCTACAACAACAACAACAACAACAACAATTCTTAACACACACACACAAAATATTTAGTATTCTTAAAAAAAACAACAATTCTTAATCCCAAAATTTAGGGTTAGTAAACATGCTTGATTTAGGTCATATATGTTCTGTTTTTGGAAAGAATTAAGATCATTTATTAAATATATTTATTAAAAAAAATTGCAATCCCATCATTGCTGAGACAGGCTGCAAGTCTCCTTAACGATATTATTCATAAAAATTGAGCTTGCTGGACCCAATTTTGTTTAGAAGCTCCCCTAGACTATTATTAAATGTATATATGAAATTATAAAATACTATATAAACTGGACCAATGAGATATTAGTGGATGGAAGCAAAACAATGCTCAATTAGTCGAATGAAATTGTGTCAGGATACTGGGAGCCTCTAAAGACATTCCATGTTTAAGCTTTTAAACCATTCTTATCAAACCTTTCAAATGCTAAAATTTTTTTTTTTTTTAGCATTTTTAACCCAAAAGCTTGCTCCATCAAACCTTTTAAATGATATAATTTTTGCAATTGATGAACAATGCCATCTCATATTTGAGACCACACTGTTCACCAATTGTAAAACTTTAATTATTTTTTTATTCAGTGGGGCCCACTATCTTTTATTCTTTATCTTCACCATTTCTTCTCATTTCATTTCTTCCTGTTTCACCATTTCTCTGCTCTCTCTTCTCTGATCTCTCTTCTCTCTCTGTTGTTCATGGTCTGTTATGCTCGTCGTCAATTTTTGCTCGTCGCCAATCTCTGCACGTCGTCAATCTCTGCATGTCGCCGATCTCTCTACTCAAAGCCACTTGATCTTTCTACTCTTCGTCTGCAACGTCGCCGATCTCTCTACTCTCAGTCACTTGATCTCTACTCTTTGGCCGCAACGTTGCCAAGTCGCCGCTGCCTCCGATTCGCCCTCCCACTCACCCTCACCGGTTTAGATCTATGATTATCTCTTACTCATGTTCCGATTTGCAGGTTGTGGGTTCCGATTACACCTCACCGGTGGAGGGTTTTTTTTTTCTTTTCTTTTGCTATGGTTGGTGGTGGTGAGTGGATGTGGTGGTTGTGGGTGGTGGGTTTTGTGGTGACTGTTGGTAGTGTGGCGCCGACGGTGCTATGAGAAAGAGAGAGACAGAGGAGAGAGAAAAAATAAAAAATTATTGAAAAATAATAAAGAAACAATATTTAAATAAAATGGTAAAAAAAATAGAAGTTTTGATATAGGTTGTATTGTAAAGTGGTGTGATATATGTTATAAAATTGGGTTTTGAGATGGTAAATGCTAAATTTTTTAGAATGTTTGATAAGAATGCTCTAAAAGACATCAAACTAATAAACAGGAAAAAGACATCACATCACAAACTATAATAAAGCCTCTAAAGACATTGTAATTTAAATTTAAAAAACATTAAGCTAAAGATCCAAGTTAAAAAAATTAAAAAAAAAAACGTCACATCCCAGACATTCTAGCTGCAAACTAATCATGGCATGCATAACTTAAACTATACTCTCTAGACCATACTAATTCCATACTCAATGCACTCAAAGACATTGTCCAAATTATACACGGCTGCTGCATCTCCATTGTGCCTCAATAGAACTGACCCATTCTCAAAATGCCAGAGATTCTCTTGGAAGAAATTATTGTGTACTCCCAGAATACCATAAATGCATACTTCCTCCTCTCACATGAATGGTAGGTCTTACTAATTAAATTCATGGTAGGATCCGCCATTCATGTGAAAGGAGGGATTACGCATTTATGGTACTCCGAGAATAGCTAATAATTTTCCTCTTGGAAGTTCAATTCATCTTCATGATTTTTCTGCATAAAAAAAGAATTAAAATGGTTAAAACAGTTTAGTACTATGAAACTAAGAAAAGAGAAGAATTTCAATTTGACCACTACCAATGTTGAGGCCCAATCGTCCCAAACTCAAATTCCTGGGGATCAAAACCCATGCAACGAAAGCGCATCAACGACACAAACTTCATATTATCATTTTCAGAAATTTCCCTTCCATGTCTAGGTTCCAATGTAATATTAACTTGAGCACTGACAAGTCCAATTTTTGCACTACATATATGAAAGTTCAATTAGCGTGCAAAACACTAATGAATGCTTAGACCCCTAATTTCAAATTAAACCAACACAAGCTTATACCCAAATAATATATGTGTGGAATAATAGGTACAAGCAAAAACCTAAACAAATAAACAACTCTACACCATAATTAATTACAACACAACAACAATTAAAAGGTAAGAGTAAGGGTTAGAGAGATGCAAACACAAAGATAACACTAGCATGTGTTATCGAAAAGGAAACTGAAGAATTCGACGAAAAACCTCTCTGCCGCCCTTCAAGTGGTGAAATGATCCACTAAATAATAAAGTTAGGATACACGAATAGCAATAGACCCTCCAATCCTAATCTACCCAATGCACCTAAGCCCTCTAAGCTTCTTACTTCAATAAGGTTAAGCCTAATCTTGTCTTCTTTAGCTTTCTAGATCCCGCAATAAGTCCATTGCATCAACCAAGTGAATTGGTCATCTCTGAACTGTTTCCCAAGCACCAAAATACCTCCTCACTGATATGGGTATGGTGAGATAAGGATTTGGCTAATAAACCTCTCAAGGGTATGTCAATGGAGAGGGTGAGAGTAGAGGAATTTGGAGAATCAAATGTCTAAGATTGTGGATAAGTCAATCTTGGTTTTTTCTAGGATTTCTCTCTCAAAATTCTTTTTGGAAGCTCTCTACATTTCGTGGGTATAAGGGTATTTATAGTAGAGTACGTGAGGAATGTGAAAAGTCATTTTTTTGCAAAACAGGACATTCTAGCGACTGACTCTCGCGACTAGAACGAGTTGCGAGTTTGAGTCGCGAGTTAACTGCTAGGCCAAATTGTACTTTTTGTTCTGTAGTGCTCCAGCTATCGTAACCTTTCAGCTTCCTGCATCCTTCACACGTGTGACACTTTGGCGACTTGCCAGTCGCAAGTCAGTCGCGAGACTCATCTTGAATGCACACAACTTGAGTTTCTTCACACTTTCTCACACACAACCCTTACGTAATTCCCACCTAAATACAGGGTATCTAATTGCTGAAATTACAAGCAAATTTGACACGGAATAAAGTCAACACATGATTGATATATATATATATATATATATATATATATATATATATATATATATATATATGCCTAGAAACATTAGCACTATCCAAGCTGACACCATCTCCAAAACCTTAAACATGATTAGTGCCAAAACCATACATCTGAAGTATCTTCAGGAGGAAATAAGATACAAGAAAGTTGAGGACCAACTAGCTTGTAAAACCCTCCAAGAAGAGATTAGAAAGTTTGAGGAAAAACTTAAGCAGGAAGTCTGCTCTGATCTACCCACAGCCTTTTGGCATAGAAAGAGACACAAGGTAGCTCTCCCATATGTCAAAGATTTCAATGAAAAGGACATCCCTACCAAAGCTCAACCCATCCAAATGAACCAGGAACTTATGAATACCTGTAGAGCAGAGATAGAGGACCTCCTTAAGAAAGGAATCATCAGAAAATCTAGATCGCCATGGTCTTGTCCTGCCTTCTATGTCTAGAAAAATGTTGAGATAGAAAGAGATGTCCCTAGGTTAGTAATCAACATCAAGCACTTAACAAAGTCTTAGAATGGATAAGATACCCAATTCCTAACAAAAAGGACTTAGTTAACAGCCTTAGCAAAGCAGTTGTTTTCAGCAAGTTTGATATGAAGAGTGGATTTTGGCAAATACAAATCAGAGAGCCTGATAGGTATAAAACAGCCTTCACCACACCCTTTGGCCATTACGAATGGAATGTGATGCCCTTCGGTCTCAAAAATGCACCTTCTGAATTCCAAAATATCATGAATGAGATTTTTAATCCATTCTCGAGTCATGCCATTGTATACATTGATGATATACTCATTTTTTCTCTAATCGCTGTCCAAGTTATACCCGCTATAAGGGTCTTAGGAATCTTGGAATGGATCCAGTGGATCGTGGTTGACTGATCCCTCAGAAGCAGTGGGAGAGACCTGTTCTTCTGATTCTAGCTGTTGTGAGTGAGCTATTAGCTGCTGGGCTAATTCTTTTAACTCTTTGCTAGATTTTCCGGTAATCTGGACAGAGTCTAGGCTAGACTGAGATCTTATCATGTGGGCAATGGGTCTCTGAACTGGGGGAGGATAATCCTTATAAACCTGATTGATGATTGGATTAATCCTAAGGCTGTCCCACCATTTAACTGAGAATTCCCGGTCCAAGAGGTTGTTGTTAATTGTATATTTCCACATACTGATCCAATGGACCTTGTACCTCTGGGAGAAGATTAAGATTACTGGGAACTGGGATCTGTGCCTAGAGGAGCTGCACCTTGAATCAAAGTACCTTAAAGCATCTTGTAATGGTTCTGGGAAGATCTGGGGGATGGATCCAAACATTTCCCACCACTTAAGGAACCAGGAGGGGGGTTTGGCTATCAAACTCTTTGCTGAACATTAAGAACCATGAATGGTTAAATTTCTGGTTCTGGAAGAAGAGTACTTTTTCGAAAGCATCCATGTAGTCATAATAGCTGTAATGGAGTATTGAGCCTGACGGAGATCTGTAATTTTTGAGGATCCTTAGCAGGGAAGGATGTTGTCCCCATTCTTTACTACTGATAAAACCTGTGATGATGAACTTGTGATAGAGGACTATTGGGGGGTCCCCTTTGCTGTAGATATTTTCTATTTGAGCAGACTTTTCCTGAGAGAGGATGCTCTTATAGAACTGGATATTTTTCTCTGGATGTTTGGGTAAGAAATGCCAGTTTGGTGGCAAAACTTCCATGGCTAAGGCTAGGGGATCTGTTATATGAACTAGGTGGGGTTCAATATAAGAGATATGCTGGGTAAAGGTCTTCTTGACATAAGAGGACTGTCTTCCTCTTTGGGTTGGATAGGAAGAAGGTTTTTGAGTTTGGATAAGGCTAAAATGTTCTTCTATCTGATAAGGGTTGATAGCTTTGGGTGCTGGGGAGGCTAAGGCTGAGCTGTAGCTGGGTTGACCATATGGTGGCCTTTCATAATTTGGTTTTGGGATTGATGAAACCAAATAACGATTGGCAATGTTTGATGATATATATATATATATAACAAATATTAAAAACAGGTTGGAAACATCAAACATGGGTACTTATATTGGAGAATACAATAGCCTAGTCTCAATGGTCAGGTGATGGATGAAAATCATATTACAGTGGTGCAAATAAAGAAATATATTTCAAATGTTGGAGGCTATGTGCTAAAGTTCACATAAAAGAGACTCACCTTGCAAACTTTTTTTTTCCCCAAAGACACAGCAATGGTATCCTTACTGATAGTGTTGCATGAGTTGCATCTTATCTAGATGGAAAACAAAAAATAAAATAACAAAAACTAAGTTAGACGAAATCTCACCCACCATTCATATATATGATAATTTGTCCTCCATCTACACACAAAAGAATATATATTTATATATACCTTAAAACTTGTACTCAAAGGTTCGATTGTCTGTACCACCTTGAGGCTGGAACTTACTCACTCCAAACATAGCAACCCGAATTTTCAAGGAAAAAAGCTTGGAGGTGGGATGTTCCATTGCTTCAGGAAATGGAAAGCTCTGTTTTGTTGTGTGTTTTGGCTAAGAGGAAACGAGTAGCTGATGAATTGGTTAACACCCTCTACTATATATATAAAGCTTTGGTATTAAATAGGTAGGTGGAGTTAGAAATGAGTAGTTCTATGACCATAAATTAATTCACAACTTTTGTTACAATTTTACATGGCAATTCATAATTGATTGTCTGTCACTTTTATATAGACCCATAACTTCTTCTTTTTCACTATTCATAATCAAATATATGGATAATTGTGACAAAAATTATGGACCTAGAATTTTTTTTTTTAGTAGAAATCAATTCTTATTCCTTTTCCAGTTTTAGTATCTATTAATAATTTATATTTTAAAGCAACCTTATTATAAAATATGGTGTAATAGTCTACTTCTACCAAGTTAATATACTAGAGTGGACGAGTGACTTTCTACTAACTACTAAGGTAGGACCATGTGCAAGTGGTTAATAGCTACTATAACAAAAATGGTTTATTACAATGAAAAAAATCATTGAAATAATATCAAAATTGATGCAATAGTTTATGTGAAGTGTTGCAATAAAATCTGAGATAATAGGTTTGTACTACAAAAAATTTCGTTGCAATAAACTTTAAATATTTTAATGACAATTTTGATGTAATAATATATTTGTTGTTGCACTAAACAATTTACTACTTCAAATATCTTCTAGCAATAGGCTATTATTTTACGAATTTTATTATAATAGATTGCAAATAATTGAAAAAAATAATTTAGGACAAGTTATTGCAACGATATCTTCATTGTAATAAATAATTTTTTTCATATTTTTCATTAAAAATATATTGTAAAATAATTGGTATTAGATTATTGTAATAATATATTCGTTGTAGCTTCATATTTATCATTACAATAGATTATAAACTAATTGATATTTAGTTATTGCAATGATATATTTGTTGCAATAAGTTGTTACTTAGAAGTTTTTATTGTAATAAATTGCAAAATAATTGGTATCAAGTTATTACAATGATTTCTTGAATTTAAGTTATTGCAAAAAAAATTTTAATGCAATTTAGTATTAAAGCCTCTATTGCAACCAAATATTATAAGTTATTGCAACTATTATTATTATTATTATTATTATTGCAACAACTTTTATTATTGAAAATGTGATATTATGTTTAATACCACTATGCTACTTTGGTTGTATTAACACTTGAGGTAAGAGATTTATATTGATGTAGTGAGCTGATAATATTTATTGAGTACTAATGCTTTATACCTTAAGGGGGAGCTCCTGAGGGCCTTGGATTTCCTTTTCTTGTGCTTCCTTTGGGTATGGAAAAGGACCTTTTTGATTTTCATGAGCTTTATGAGCTCACTAGGGTTGGCAATTGAGTATAAAGTTTTTATATGTAAAATTGTTTTTCTTTGTTGAATTACCTGTTTAGCAATTCACCCCTCCCCCTCTCCCCCCCCCCCCCCAAAAAAAAAGCACTTGATTAGCAATTTGAATTATTTTAATTGCATATGGCTATATAGTTACATGTCCTCTCACTGAGAATTTTTTTTTAGCCTATTAATCATTTGATATAAATAATAAAAAAAATCCAGCGGGAAAGAGAGAGGGATAGAGATAAACATGAAATAAGTGTGTTTAGAATGAGACCTATATCACTAGCTTTGTTGCACTATGTACTTTGTAGATGTGTATTTTAAGTTTATATAGATTAGATTTTGAGAATCACCTATTTTAGTCCTTCAAATTTACAGATTAAAACATATTCAAAGAATTCAAAAAACCCACTTGTACTTCACCCAAAAAAAAAAAAAATCACAATCAAATCTCAAAATATTTAAATAGTTCATTTTTATGGGATATATAAATAGTTCGAACTTGATCCTTGCATCAACCTCACATGTTCATGTAAGTAATACTACACGTGACACGTCTCATCTACTTTGACCACACGATGACAAAAGATCTGCAGTTTAGTAGTATTAGCTTCTTTTTTTTTTAATAATTTTGATAAGAGATTAGCTAATTTTCCCAACATGTAGAATTTGGGTTTGAATCCTTATCCTGACATATACCACTTACATTTATTATAAGCTCCTCATTTCATTTAGTAATAAAACAAGTTTTGACATTTTTAATATGAATAAAAGAGTTCAAAGATCCATTTCTTTTCCTCTCCTTTTATCTCCTTCACTATGTTTTTCAAGCAGCTGAGACTCAGACTAGGATTGGCAATGGGATTATTTGTGTGGGTAGGATTAAAAGTGATTTGTGGAAAGATTTGAGATTGAGTGCAAGTGGTGGAAAGGACTGCAGCTTGGTTTGGGTTAGGGTTGGGATTCTTTGCGAAATGGGTGGCTTTAAGAGGGTTCAATATCATGAAGAAATTGACAGAAGTAGAAGAGAACAGTCATGCCTATACGATTTGCTTTTTAACCGGAAACAAAAATTCAAAATTTTCTCAAACTCGGTAGCTACAAGAAGCTCGGCAAAACCGGAGAATATAATTAGCCCAAGACAAATACCATTTCTCACGTATACTTGAAGTAAATCAATAAAACAATTAGACATGCAAATTGTTGAGTATTATATCGTGTCAATTAGCCCTCTTCCTCTTCTTTGACTTCTTTGCACGAGATTTTACTTTTGTCTTTGATATATTTGTAGGCGGTTTTTGCTTCTTGCTTCGATGCCTTGGAGGCACTAGCTTCTCAACGTCATCCTCCCCAGCGGAGAGGGTATCACTAGCAGACTCTTCTTCATCAGAACTGAGTACCAACTCTTCTACAACATCTTCATCCACAGCTACCGTGTTGTGCTCTTCCATCTTTCTCTTCTTTTTCTTCTGCTTGATTTCTTTAGGCTTCTTGGTCCTGCGAATCAATAGTAGAATGATAAATAACAATACCACCAAAGAAAAAAAAAATGCGAGAGTCAGATGAACATACTTGGAGTCACCTCCCGGTAACCAGGAAGAATTAAAGACAGAAGCACCTTCCTCATTCCAGGCATCATCCTCTTCATCACTTTCTGATATTTTTTTCCCGAAGACAGACGAGTGCTCACCAACAAGAACACTGAAACCACATGCACATTAGAAAATTGCAACCTAAAACATGCAATCATGAATATGATAAAGCCTACTAAACAACATAGAGATAAACCTGGATTCCGTCAACATATCGTTTCTTTGCTGTGCTCTTTGGCGTAGAGTTAAGACATACTGTGACAAAGGGCTAGCCTCTGACTTCTTTTCATCCTATGAAAACACATAATGTTTTTCAGCTTCTCTGAGGCATTAAACTTAAACAAAACAAAGCATTCAAGAAATCCAAGGCAACAAACTTATACCACAAATATCTTAATAACAGCTCAATTCATTGAATTGCAATTTTCAATCATAGAGAGCCCTTTATTAAATATTAATTAACCAGTGTGTTAAAACCCCAAAGGCAGCATTACTCAACAGTTGATGAGCTCAAAAAGCAAAAATCAAAGGCCATACACATAAAAGACCTGTGTAGTAGATCATACACACACACACACACACACACACACACACACATATATATATAAACCAAACAAAAACCAACAACTTTCACTCTTGACAGTTGACTCATAAGTAACCAAAAAAAGCTTCCAACTTGTTTCTACCAATTCAAACCACATGTTAGCCAAATTAAACTAAAATGATGAAATAATAAAAGTTGCCAATATTAGAGAACTTAACAATCTGATCAACAATGTATAAAAAAAAAATTTAAAAAAAAAATCTGATCAATTAAAGCATTGCTATTGCAACCCATCAAGATTCAGAGAAACTCATAACATACAGTACTCAGGCTTTCCTATAAAAAAATCAAATGCAGAATGCAACATATAATCTATACGAATGATAAAATTCAGCAAAGAGAATGGGATCAGAAATTTTTGCAAACCTCAAGAAAAGACATTGCTGCAGGATCATTCGGGAGAAAAGAAATAGACATACGCCTTTCATTTGTAAACTCAGAACTAGCCTCAATCTGAGATGTGGAAGAGCATACATTAGTTATGTGTACTACAAGCTTTGCTACTTGTAGAAGAAGAATTCATCTAAAAAGAAAACGGAGATATAACAAGAGCATAAACATTTTTCAGCAATCCACTTTTTCAAACTCTAAAGGTCAGATGGAGCATAGGAGATCACAAGTCTGATAGATATCCATTAGTTACATGCACCACTAGCTTTGCTACATGTAGCATTGTAACAGGTAAATTCATTCGCATACAAAAAAGACAAAATAAATGAGATTAAATTTTTTTTCAAGCATTCCACTTTGACACACTATAAGATAAGGAGGAAGATATCTGTTGACCACTTTAATCAATTACCTGATTGATAAGCTGCCTCATTTCTTTCCTGAACCGCTCAACTTTGGTAGATTTACAAAAGCTACGCAACCGGACTAGTGGGATAAAAGACAGTTCAAAGAATGCAACAGAATAGCTCCATTGAGCTAAATGTTCAGCTAGCTCCACAGCCACAGAAAATACACATGCCTCCTGAAATGCCCGTGTCTTCAGGGTTGGCTTGCTTACCTGGCATAGAAAATTTTCCAAACTCACATCAGCAATATAGCTGTAAAGCACAACTGACACAAACAAAAATATCCACGCGTAGAAGTACCTTGAGTATAGTACGCAAATCAACAGCTTTGCCAACACCTCCAGTGGGGTGCCTATTTAGTTCTTTCATTTCCAGCATGTCCAAAAGGAGCATAGAAACAGGTATGAATGTACCGGTAGCAGCAGCAATTCGGTTAAGCATTTTAACGCACCTCAATCTAAGGGGAAAGTATCTCGCAGTTGGAACCAGACGTGCTACCCCAGAAATTATTTGGGTCAGAGGATAAGCAAGGGGACTAAAGTCAGCTTCTGAGCTGTAAGCGCATAGAGCTCCAGTCCAAAGTTCAAGGCAGTTAATGAACTTCCACTCATATACCTTCCGGAATGCCTCCTATAGAACACAGCTAAAAATCAGAGAAGTGAAGTATTTGGAAAACACAACCAACAGTGTCTCAAGAAAGTACTAAATATGATTCAACCATTTTAAAATGGTACAGCATCAGGTAATTTTAAGGCAATGGACAAAAATTATAAGATTGCAAATTTGCAGCTTTAACACAAGATTATAATTGCAATCTCAATAGTGCCAAAAGGGAAACCTTTGAGAGAAAGTTATGGACAAAATTTAACTCCCAGAATGACAAAAACTTTAGCACTATCATCTCTAAGTTTGATAGATAATGAGAGGTACACTATAAATGGAATCATTTAAATCTATCAGAATATCAGACCTACAAGATGAGATATTAAAAGAGGAACCCCTTTAAAATAATTTTTAGATGGTGACAAATAATACCTTAGTTTTTGTATTAAGTGCATCCCGTAAAATCATTGCCAATTGTCGAATGAAAACAAAGGCATGTTGATATGCAGTAGGAACATCCACACCAAAAAGTTCGATGACACAATTTCCAAGAAACTGGAGATGTTGTAATTTCACTGCATTTATAAACTGGCAGTTCAATACATAGGCTTTATATATCCCTCTAAAGCATTCATCTAAGCAATCAGATCCTAGCCGGATACACAAATCTCTTAAAAATAAAAATGAGACAACTGGTAGGGCACCACCACCGGTAGCCCAAAAGTGAAGTGCAACCTGAAAAAGTCAAACATAAAAATTAGTTCCATGTGTACCAATTGAAGAAAATTAAAAATAAGTAAAAGACTTGGAACTATTGAGACCACAAACTACATCAAAATAGCATGAATATGCATGTAGTTCACGTTCTGTACAGTGCCCGAAACCACAAACTGTTTCTTTTTAAATTGATAAATGATCAGTGATTTTAACAGAGAAACCATTTACAGTTGCAACCTCAAAACACGTGGTTCAGGGCAGGGTCCAGGACCACAAACTGCACTGCATATGCATCAGATTTACAGGATAGGCAGAGACCTTAAACCACCTCTAGCAATGTGGTAAAGATGAATCATCAGGTATATATTGAATCCAAGAAATGAAGGAGAGAACCATGCATACCTTAATGTACTTCCTTAAGAGACTTGGAAAAGCAGCCAAAAATATGGAAGAATATTTGAGCCGCCGTAAAGTAAATGATATCATTTCCGTATCAGTCATTTGGTTCAAAACATGTAGGGCATTTCCAAGATATGACTTCACTAAGTGGTTGTAGTTCTTCCAGTGTTTTGTGTTCATGAGATCCATTATGGTCTCTTTCTTTCCACCAGAACTAGGGAGCTTCAACAATTTTCGTAGTATTGCATCCATTTCACTTAAAACAAACAACATTATCTTATTAAACACACTACTTGACATAATACTGAACTTTGTTGAAGAATCGTCCCCGCCATCATCACCATAGTGGCAAGCAGTCCTGAATGCTCTTGTAAGTGAACGAACTGCACTAATGTTTCCTTTTTCTTGTACTGAATTACACCAAGAATCAACCATTGCAGTAGTTATAACATTTTTTGATGGTTTCTCTTTTTTCTCTGCAACACGATGCCTGCCAATTTCATCGTCACCTTGTAAATCTGCATCTTCCACATCAGTAGCAGCATCTTCCACATCAGTAGTGACATCTTCCTGCACAAAAGTGCAACAGGTTTTATAAAACTCTTCTATTAAGAGCACCCATTGAAATCATGACAAAATTCAAGGTGATTTGTACACACATCAATATCCTCATCATTAAATTGTAGAAGCTCCTCGTCATGCTCTTTCAAAAACTCATAGAATTCTGGGTCCTGCAAAAAATACTTGTTAATGACTGATTGACTTCACCACTAAAGCTGTAACAGCATTAAAACAAAAATTCCACAAGGTAATAAATTATCAAGTATCAACCAAATTCTGATTTCCCAATTGAATGAATAACCATTTTAAATACATTAACTCAGAAGCTCATATCTCTCCTAGCTACATTGTATTGAACCCTCATCCATTCGATAATCAAGCAACCAAACCATAATGTACTTCATGGTAATGATACCCCCACTTCACTTATCAACAAATAGAAATGGAACCCCTATCTTAAAATAATAGGAAGAAAAAAAAAATTAGAGAGTGAGTGAAATGAGTGGAAGCAAGGGTTAACGTGGTTTGGCTTGATGACCTACGTCACAATAGAAAGCCCTTACTGCAACATTTTTACTATTTTGAATTGTGTATTACAATGCAAGATCTCAATATAAGGTACATATACACACAATAGTTGACCTATAGGAGCTATTAGTTATGTGTGAAGCAAAGATAATTGATATGTATTGATTTGGGGCATGATAAAGGGTCATAACTAAGGTACATACATGGCAAAAACGTAGAGAGCAGATACATTTAGTCATATATATAGCATGTGCACATAGTAACACCCAGCTGCATGAATTTTCCTGGACATTCAGCAGCCATAGCAAAATTCTTTTTGACTATGTTTCATAATTAGCATACCAAAATCAAGCATTAACGTTTGAAATATCTAATACTCTACAAGAAAATGTCAATTATCAAGATAACAAAAATATTGGTCAAAAGACATTGTTGGTCCCTAAACCTTTGCTCATAAGTGATTTTGGCCACACTTTAAGTCCCTAACAAATTTAAAATGATCGCTTTTAGTTCCTAAAAAACTAAAAAGTGATCAATTTTGGTCCCTAACAACCTCTAGAGTGATGACTAAAACTGCTCTTGTGCTAAACTTTAAAAAGTACCAGTGCATTTAAGGCAAAAAAAAAATGTTATATATATGTATATGTATATGTATGTGTGTGTGTGTGTGTGAGTACCTTGTCCTTAAGTCTTTCTAGTTGACTCTTATGCTCTTTGGCTTGACTCCGAGATTTGGAGGTCTTGTTGCTTTTGGTTTCTTCTTTCTCCTCTTCATCACTCATTTCATTATCCAAACTCTTCACTGAGATTAACCAAAAAAAATGCAGCATAAATCAGCATAAGCCCGGTCACTAGTGACAACTAAACAAACATGAAATAAAAATAAACAAAAAACCTCTGCCTTTTGCCCCCATAGTTAACGATGGAAAGGAGTTATTCTGCAAAGGATAAAGAAAGAAATAACGGTTAGCTAAGGGTATAAAATTACATAATATGAAACTAAAAGTCACCGCTTTTTCTTTGTATACAAGCCAAAATTTTACTCAGATTATCACATACTGCTACAACAAAGTTTGTTAGAATCAAAAAATTTCCATAGCATAAAAAAAAAATGGATGCATATTTTGGGTCCATCAAAACGAATTCCTATGGTGATAAAGATCTCAATAAAGGCCATATGAAGCTTCAACAGCATTGGAAACAATGAAAAATCATTGCCGCATAAATTGAGAGAGCCAAAATCTCAGTGAGACATTGAGCCGAACAGGTGGTGGGCGCATCAGGACATGTAATTTAGTATACAGTATTATTATGACTTGTAAATTCTTAACACCACTAATCAGAAACTTTAACAATCATTTTGCATAAATTGATATCAGTTCAATATTTTGGTTCAAGAAAAACGAATTCCTACGGTCTTATTCAAGAGAGAGGTAATCATAAGAACATGAGAGAGCGCAAAATCTCAGTGAGACATTGAGTCGAACAGGTGGTGTGCATAAATTACATGTAATTTAGTTTATAACATTATTATTGACTTCTAAACACCACTAACTAACCAGAAAATTTTTAACAAACATTTTGCATGAAATTGATAAAAGTTAAAGAGGCAAGTGTAGAAGCAAACAGCAAAATCAATATACACACAGCGAATCGCTTTTTTTCTGAGTACGAGTCTGTACAAGTATGAACAGAGAAAAATGGGTTTTTCATAATTTATAGAAAAAGATAAGTTTCTGGAAGGCACATGAGTGCGAACGCTATGTTGAATGTGCGTCCGACACTACACTACGTAGGTACCTGTGCGGGTGAGGCGTGGGTCGGTCGGTCCTAGAAACGGCGGCAGCCGCGCGAGGAGTTAGCGACCGGACGTGCTGCAAGCTAGGAATCACCGGGCAGCTCTTTCCCTCTATAGGGATCGGAGGGAGAGAGAGATATGAAGGCGGAGGGACCTTACGGCTGAAAGAAACTGAGAATTAGGGAGGGTTTTAGTCTGTTAAGTTTTTTTTTTTTTTTTTTTTTTGGTTGGGGGTCTAAAATGCAAAAATCACTTTGTTTTACCAAAATTCATTTTGGTATTCTAACTTTTCTTTTGTAGTCCTTGAACTTTCAATTTTATTTAATTAAAGTTTTCCCGTTAAATTTTGTTATCTATATTATTATTTAAGGTGCTTCCCATATTGGATCGGATTTTTTTTGTTCCAAAAGTCTTGAACTTAGTTGGCATTAACCTAAATCTCACAAGTGTTAACTTTGTTTTACCATTATTTTTTTAAATTATTAAATGTCAAGTTGGGTCTACAAAAAAAAAAATCAACTCAACCCACCAACTCTTGTTAACAACCTAGGTCATCATCATCGAGTTATTATAGAGAGTCAAGGACACACATTTTACCACAATTTGTACATTTATCGATTTATAATTGTATTACATCACGTGCATATTACTTGGTGAAAATTAATTCAATCATTTTTTAACACATATGCAAGATGTGGCAAAATGCATAGCAAAGTTTGTGTTAACAGATTTTTTCTAAGTCGTTAAGTTAGGTTGGTTTCATGTGGTTAGAGAGTTGCATGCTCCTTATTTGCTAGACACAAGGTCGACTCAATAATTTTGGGGTCTATGACGAAAATTTTAAGTGGACTTTTTTATAATTAAATATTAATTAAATGATATTTATTAAAATTTTAATTTTTTATTTAAAATCTATTTTTCTTACTTTTTGAGATGTAAAATTACTAATTAAGTTTTTGTTTTTAAGTTTCTCTAACATTTATTTTTTAATTAATAATATGACTAATTCACTTAATTTTAGTATACCTTAAACAAGATTTTATTAATTGGTATGATATAGTAAAAGAGACTATTCATGCTAATGGGGGGATTTTAGCCTTTTACCCATATTTTTTAAAAATATTTGGCAATATGCTCCTGTTTTAAAACTATTTAAGTCTGTGCTCTTGTTTCAAAACTTGATTGGTAGAAATTCAAGTATGGGGTGATCAAACTTTAAAAAAAAAAAAATTGCATGAAACTCGAGTTTATGGAGCTCGAGTTTTATACCTATAGTTGCGTATTATAAGACCTATAGCGACATTTTATATGGAACTCGAGCTCCCTGAACTTGAGTTCCATGCAAATTTTCTTTTTGAAGTTTGATCGTGCATAACCTATAGCTGCGTTTTATAAGACCTATAGTGGCGTTTTATATGGAACTCGAGCTCCACGAACTCGAGTTCCATGCAAATTTTTTTTTAAAGTTAGATCGTGCATAACCTATAGCTGCATTTTATAAGACCTATAGCGGCGTTTTATATGGGACTCGAGCTCATGGAGCTCGAGTTCCATGCAATTTTTTTTTTAAAGTTTGATTGTGCATAACTCGATTTTAAATCAATCGAGTTTTACATTGAAACTCAATTTTAAGTAAATCGAGTTTTAAAACAGGGGCACGAACTTAAATAGTTTGAAAATAATGGCATATTGTCAAATATTTTTAAAAATATGGGTAAAAAGCTAGAATCCCCTGCTAATGGGTGGGTTAGTATCTTAGGGAAGTTAGTTTTAGCGTGTGGGGTCGTGGGTCATGTGGCTATGTGTGCTAGTATGTTATGGGCAGTGTGCTACTGCTATCAGCTGTGCGTGTGGTATTTTGCAGTGTATTGTAGGGCCTTTTGTTTTTTTTTTTTTTTCCCTTTTAATTTTTGTATTTTAGGATACAATAGTGTCTTTTAAATGCATTCTATTGACCAATAAAATGGCTTAATTTTTTAATTAAAATATATAGATAAATATTACACACACATATATATTTATACAAATGGGGGCCTTACACGGTTGCATTACTTGCTTCTATGCTTCAGCCGATCCTGGCTAGACAACGAGAAAGGGATATTTCAACACTTAATATCTTTGTTTGAAATATAGGGAGATGCCAAGTATATTTTATATCTATTTACAATTTCTTTTGAAAAAGGTGTTTTTCGAGCTAAAATTTAAGAAATCCCAGTGTACATTGCTTTATATCTCACTTAGAAAAGTCTTTCATCATTTATTCAAAAAATATATTAATATAATTGATATAAATACATAAAAATATTTTACTTAAACTTATTGTTTTAGGCCTCAAATCTTAATTGAGCCTCCAACGGTCTTGATGAGGTCTTTTTTTTTTTTTTTTTTGTTGAGAATCCGTCTTGATGAGTTGAATCAACTTCTCTTTTTTTTTTTTTTTTTTTTTCCAGTTGAATTAATGCACATTTCTAATCCAGCCCTCTTTGTACTAACACAAAGAGTCCAATTTACTTTCTTTCTTTTTTTTTCCTTTGGGATAGGTTCTTTTCCATCAAAAAAAAAATTTTGAGGACATTTTTTAAAATAAAGTTAAAGTTAATGAAAAGAAGAAAAAAGAAAAGGAAAAGGAAAGAACTACTTCTTTCAGTTTTACTTTTTAAGATAGCTTTATCTTTTTCCCCCATTCAATGTAGCCTTTTTTTTTTTTTTTTTTTTTTGGGCGAAAGAAGATAGATTCAATGTAGCCTCAAAACAAAAGGAAATACCTACTTTTTTTTTTTATATTAACGTGGTCTCCAAAATGAATGACAACTTTTCATCACCGCATGCCCTTAGTGCGATGATCACTCCACAGGTATAAGTGCTTGTGAGGTGTAGAGGGTAAGGACCAGAGTTCAAGTCTCCAGGAGGGAGCTTCATACACATATACACTTAGATTAGGTTCGAGTAGAAATTCTATCTTGTATAAAAAAAAAAAAATGACAACTTTTCCTATTTAATCTATTACTTTTTTTGCTGAATTATTTAGTCTATTACTTGTTACCCAGAGACTTACCCCTACTTTAAAATTTGTTTATAAAAACATAATATTTCAATAATAGTACATCCCAACGTACAGTTTGATATATATATATATATATATATATATATATATATATATATATAGACACACACCTATTTATATCTATTTATTTATCTAATGGTTTATCTTTTTCTTTTTTTTTATAAATGTTATGCCCTAAAATCACTTGTTATGACTGCAGGGAAAAAACATGGATGTTTATTTAAACACATTTGTAATCAGGTGGCGATTTTTTTTTTTTGGAGAAAACAAATATTAAGTTTTTTCTATATTATGAGTCTCTGAAAAATGATTTCATAGTTATAATTAAATTATCTTATCAATCTTTTCTAAATTTTTTGATAAACACTTCAGTGGAAAAAATAAGATTAATGGCATCAAGTTTTCAGTTTTCACATGATTTTCAGTAACTTTTTGAAGAAAGTTAGAATGATCTCCTATATAATTCAAAAAAGAACAATTTTTTATATATCTCTAACTTTCTTTTAACTAACTTGTAACCTTATGCATATACATGGATATACTTAAAAGATATATATTAAGATGCATAATATAATTTTTACATATATAATTTAAATATTATTGATAGTCATTCTTATATATTTTTTAACTCTTTTGAAAATCTTGTAAGAGTGTTATTAGGTAGAAAATGTAAATTGTTCATTTTTTAAATATTTTTATGTTCATTAATTCTAGACTCTTTGGTTTTTGTACACAATAACTTACTTCAATGGATACTTATGGTATAGTCCCACATTTGATTCTAAAATTAATAAATAAAACTCCCTCTAAAAATAAATAATTTAGAACACATGGCCCAAAATTGGACTTCAATTGTAGAATCTAATTGGATTTTATTTAAACTTTACCTACATATATATATATATATATATATATATATATATATATATATATATATATATATATATATGACTTATAAATTTGAATTGTTTTTAGTTATACAAAAAAAGGCTCATAAATATAAAATCATTCAAACCCTCTCTTCCTCTAATTTTATATATAGTGTTAGATATATGATTATGTTCTTTATGATTTATTTATATTGAATTCCTCATTTTCAACACTAAATTAACTCATTTGGAACAAAAATTAAAATTTTTGATTAAATGGGACATATATATACATATATAAATATATATGACTAATAAACTTGAATTGTTTTTAGTTCTATAAAAAAAAGGCTCATAAATATAAATTCATTCAAAATTTATGATTTTTATAATTTACTTATATTGGACTCATTGTTTTTTATACTAAATTAACTCATTTGACACAAAAATTAAAAAAACTTAGAATATATGGGACACATGTTGCAAAATTAAACTCTAATTGAAATCTAATTTTTACATTGAATTAACTTACTTAGTACAAAAATTTAAAAACTTATATTAGATGGGACACATAGCGTAAAATTAGATTCTAATTAAATTTCAGTTTAAAATCTAATTTAATTTTCTCTCCATTTTACTTATTATATATATATATATATATAAAATATAGATTTGTCAATAGTAAATGCATTATACCTATGAATTCCAAATGACTTATTAAAGAGAAAGCATGCCTGGTAGATAAAAAGTCGTGTCTTTATTAGCTATGCAACTACTCAACGCCATCTGGTTCAGCCCAAGTGGGCTCGGGGGCAGTTTATTATGAGAATCCAGGCCGTTTCAGTAATGGGTTGGCAAAGCTTAAGCCCGGTTCTAACTCAGTTAAGGGCAAAACGGACTTAGCCCGAAATAGGACTGCTTTCAATACTTCAGCTCAAGCCGCTAACTCCAAAGAGAGACAGAATAACAACTCCGAGTGGGTGCTTCAAATTTTCAAGCTCCAGTCCAACATCAATGGCAATTTCCAGTTTCGTAGCAACTCAGGTAGTAAGAAGGGCAATCGATACCCACACAAGGAGGTGGTTTAGTCCCAAACTCCGAAAAGCTTGGAAGATGGTGGTTCCTCTCACCCCAACAAACTCAGCACCGTGGTGGAAGGTTCTTTCAGACACGCCGGGGCCGGAGGAAGCAAGATCACTGGTATGGAACCCCATCCCTCAAATCTCAAAGACCCCACTATTATGCAAAATGATGCCGGAGGAGAAGCTGTCTGCGAGAAGAATGTTGGAATAGCAAGCCATTGTAACGGTTTTCATGGGCAACCGACATGCCACGAAACTTCTGCAAGTTTTTCAACCCATCACGGAGTGCAGTATTCACTCGATAGCCACGGAGAATTTGATGGGAGTACTAAAGCACTGTGTGACATTGATGCCAAGCAGAGGTCAAACAACAAAGATGGTGAGGATGACCGGATGGAGTTCGATGGAGTAAGCGAAGCTTCTCCCTCCGTTTGATGAGTATCCGCCCCCAACCACTGTTTAATAATGAAAATTTTAGGAGCTTTTAAGCCTCTTTTCAAAATCATGTGAGGGAGCTGGTAAATAATCACGATCCTGCTATTATAATTGTCATGGAGACCCATATTGGCAGTGACAGAGTTAGGAACATTACTGACAGGCTTCCGTTTAATGGGGCCATTCACATTGACACAATTGGCTTTGTTGGTGGTCTCTGACTTCTTTGGAATTCTAAGAAAGTCCAAATCACCCAACTAGCTATGTCGGAGCAGGGAATCCACATTCTGGTGAAGGTAACCGCCTCTGCCTTCGAATTCATTCTTTCTGTTGTGTATGCTAGTCCTAGATTTCATGAAAGATGCATTCTATGGAATAATTTAAAAAATGCTGCTAATCATCATGTGAAACCTTGGATTATTGCTGAAGATTTTAATAAGGTGCTTGATGGTAGGGATAAGTTTGGGGTAGAGCTATTAACACCGATAGATCTTTACTTTTCAAAGAATGTTTAGACTATTGTAATATGATAGATAGGGGGTTCACTGGGCCTCGGTTTACCTAGATCAATAGGCGTAACATTAAGGCATTGTTTGGATTTTGCCAAACTCAATTAACAAAACTAAGTTTTGTTAACTTATAACCCAAAAATTGTAGGCTCCACATCACTGAAGTCTGTTTAGATGATTTTTTGTTTGATCACTCAGTTAACAAAACTAAGTTTTTTGAGGTTTGAGTTAACAATTTTGATACAAGAAAAACTTGTTTTCAAGTTATGAAATATGATCCCATCAAAAAAAAAAAATTATGAAATATAAGTTACAATGGCATGATGGTAATTTCCGTCACAAGTTAGGCCCACGGTCAGAGTTTTGTCCCATTTGTATCAGCTTTACTCCTTCCAACGGTCACAAATCACTTTTCTACACAACCAACTTTTTCCTTTTTTCATTCTTCACTTTCTTCTAAAGAAGCTCCCAAACCCACTGCAAAATCTCCTAACATTCCGGTCTTGCACACCCATTTGAAGGAGAAATTTTGAGCTGAAGGAAATCTCCATCTGACGTGCTCCTTTGTAGTGGTGTTTTTTGGATACTCTTTTATTTTATTTTGCAAGAGCATACATACTAAAGTAAACATAAAACAAACTAGAATCTACAGTTAGATAAACTCATCAATCTACAATACGGCTTGATACAGAGCAAGTAATGAACTTCATGACAATAATCAACTTAATTCCTCTGCCTTTTTCTCACCCATTTATTTCCTTAGCAACAACACCCATATGATTTGTAAATTCCAATCTCTACCCAATACTCCCTTCCCACATGAAATCCCAACTGAAACCTTGAAATTTGCAACAATACCACATCAAAAAAAAAACCCATGTATACTATTATCCACACGTCATTTCTCCAATTAACATAGACACATAAGCAAGCTTGCAACAATAAAGAAATAAACTTTATTGAATACCATGACATACCCAGAAAAATAAATTCATTTTTTCCCTTAAATTTCAAAAAAGATGTGGGAAAAATTCATACACGAGTCTTGGTAATTGTCCTTTGGAGCCGTCAGATACCTCTTGATGTGAATGCTATCGCCGATCTGATTTCAAGGAGCAGCGCAACTGGGTTCAGTTTCAAGGCTGATGATGGAGGAAGGAAGTGTAGAGGTACTTGGTGGGTTCGGTTTCAGGTACAAGGAAGGAGGAAGATGATGTAGGAAGGGTCCATGGCTTTGACGTAGTTGGGCGAGGATGGAGGGGATGAGGTGCTGGGTTTGGCGCCTTTGGGGGTTTTTTGTTGTTGAAGGAAATAAGACCCAGGATGAAAATAAAAGAGAAGGAGACAAAAGAGAAGCAATCCGAGCTGTTCTGTGTGCACTGCACAATGGCTTGTGAGTGGGTTCCAAAAAATGTGAGTTTTTTGAGTTTTTGAATTGGAAACTGAACCGAGTTTAGGCGCCAAACAACGTTGGGTGTGTTTTGGGGATTTTCAAGTTATAAGAAATGAGTTATGGGTGATGAGTGATGAGTGACAAGTGATGATATTTGAATGATGAGTGATAGATAACTCACCACCCAAACATGGCCTAATGCTCTTGTTCAAGAAATGATTGATCGATTCTTTGCTAATCCCAACTGGTGTGCTGCCTACCCAGATGCAAGGGTGACTCACCTTACAAGATGTGTGTCTGATCATTGTCCTGTGCTCCTTGAATCCAATCCGAGCAATGGCCTCTGCCTTCCCAGGCCCTTCAAATCCCAAAGTTTTTGGCTTTCAAATATAACCTTTTCTGGAATAGTTTCGGAAGCTTGGGGCCGATCCTAACCGCTCCAAGAGGCTACTAAATGCTTTTCCAGGAGAGCATCAAATTGGAATAAGAATCAATTTGGGAATATTTTTGGAAGAAAGAAGATAATCATGGCTCGGCTTAATGGGATTCAGAAAGCCCTCGCCATTAATCCCTCACACTCCTTACTTGAAATGGAGAAAGCCTTGCATAAGGTTTAAATGCACTTTTAGACCAAGAAGAGGAGTTATGGGTTAAAAAATCCCGCATTAATAGGTTGATTGAGAGTGATAGGAACACAGCTTTTCACCATATGTCTACCATTGTAAGGAGACAGCGTAATCATATTTCCTCCATCAAGAATGACATGGGAGAATGGATTCTTAGTGAATTGGGGGTTATGAACCACATCCGGAAGGGTTTCACCAAATTATTCACAACTACCCTTGAGTGTTCACTTGTTAACCCCTCCTAACCCCTTAGGTGGCAAGCTGCCCTTTATGAGGAGGATAAGATCAGCCTTAATATGCCTATTACGAATGTTGAAATTAAAGAGGGCTTGTGGGCTTTAAAGCCTTTCAAAGCCCTAGGCCCTGATGGGCTCCATGCGGGTTTTTTCCAAAGATGTTGGCTCACCGTGGGGAACTTGATAAAAAATGAAGTGAAAAAGATTTTTGATGAGAGCAAAGTCCCTGAGTACCTTAATAGGACCATTATTGTCTTAATTCCAAAAATTGCGAGTCCTGAAAGCTTGGGAAACTATCTCCCCATTAGTCTTTGTAACACAGTGTACAAGATTGTGACCAAGATCATTGTAGCAAGACTTAGACCACATCTTGATAAGTTGGTTAGCCCCCTCTAGTCTGCCTTCGTTCCAAGTAGGAGAAGTGTAGACAATGCCATTGTGGTTCAAGAGTTGATACACACCATTAGCAATAAGAGGGGCCAGGGAGGTTACATGGCAATTAAAGTGGACATTGAAAAGGCTTATGATAAAGTAGAATAGAGTTTTATCCGAGAGGTTCTCATAAATGCCAACCTTCCCTACAGTATGGTGAACCTTATTATGAGTTGTGTATCGCCAGTTTCCACATCTATTCTCCTTAATGGAGGTAGTGTTGAGCCTATCTTCCCTTCCCGAGGGATTAGACAAGGTGACCCGTTATCGTCATATCTATTCATTCTTTGTATGGAAGTCCTTGGGCATATTATTGAAGAAAAGTGTAGTGAAAAAAGCTGGGTTCCTGTTAAAAGCTCTTATAGTGGGGTGACCTTCTCTCATCTCTTCTTTGCAGATGACTTGGTCCTCTTTGTAAAAGCGGATCATGTTAATTGTTCAACAATAAGGGATGTCCTTGATACTTTTTGCCCCCGATCAGGGCAATCCATTAGTGAAAGCAAATCGAGGGTGTTCTTCTCCCCAAATGTGGATGTGTACAAGAGAATCCTTGTGTGGAATTTTGGGATTCCACTCAACCCCAAACCTTGGAAAATATCTTGGATTCCCTATAAAGCACCGTGGAACCAGCAACCAAGATCTGAATTTCATTTTGGATAAGGTCAAGCAAAAGTTGGCGAGGTGGAAAGCCAACCTATTATCTCTAGCAGGAAGATCGGTCCTCATCCAAGCCTCCACGTCTACTATTCCTGCCTACATTATGCAATGCACGGCGTTGCCAAATAAATTGCTTAACAACATTGATCGGGTCAATCGCAATTTCCTTTGGGGTTCGTTGGTATCCTCAAAAAGAACCCATTGGGTGGGTTGGCACGAAGTGACCAAACTTAAAGAAAAAGGGGGTCTTGGCATTCAGTCTGCGAGGGGAAGGAATCAAGCCCTTCTTGCTAAGCTTAATTGGAGATTCCATACAGAAAAGGATGCTTTATGGGCCAAGGTTCTAAAGAGTAAGTATTGCTCTAACCAAAGAATAAATGCCAGAAAGAAGGACAAGCTTCCTTGTTCTAGGGTGTGGGAGGCTATGAAAAAGGGAGGTGAGGTGTTCAATAAAGGCATCAAATGGGTGCTGGGAAGAAATAGCAAGCTTAGTTTGTGACATGATGATTGGGCTTTTGAAGGCCCACTTAGAGCTCTCATTCATGGCCCATTATCTAAAGAAGAAAACTGCCTTCAAGTTAAAGAAGTTTTTGGCCCATAAGGGTGGGATTGGTCTAAGCTTTCTATCCAAATTCCTCAATCTGTCCTTATGGAAATAAATGCCATGCCTTTCTCTATGAGATCCTCAAACGAGGAAGATAGACTGATCTAGAGTGGTGCTGCCCGAGGGGATTTTAGCCTTAAATCAACTTATGCCATAGCCACAAGTTGCATTGAGGAAGAAGGGGACTTCACGGGAACATGGGTTTGGAAGGTTGATACCTTACCCCGTATTAAGACTTCCTATGGCAATGCTTGCATAACAGTATTGGAGTGGGTGAGTGCCTTGTGAAAAGGCACCTTGCTGATTTTGACCGATGCCCTCTTTGCCAAAGGGAAGCTGAAACCATTCTTCATAGGCTCAGGGATTGTGAGGTTGCTAAAACCACTTGAAGCATATTGGGCATTCATCCAAACAACAACTTTTATGAGGAAAACCTCCGCGTTTGGTTAGAGGAAAACTGCAAAGATACTACCTGCAAATTAAATAACCAACCACCTTGGAAAATTGTGTTTCCTTTCGCTATTTGGCACCTGTGGAAATTCAGGAATAGTGTGGTGTTTAGGGATCGGTACACTCAGCTGAAGGTCCATAGTGATGCCCTTTTTAATGCTTTGAAATTTCAACATTGTGTGATAAATCCTAAAGTTGCAGGTAGCAGGAAGATGGTGCAAGTTAGATGGGAGAAACCCCAACCTGGTTGGGTGAGCCTTAACACAGATGGGTCTGCTCTAGGAAATCTAGGGAGGGCTAGATGTGGCAGATTGATCAGGAATGAACATGGGGACTGGTTGGGCGGCTGCTCAAGAAGAATCGGCGTCACCAACGGCTTTGTAGCGGAGCTTTGGGCTCTTAGAGACAGCCTAATTCTCTACCATAACCTTCATTTAAATGTTGTCAACATTCAGCTTGATGCAAAAGCACTTATTGATGTTATTAGCAATCATTCTTATACTAATCAGGTCGTTATGCCAATTATTGATGACTGCATGAAGCTGATTTCCCAACTTGCCCAAGTCCTGATCGGGCATTGTTTTCGTGAAGCTAATTCGTGTGCGGATTACTTAGCTAGGAAAGGAACTCTTCAAGATAGTAGCTTTATTGTTTACCATGATCCGCCTGTGGATCTTTTGGAGCTTATACACTCAGACAAGGCTGGTTTGTTTTGTACCAGGGTCATAACTGAACCCTCTGTTCCCCTTTAGCTTCTCTTCAATGCATTTTCCTGTTTACCAAAAAAACATTCAATCTATGAATAACATAACATGAACCACAAAGGTTGACAATCACATTTATTTTCTTATTATATATCTAAAATTTTTCTAACTAAAACACTAATTAATGTTTTCAAATAGAAAATTTTAAAAAAAGAATACAAAATAGAATAAAATAACCCTCATCCTTTAGGAGGGGAAATAGAGTACGGTAATACTCAAATCAGAAAATGCTAAAATTTTAATTTTGGGTCCCATAAAACAAATAATTTTAAAGTATCAAGCCAATCATAAGTATGAGTTGAATGGTCAACTAATGAATATTTTATTTTTTGGATTAAAATTTTATTTTAGTGGGTTAATTTTCAATTTTTGGGGGCCAAATGTAAAATATTAGACCAAACTTTCAAGTTTTTTTTTTTTTGAAACATATACCTATAATTTTTTAATAAAAAATCCGTGGGGATGCCGGGGAAAAATTGTAGCGAGGTGGCTCTTTGATTTTTCAATCCAAAACTCAAAATGAATCTTTCTTTTCTCAAGCCATCCATAATTAACTTGATCTCGCTATGGAAAAAGCAAGGCTCATTAGTGTTCTTAAGGTTGGATTTAGAGGATATATCATTAGGGTTTGAAAATTGCTTTAGTAGTTCATATATACATGCATCCATGTTCATCACCTCATTGGCCGATTGTTTTTCTTTTCTTTTGTTTTTTTAATTTTTGATGAATCATTGGTCGATTTCTGATAAGATATACTAGTTTATATTTTCATATCTACATTTAATAATAGTCTTGGGCATCTTCTAAACAAAATTGGCCCATTTTATTGCAATAAAATAAGGTTATTCAGCACCAAAAAAAAAAGAAAAGAGATTGCCTATATATATATATCAATTTGATGTCAGACAATTTTTTTTATTATAGCATAAGAAGCTACTTTTCTTTTTCTTTTTTTTCCATAACCACTTTTTCAAAAATACTCACATTAGATTATCTATTCTAAACTCTATTTCATTAAAATATCAAATTTTCTTAATTTTTTATAATTGTTTCTCTTTAACACAAAACAACTATCATCTCTATTTTATTAACACACAACAACCATCATCTACTCTTTTCATTCATCCCATAATTTTAAAAATCATAATGGTCAAAGAACTAGAAAAGAGACTAATTCCCAGTTTTGACCAAACTGGTTTTTGAGTTCGATTCTCGGTTCAATTGGGCACCAGTCCGATCTAGTTTTTTAAAATGTGCTTCTTCCTCAAGATATGTAAAGAAAGAATAAAAATCAAATGCAAAATAAATAGTGACAATATAAATTTATACAGTTATTGTAGCAACTTTGTAAATTTACACATCTTTAACTTGATTGAAGTAAGTGAATTTTCAACTTAGATGTGTAAAATTAAGCTCCTTATCTATTTTGCTTCGGTGCTCATTAGCGATTAATGAGCCAATTCGTCATGGCAAGTGTCCAAGATAAAATAAAAAGAATATTAAAAATAAGTAGAAAGAAGGAAGAAAAAGCCAAAGGCTTTATATAAAAAAAGTGTTGTGAGCATTCTTGCGTGGCCTCTTTGGCTTTACTTAGTCTTTTGAATTAATTAATTTATCCAGACACTCTAATTTTTTAATTGGCATTTAATCCAAAAATCAAGTGTAAAATGATCATTTCAATTTCAAGGGTACAAAAATATCATTTTGAGCCATATAAAGAATTAATTCGTTTTTAAATATAATCATCACTTTTAAGTTTTAACAATTAAAATTAAGAACGTTTTTTCATTTTTTTTGATAGGTAATAAAAATATATATTCAAGAACACTACCTTATGTAGAAAAACATAAAGCAGAGAGAAAAATACAAAGGGAAGAGCGAGAGTAAAAAGAACAAGAAAGAAAAAGAAACTAAGTACACATGAGAAAGCTAAGGAACATAGGAAGAGAATCACTAGAGGTGAGTCTCCAAGCCATAGACCAATCAAACAAAGTGCCACTGAAAGAGGCCAAAAGTTGGTCATCTGAACTTTCCATGTCCTCGAATGTCCTCCTATTTCGCTCCCTCCAAAGACACCACATCAAGCATAATGGAGCTAAATTCCAAATGTTAGACAAATGTTTTCCCGGCCAATTCCACCAACTGAATAGAGTATCCGCAACCGAACTAGGCAAGACCCAAGACCCAAGAACATTTTTTCATGAAAAAATAACAGAGTAATACTAGAAATACAAACTTTTTTGCAAAATTTTTTATAAAATAAAAACTTAATTAATACTTAATAAACTTAAATATCATTTTTCCTTGAGAAGACCTTAAAATTAGATAAGCTTGAAAGCATGTAGATAAGGAGTCATGGATACATTGGTTGTGTTAAAATAAAATCACTAATATTGGATGTTTTGTAAAGTGAAAAGGTAAAATAAATGAAGCAGTTTTTTGTAATACTCACGTGAATGCTCTTATAAATTTATAATGTTTAATTTGAAAAAAAAAAAAAAAAAAAAATATATATATATATATATATATATATATATATATATATATATATATATATATATATATATATCAAAGAAGAGAGAGATGCTGAACATTCTGCAACAATTGCGTGGATTTCCAAATTCCAATAGCACACCATAATTTTGCCACCACAAAGTTAAAGTGCATAGATACAACGTATTAATGTGTATTGATGAGACAATCTTAGAAAATTCACAACCGCCATTTTAACACTTTTTAGTCCAGTTTGAAAAAGAAATTAAAAAAAATAAAAATGTTGATTTTGATTTCAAATCCGCCGTTAAGATTGAACTTTGACCATCCCAACCTCCCAATCTGATCCTACAACTGCTATGCTGATTGACAATTTGTTGGCGCTGACTTGTACATTTCAACTGCCAAGTTCACACTCATTCTCAAAAAAGAAAAAGAAAAAGAAAAAAACTACCAGGTTTCACACTCAGTTTAGGCGCGTGTTTCACAGCGCTTACCTTTTTTCCTCCAACTTGTCTTTTGTTTTATTGTTTTCCCACCAATTTTTAGTTATTGCAAGCAATACTTCCAAACTTAAAAAAGAAAAAAATACACCTTCACATAAATATCAAATATGGTGCTGCATTGATGTAATTGTTATCTTTTTTTTTTTTTTTTTTTTGAGAGAGAGAGATGTAATTGTTATCTTAAATGAAAAGAAGCTCATATATACTTTTTAGTACTTTTATTTATTTATTGAACTTACATATAAAATTTGAGATTAATTAGTTTCGTGTTAATATTGCATTTAAAATAAAGCTAATGACCCCTCAACTTTATATGAATTTTCCTACTAAACAAAAAAAACAAAAAAAACTTTAAAAAGTACCAGTTGATGTTTTAAGACTAATATCTTTTGGATCATGACAAATTGACAACTCTTTTTTTTTTTTTTTTTAATATCAAAATCAAACTCCAATCAGTTTTTGAAATAATTGCAAAAAATAATAATAAAAAAGTAAAAAACTAAAACGATTATCTCATTGCTACATCCCAGTCCATCTGTCTTATTAGCTCTGCAAGAAAAATTGAATATTGATTATTGACTCCCAACACGAGTAAAGACAAATTATTTAAGCCTTTTGGTTTTATGAAGTAAATTATCTTGTAATTATTTTTTATAGATAAAGAGTGGGAGAAGTGGGGGTTCCAACTTCCAACCACAAAAATGAGGCATTACAAAAAAATACCATTATTACTAAACTACAACTTGAATCTCGTTTATCTCATAAGGTTAATGCTTAATATGGTAGAGATTGCATAACATTGGATTTAGTTAGTACAAATTTTTTTAAGTTGAATGCAACCTTGCATTTGTAAATGGATTTTGTTGAATTTCATTTATTAAAAATAAGATTATATTGTACTTTATATATAAAAATTAATAAGAATTTGATGTGAAGAAATTAGTATAGAAGAATTTGAAGATGAAGAAATTAGTATAGAAGAATTCTAAATGAGGAAGTTCGTTTTAAGATTGTGGCAGTGCTTATTGATGAAAAGATTAAAGATAATTTCTTTAGACTTTTAGTTATGTCGGTAGGAAAACCATTAATGTACGAGTAAGAAAAAATGAGTTCATTTAAGCTAAGCGACAAAAAAAGAAGGTAGAAGAAGATTAAAAAAAAAATGTAAAAAAGGAGTGACAATTTTTTTTTTGAAGTAAAAAGAACATGTTAATTTAGGAAGTAATAGATGCATGTTAATTGACCTTATTAGTTCTTTTATGATTTTATTACTTGTTAGATATACGTTCCAATCTTCAAAGTTGCCCCTCTGCAAGCCGGCTCAACAGTATAAGCGAATAAGGTTAGTCACCCAAGGCCCTTAAGTAGAAAAATACCTCCAAATTTTAACCAATAAAGTTATTTCTTTCATTGTAATAGCATTAATTAAGCTCAAAAATTAGACAATAAATAAAATAATATCTTTTTATCAAATGAAAAAAAAGAAAAAAAAAAAGAGAGAAATATTACGTCCACAACATTTTTTACAGCAAATCCTAAATCACAGGTTGTTATTGGTTGAAAAAAAGTAATTTTAGTGGTGGGTTCAAATTACTGAATTAGAACTAGTAACAACTTAACACTTAGGATTTTTTGTGAAAATATTGTAAATATAGTGCTTCTAAAAAAAAAAAGAAAACAAAAGAGAGCAATACAAATTTTTTTTCACAACATGTTAATTTAGGAAGTGATAGAGGGTATGACTTTGAATATAATAAAATGAGAAAAAAATTTATGTGATAAACCCTGATTAATTTATGAAGGATTCATAACCAATTCCAAAAAATTATATGTGATCAACCCCGATTGCTTACAAATTACGACATATGTATACATTGCTTACAAGTTATGGCAAGTTGAGAATGAGGTTACGAAGGATTCAAATCTAAGTTTTTCTCATTAAGGATATTGACCTTACTAGTTCTATTTTTTGATGAATTTTTTTTTGATGGATTACCTTACTAGTTCTTTTATGATTTTATTACGTGTTAGATATACGTTCCAATATACAAAGCTGCCCCTCTATAGGGGTGCTTTAACAGTATAAACAAACAAGGTGGTCGCCTAAGACCCTAAGTAGAAAAATGCCCTCAAATTTTAAAGAATGAAGTTATTTTTTTCATTGTAATAGTATTAATTAAGCCCAAATATTAGATAATAAATAAAATAATAATTTTTTTATCAAATGAAAAAAAAGAAAAAAAAAAGATAGAAATGTTACATACACAACATTTTTCACAATAAATCCTAAATAACAAATTGTTACTAGCTGTTATTTGTTGAAAAAAAAATAATTTCAGTGATGAGTTCAAATTATAAATAGTAACAATCTAATACCTAGATTTTTTTTTTTTGGTGAAAATGTTGTAAATATAGCACTTTTCAAAAGAGAAGAAAAAGAAAATAGAGCAATTCAAGTGTGAGGAATTTTTGTCAAGTTTTTTGTATCTATAAACTTTCTAAAAAAAATTTTACACAGTAAATTAGTAATTTTGCATTTAAAACAAGAGATAAAGAATGAGTAACATTTAATTTTTTTTTAAATTCATATTTAATTTTTTTAAATTCATATTTAAATATATAACATAATCTCGATTTAGTTTTCACTTAGACCCTGAATACATCAAACCGCTACTGCCCTTTAAGAGCATCCACATCCGTTGGTGGATGATCATGTATAATGCAAAAATTTCTCAATTTTACACATTTTGAGCTACATCAGTGGAGCTAAAACTGGGTAAAATAGTGTAAAACCATCCCCGAGCTATAGTACTGTGTATATTTACACGGTTATTGTAGCTCGGGTAAACAATATTTTATCATTTCTCCTTCGCTCCTTTTTTTCTCTCTCTGATCCGTTTTCAACAGACTCCATTCTCTCATCTTTTTCTCAACACAGAATATACAGAGATATACTTTGCTCAAAAAAAAAAAAACAAAGACATACACAAACAAACACAGATCGGTGCTTGATTGGTAGATCAATGCTTGACTAGTCGGAGCTCGTGGGTCTTGCCGTGGATTGGAGCTCGCGGACACTAGATCAGAGCTGGCGGATCGGCGATCGGAGCTGGCGGATCGACGATCGGAGCTGGCGGATCGGCGATCGGAGCTCGCGAATGGCGATCGGAGCTCGCGAATGGCGATTGGAGCTTGCAGATCGCGATCGGAGCTCGCAGATCGCCGATTGGAGCTCGCAGATCGCAATCGGAGCTCGCGGATGGTGATCTGAGCTCGCCGATCGGACTCGCGGATGGTGATCTGAGCTCGCCGATCGGACTCGCGGATGGTGATCGGAGAGGGAGAGGGAGAGGGAGAGTCTGAGAGATGGGTTTAGAGAGAGAGAGCAAAAGTGAGAAATGAGTTGGGAGAGAGAGAGCGCGGTAATTTAAGAGGTTGTTGGAGGAAAATAATAAAATATTAAAGAAAATTAATTATTTAATTAAAAAGGTGGTAGGATAGATGAACTGATGTGGAGGTTTTGTAAAATTAGATGTGTAAAATAGAAAAAGTGAGTTTTTAATGTAAAAGTGGACGTATAAAATAAAGGAGCTGATGTGGATGCTCTAATACCCTGAGGCGATTAATATGTCAATGTTCTGGGGACCTCATGAACTTGACCTGTATTAATCAATAGGACTACTTACCCGATCTCATGGCCCAAAAAATCTTTGGAAACTATGACAGGTTTAATGGTCATGATGAGTCATGCATTGTACGATCCTGAAAATGAAATGTGAATTTGGTACCATTGGATAGGGGCGCGTGAGTGGGAATGATGTAACAACCGAACTGAATTATCAATTACATAAGTGTTTTATAAACAACGGTCAACTTCCTGTCTTTATTGGCATTTTATATAGTATATTTATTTAGCAAAGGGCTGAAACATGCAGATTTGTGTACTTGTCAGAGTAGATGGTCTAGCGTGGTGGCTTTGCATATCTAGGAGAATCTTTTATCTTCTTCTCTCTCTCTCTATCTCTCTAGCTCTTCTGCAATATCTCTCATTGCACTTCTATTTTATTAACGAATCCCATAGAGAAAAATTGAAGCCATGGCAGGATCATCACCTCTTCTAGTTTATGCTTTTTGTGCTGCTTGCATCTTTTGCCAACTTTTTGAGTTAGCTCAAGCTCAAAATCGAACAGATCCTGCTGAAGGTGTGCCTCTCTCTGACATACACACACTGATAAACACAATTTATTACTTATTATATAGTTCTTGGCTGAGAGCTTTATTTTGTCTTCAGCACATGTTACATATGATCAGCAATACAAAACTGTGTTTATTTATAATTGTTGGAAGTACAAACAAACTTGAAGTAATAAAAGGCTAGCTTTTAGAATTTGATCATACTATTGCTATAGCTTGCAAATCTAGCTAAGAGCTGAAATAATAAGTCCCATACTGTTCATATGTCATACAAACCAACGAATCATGCTGATAAGTGCAAAGTAGATATTGTACTTTTGACATTGTCATCATTTCAAAGTAGATATTATTATACTTTAAAAGTGGGTTAATTGTAATTTTGATTCTTAAAATTAAAAAAAAAAATTGGTGGATTTAATAGTTTTGGACAATTCGGATATTTTTTAAGCAAGTGGGATTTATTTTACGGTTGAATCTGTGATGGGTATAACGATTTGAAAGTTCTTTTTTACAAACACAACATTTTTCTCTGTTTTGGATGGGCTCAAAATAAAAATAAGCTATTTATTTTTTTTGTATAATAATTCTATAAAATTTCGTTCTTTTCCTCTGAATAAAATTGTTGATTTAAACAATGGCATTTTGGAGGGTGTATATCAGATTGATGACAATGATGTTTAATTGTGAATATGATTGCAGTGACAGCACTGAATACAATATTTCAAAAATGGGGTATCCTAGCAAATTCAAATCAATGGAATATAAGTGGGGAACCATGCAGTGGGGCAGCCATCGACTCCACCAGCTTCCAGGATGGAAACTTCAACCCCTTGATCAAATGTGACTGTTCCGCCAATAGTAACTCTACTTGCCACATTACCCAATTGTACGTTTCTTTCTTTTATATATATATCCTCATTTTTTTTTCCATGCCATTTTTGCTTATAATTACAATTTCTATACATTCAAAAAAAGAAAAAAAAAAGTTTAAATTAAATTGCATGGTTCAATTCCATTAAGTTCAAGCCGTAAAATCTTTTGACAGCTGAATTACCTATCTTTACATTTGCTGATTTAAAATTTTTTTTTTTTTTTTGAATAGCTGATTTTTTTTATTGAACAAAAACGAATAGGGATCGCCTCTATTATATCTGACTGGTTGTTGAATAGGTCTAAGTTTATTTTCGATCAACTGGTTTATGACCAAAAAATTCTCATTTGTATGAAAGCAGTCAAACAACTGAGAATTTTTTGCTACCCAAGTCAGCCTTTTTCTAATTAGAAGAGCTAATCTGTCATGGGTGTGCCCTGATGGTGCTTCCCATGTTCTGTTCCTTTATTTTAAAGGTTTTTGAGCATGTAATATCATACAAACATCATACCATCAAATTTGAGCATAACAGATAAAGTATTTTGCTGCTTAAAATTTTGATGAAATGTATCTTCATTCACCAATTTATGTTGGTGGCATCTGTTGGTCAAACCAATACCTATGATGGATGTGTGCGCTTTAAAATTATTGATTTTTGCATTAAATTGGCCATAGAATCCGAAGGACTAAGGCAAGGTCATGGAGACATAATAAGGATGCCTTGTCATAATATCCTCTTAAAAGAAAATTTCATATGTGAATCATCTATATGACCAAAAATGAAAAGATAAAATGTGCAACTTTATAAATTCACATGGTATTATAAAATGGGAACTTTACTTGAACTCAATGTTCTAGTATTGAAATGGGGAAAGGAATTGGGGAAAAAAAAATTTGAAGAGATAAGTTCTTTGTGTGTGTGTGTGCATGCGCGTGTGTTTTATAACGTAAAAAGTTCCTCATGTGGTTTCTTGGATTTATATATTGATGGCTAATTTTATCTTCTCCTATGCTTATTTTCTCCTTGTACCACATTTCACTTGTACAAGTGTGGTTTTGTACAATGAACCATGAATTTTATGCCATTGGAGATTACAAGCACAATTTGAGATGCATTTAGTGCAAACAAAAGAATAAAATCTAAATCCTTGCAAAGGATAATCAGAAGCGATCAAAGTGCGAGTTAAGGGGATTTGAGATTGACCCTTGTATCTAAACCCATAAGATGGGAGCAGAATGCCACTAGGGTATATGGCCATTAATTGGAAACTCACCATTATACGTAAACATTGCGCTTGTAGAGAGCTTTTATGATATTAATTACTAATATTCTTGAGCAGTCATTCAATCTGCCACCTTTACTAAGCTTACAGTTTTATTGATCCATGAATTAAATTCATATACAAGCTGAAGCACAATTACTACATATGATAATCCCTACTTTTTTCAAATTTTTTTTTAAATCCTTGAAAGTTCTGCAAATTTTGGTAAGTTATAGAAACTACACTTCAAAATGTCTTGGGCATCTTCAGTAGATGAATCTTTTTTTTTCATGGTTGATGATTATTTTTTTCCCTTTTACAGGAAGGTTTATGCCCTGAATGTAGTTGGCGTAATTCCAGATGAACTATGGACTTTGACTTTCCTCTTCAATCTGTACGATATTTTCTTGATATGTTTGTTTACTTGCGTTTTGCATGAATATGGATTACCTTCTTTTTCATGTAAGCTAGGATTGAACTTAGACCTTGAAAGTGTACTGCATCATGTAAACCAATTGAATTTTGTAGTAGATGTGGTGTACTAGTTTTCCAGGATGGTTCATTTTCATTACATTCTATTGAATGTGCTATGTTTCCAATATTTCTTACAGGAAATTGGGCCAAAATTACTTGACTGGTAACTTGTCTGCATCCATTGGCAAACTATATCGCATGCAATACCTGTAAGCCTGTCTTAGTTTTGGTTTGAAACTCAAAGGATATTGTATATCTAATGTTAGCTAACCTTTCTCTTTCTTTTGATGTTTAATAAATTAGGGATCTTGGTATCAATGCATTATCAGGGACACTTCCAAAGGAACTTGGAAATCTTACAGAATTAATAGTATTGTAAGTTACCCCTCACTCAAAATTTGAGTGATCTATGTAGCATCTTGGTGGTGTTGTTTCAACCATTTATTTATTGTAATTTATTTGAAGAAGGGTTTTGTGATAAGGTCTATCTCAAATGGCATTTGCTCCCTCAATAATAAGATGGAAATTAAGGTCTTGGGTTCAAGGCGCACAAGATGCACGTGTGACTTCCCATTAAAAATAATGAAGAAGGGTTTCACAAAAATATGAATTTAGTAGTCACCCTGATTCAATTGTACACCTATTCTGATGCATTCTGCATTTCACATAACTTTTTTTTTGGGTTGGAATTCTGCATTTCACATACTTGATTTTGATGATCTGCACCCTAAGAGAATCAAGTCCTTGTTTATAAATTATAATTCATATATTGTTTTTCTTGTTAATTTTGTAGGTCTTTTTCAACAAACAACTTCACTGGTTCTCTTCCATCTGATCTTGGAAAATTAGTGAAATTAGAACAGCTGTAAGTTCTAGTACCATAAAGCTTTCCATTTTTAGTGTAGTTATGAAAACCTATTTGATTGTATTTTATAGCTAGGTGAGGCAGACTTTAGAAATAGTTCTAGTAAAGCTTCTAGTAATATCCTGTCGGTCGCTCGAGATTATAAGAACTTTGTGCCAATAAATCTCATATGCCATATTGCAAGGTTTTGCAAATGCAAGATTATCTGTTTTATCTTAGTACAGAAAACAATGTAATCATAATTTTAAGAAATATATTTTACATGAAAGTCAAGTACTATTAACAGCCAGAAATGATATGGTGAAAATGATAATTTTGTAGATACTTGTCATGAGAAATTGTGAAAATTGTTCTAAACAAGTTAACGGCTTGAACAATAATCTAATGATGGCTTGAGACCTTTCCTTTGGTTGTTAAGTTCATTAACTGTTACTAATAAATTTTTATTTGAGTTGAGGATAGGATATCAATATATTCATGTAAATTTTTTGCCTTGACAGCTACTTTGATAGTTCTGGAGTTAGTGGTGCGATTCCTTCGACATTTGCTAATTTAAAAAGCCTTGTGACAGTGTAAGAACTAGCATGCTACTTTTCTCACCTGCAAACAAAAAATATTTGTCGTCTAATGATGAATATAAAAACAAAAAAATGTGATTAGATTGTGTGAGGAAATATTTGTGGTCTCAGGTGGGCTTCAGACACTGAACTAACAGGGCGGATACCTGACTTCATTGGGAATTGGTCAAAGCTTACTACCTTGTAAGACAATATTGCTAGCCCTATCCTATTTGCTTCTCTCTAAATCATGCTTAATAAGGCTCAATTTTCATTGCAACGTCAAATCAACATTATTTATTGTAAGGGTTATTATTGATAAAATTTTAGTGTGTATTTGTACATTTTATAGAAGAGATGCATTTGTGCACAATTTATGATTAACTACTCAAAAATGATTTTGGTAGGAGGTTTGAAGGAAACTCTTTAGAAGGTCCAATACCCTCAACATTTTCCAATTTGACTTCCTTGACAGAGTTGTGAGTGTCTACATCTCTTAGTTACTTTTATTTTTATTTCGCAGATCTTGTAAAGCTAACAATCTCATGTGTGATATTATTGTAGGAGAATAAGCGATTTGTCTAATGGGAGCTCTTCACTAGCATTTATACAGAATATGAAATCTCTAAGTATCTTGTAAGGAAACAAGTGTTTATGTTTCAGATTCCTAATTATGAATATCCATGCTTTTTTTTTCCTTCTTTGTTGCTCTTCCAGAATATAACATAACAGTTTAGTTGCATCTATTGCAGAGTACTGAGGAATATTAACATTTCTGATTCAATTCCATCAAATATAGGAGAATACCAAAAGTTGTCACAGCTGTAAGTAATGTCCATTGGTGGGTGACTATTTAGAATTTTAGATATACGTGGTGCTGTAATTTAGGTTGAATTTGATTTCTGTTCAAAGCAATGGAATTGAGAACATCTCTTCTATTTATTAGGTTCCTGTATTAAAATTTAAATGGTAAATTTAAGTGATATTTTTATCAGATTTCTCTAGGCTTGCAAAATGAACACACCCTGTTTGTAGCTATGTGATAAGGGGCCACTTCATTGTATTTCAAATTCATCTTGTTTCTTTTTCACTTTTCTTATCTTTTCTCTATCCTTTTCTTTTTCCTTCTTTCTTTTTGGGATAGTGTATAAGGCTTATAACTGTTAATTACCTCTTGTAGATAACTAGTTTTATGTATCACAACCAAGTGATAATAGCTTTGTCATCAATACATTATAATAATATTGTTTAACTTTTTTAGGGATTTGAGCTTCAACAATATAACAGGACAGATTCCAAACGCGCTTTTCAATTTGAGTTCGCTCTCTTACTTGTAATATACCTCATTTTCTTAATTTCATATTATACATCCCAATATTATTCTATATTATATTGAAGCATGTACTATTGCCTTCTTTGTCAGGTTTCTCGGAAATAATAAGTTAAACGGCACTGTGCCTGCACAAAAGAGTGGATCTCTTCTCAACATGTAAGTACATAAAGACATCATTGTACAACTACATTCAAAATGGAGGTGTCTAATAATTAGCTTTTTAATTGAAAAAGTCCCTTATTTGTATAAGGATTTTCTAAATCTCCAATGCATATGTACAAGGAGTTTTATTCAATCTTATGTCAAGAGGGTAGTATGTCTCTGATCTCTTATGGTGGTATTTTGGTAGAAAAATGTTGGGTACCACCAGGGATGGACCCAAGTGGGGGCCCAAGGGAGCCCGGGCCCCCTTGGGTCCAAATAACAACTATTCAACCTAAACCTTAACAAAAACAATAAAAAAAAATTGACAATGGTGATTGTATTTTAGCAACAAAAAAAAAAAAAAAAACTATTTTACCACCAAAGAACCAAAAAATCATGTGTTATAGGAGAAGTTAAAGCTAAATGTTTTGCAACTACAGTAAACGGGTATAAATACTAGTTGACTGTAGCAAGTTGTTAAAAATAAAATACAATATTTTATTAAGATTATACCTCTTCCTTCTTACCAAAAAAGATTATATCTATTTCTTTAATTAAAAACTCAAATTCTCTCTCTTGCTTTTATATTTTAATGAATTGTTTATATTATTTTAAATGAGGTGGTAAAATAAATAAAGTAGCTTTTTGAGGTGCTAAAAGCTAAAATTTTTAAAACAACCACAATGAATGCTTTAACTTCAACAAAAAAAATCTTAGCCTGCCTAGTATTAAAAAAACATTATTTTGTTTTTGTCTTTGTCTTTGTCTTTGTTAGTTGATGATTGCATCTTAATGTATTTAGAAATAACAATTTTGTATATTTATAATTTTTTAATACTATATTGATGCCTATTTGGAGTTTTGTGTTCTTTATTCTTCGGCTCCCGCTAGCTTAAAATCCTGGGTCCGTTTACCACATCCTAAAATCTTGTATGAGCTAAATGAACATTTATATGTAGTGAGCTATAACAATCTTATGGAGCAGATGCTTTTACATTGGGAGGTTATAACACACTCAGGTTAATTAAAGATTTGATCTCAATGTATTAATTTAGTGATAACTCTAAAATGATGGAAGTGTTTCCTTTCTTTTTTTCTTTTGGGGGGGGGTGTGTGGATGGGTGGGGAGGGTATCTTCTGTATATAAGCAAGCAATTACAGAAAAGACTAAATGCTATTTCACCAATGGATTAATTGTACATGGATTTCCATGTGTAGCTAATAGCATAAACAAGCATGCATTATTAGCAAACATAGAAAAATAGAGGTTCTAAATTTCGAATAATATGGTTTCAAAATTTTGTTTCAGAGCATCAATGTCAATTGACTAATGCGTAATTTAGTACTGAACATGGGATTGTTTACCAGTTCAATGGATCATGTATCTAACATCCTTGTTATGTTATGATTGTAGTGATTTGTCTTACAATAATTTACAGGGAAGCTTTCCTTCTTGGGTCAGCGAACAAAATTTACAACTGTATGTATACTATTGTATTGAAAATATTTATATTACATTTATGTTTACGATATTCTATAACTTGCTACTCTTGAATAAAAACTGACATTCAGATCTTATGCTGTATAATATGCAGTAATTTAGTTGCCAACAATTTCACAATAGAAAGTTCAAACAGCAGGTAAATTTTTCAATGATATATTTTCTTATTTTAAAGCTTGAGTTTTACAATAATGAAACAAGTTTCTAATCAATTTTAAAATGTTATTAGTCTTGTCAATTAAGGTAGTGAAGCTGTTAGAAGCTGATAGCCATGATTTTCAACATGGTAACTTGTCCTCTCAAATGTTCTGGAACTTTATGTGGAGTGTGAATTATCATCAACTCACTACCTCAGAGAATTATAATGTTTTACCAGAAGTAAATTATAAATAGAAATTACTGATAAAAAATCTATATTATAGATAGAAATTAATTAGCTGATGCTGATAGCCATGATTTTCAACATGGTAACTTGTCCTCTCAAATGTTCTGGAACTTTACGTGGAGTGTGAATTATCATCGGCTCACTACCTCAGAGAATTATAATGTTTTACCAGAAGTAAGTTATAGATAGAAATTACTGATAAAAAATCTATATTATAGATAGAAATTAATTAGCTGATGTCTAGCAATGTATATTACTTAGACATGTTCATTAAAAGGAGTGAATTTAGGCGTTTGATGCAAGACAAAAACTTTGATTCCAAACTAATTTGAGATTTGTTGGGTTTTGGGATAGGTAGGGATTGTGTTTGTTGTGGAGAAGGCTGGAAAATATTTGGAAGTGAAAAAGAAAATCTCTGGAAGTTGAACAGAAAAAGGAACGAGTAAAAAATATTCTATAAAGCCGCACATATGGATATTTTGAGCATGAGAAATGGAGTTTCCAGCTCCAATAACTCAGGAGTCATCAATTACCAACATATGCAAAAAAAAATAGAATGAGTCAATCCTGGTTATATCATCTTATTTACATGGTCAAATGACACCTAAGCTATATGTTCTACTGATACAGAACATTGGTAAAAATGAAATGTAATTAGCTGATTTGATACCTAGGAGAGTAATGGAGACTATCAAAGCCCATTTGATTAAACTACACACTTAATCCTACTTATAATATTTGTATCAATCAGATATATCTTCTTTAATAACTAATGTTTTATGTTGTTAAATAACACCTTCCTTGCCTAAGTGCATTTCTGTTCTGCTTTAGTGTTTTGCCTTCAGGATTGAACTGTCTTCAACGGGATTTTCCTTGCAATCAAGGCACTGGAAGATGTAAGTACAATTTAAAATATCACACCTGATTGTAAGATTGGAAAGCATTAGTAGGTATTGGGGCCAAACTGCGAGAAGATTATACTCTAGGATTGGTGCTTCTAAGCAGAATACAAAGTGATGAAACTTCAAATGTTTACAAAATATTGATATGGACACAGTACAATCAAGATGCATTCCAAATTTTTAGTACACATGAATATTAGATCTGTCTTTTTAAGGGCTAAATTGGCAATGCATCACAGCTAAATTCCAGTGTCAATTCAATATACAGTAATTTTAAATTGCATCATGATGTACTTTAGAGAAAAATTGCAAGGTTTGTGAACCTCTGCTAAGAATCCTATACTGGCAATCATTAAAAGAGTATTTAAAAAGCTCAGGTTTGAATATGTCAATATTTTGTGCTTAGAACTAAGTCTCACATTCAAATCACAGACAATTAAACTATTTTTCAACTTACATTCTAGTTTTTATTTTTTTATTTTTATAACAGACTACTGATCTTCAAGCATGTCCACTATTGAAATGCGTAGCATGCTTATGAATGCACAAATTTAATTACCTTTTCCGTGCTTGCACATCAATGAATCTTTTTTTTTTTTTTTTTTGTTTTCAGATTCTGAGTTTGCAATTAAGTGCGGTGGTCCTCAGATTACCTCTTCTAATGGGATTGTGTATGAGAGGGATAATGAGACACTTGGTCCAGCTACATATTATGTGGTTGACACAGACAGGTGGGCAGTTAGCAATGTTGGATATTTTGCGGGGAGCAATAATGCTACGTATACAAGTTCTTCATCATCTCAATTCACAAGTTTAGACTCAGAGCTGTTCCAAACAACTCGACTCTTTGCTTCATCATTACGATACTATGGCCTAGGGCTCGAGAACGGAAACGACACTGTGAGCCTCCAATTTGCAGAAATAGCTTTTGTAAACTCTAACATATGGCAAAGTCTTGGAAGGCGTGTCTTTGATATTTATATCCAGGTTTGCATCATATTATCGAATTGTTTTAGAACTACAGCATTTTATATTAAAATGAAGTGTATATTTCTTAACAGAAAAAGAGTGTATGTAACATATATATTGACTTTCTTATTCATCAATGCAGATTTTTCTTGAATATGATGCATATTTACAACTAAAATTATCTAATCAATTCTAAATTTAGCACTAGCAGTTCTCTATTTTGACCCCTCCACATGTTTTCTTTAACCATCTATTTTGCCCTTCGTTTTCTCAGAACTTTTGTCAAGTACGGTACAACCATTACCTCTGTGATGTCTTCACTTTTTTTGCAATTTATATCCGAAACTCAAAATAGTTTTGATATCTAAAATATGTCTATAATCATGATAAGGATTTTGAATGAAACCTTTGATGTATTCCCTCTCCACTTTTCTCCATAAAATTAACTTTTTCCTCTTATCCTCATTCCTTTTGTTTTGCTAATTTTTGAATTTGTTTACTCCAGGGGAATCTTGTTTTAAAGGATTTTGACATACGAAAGGAAGCCGGTGGTGCCTCTTTCGTAGCTGTTCTGAAGGAATATAATAATGTTCAGGTATCAGAAAACTACCTTGAAATCCATCTCTTTTGGGCTGGAAAAGGGACTTGCTGTGTACCTGCTCAAGGTACTTATGGACCTTCTATTTCAGCCATCAGTGCTACCCCAGGTAAAAATGTGCAGAAACTGTAGATGCAATTTAGAAAGATTAGGTACTGGTTTCCTCACATTTTAGTACCATGTTATTGATTATCTTACTTTGGTATAGAATTTACACCCACTGTTAGTAACATACCTCCAAGCAGCAACAAGAATAGGACTGGTCTGATTGTGGGTGTCATTGTTGGTGTTGGGGTTTTGAGCTTTCTGGCTGTTTTCGTGGTTTTCTATATTGTTCGAAGAAGAAAACCACCGACCAATGATGATGAAGGTAAGCCAAAAATCATGTTGCATATACATGATAGTTGTCAAACTTCATTCAGTTTTCTCTACATATTAGAAAAATGGAACTCTTTCCTTTATGTGATGCTATGGTACTCACTATTAGTGACTAGTGAGGTGGCCTCTGCATACTCCATATTAAGTAGTACAAAATGCAGTGTATCATTTCTTGTGTACAAAGGCATTTTTACTAAAACCTCTTTCTATAAATGTCTTGGAATAATATGCATTCACAAACAAACAGACATATATGACCAAAAAGGAATAGGGAGAAACATAATTTATGTGGCCAATGAAGCCCCAGGCTATATACAAATTCCCATTTATTATGCTTGCTACCTAATCTCCTGCTTAGTCCAACAACGTTCTGGACTAAAACACATTGATGATTGATGCTTAAGAAAAGGATAGTTCCTATTTAGCTTGCAAAAACGTTGTTTAATTTTCTGCTATAAACCACTCAAGCAAATCGATTACTAGAAAATGGATTCAGTGATACAACCTATGTTTATGTTGAAATGGCAGAGCTCCTCGGAATAGATGCTAAAACATTCACTTTCAGCTATGCTGAACTCAAGACAGCTACAGAAGATTTTAATCCTGATAATAAGCTTGGAGAGGGAGGATTTGGACCAGTTTATAAGGTAATTCCTTATTCTAATCAAGAACTTTAGTGGCTGAAACCAAGCCATTGCCGTAAAGTTGACTGTCTGATATACATCTATACATCTATTGATAATTCCAAGCAATAGCTATTAACAAATCACAGAGTGCAACATCACCCCTTTTTCTTTTTGTTTCTTTCATTTATATTATCCTTTTATTTTATTTTTACTTTTTTTGTGAAATCCCTTGGCCGCCCTTATTATGATATTTTGCTCCTGTCATTGGCGAGAAGCTGGCAGATGCAATTACAAAATTGATCCAAAAATAAATGAAGATTAGTAATACCATATCCATATGCAACAAACTGGAAACCAGCCACAACAGTTAAGGGATACAGCAGAGCAAACAACTCCCAACTACAGCTAGACAACAATATCTAAACTACACAACCAAGATTGACTACCCAGATACACAGATCAGGGACAAAATCCCAGCAACTAACAAACCAAAATACAAGATAATGCAAAATTAGACAGCCACACATCCACTTAGCGAATCAGCAAGAAGAAGAATCTGCAACAGTTGGAAAGTTGTACTACCACATAGATCAAACTTTAGGCTTAAACACAACATCTGAGATACCCCATCTGGCGCTGATTTTTTTGTTGATGCTAGAGCTGGGATATACAACCTTGCTTTCAATTTTATACTTCTCCTGATTCTTTATGACTCCTAAATTTGTTCCTCTATTCTCAAAGTGCCCTGGTGCTTAACAGCATTTCTTTCAGCCCAAACATGGTATATACCAGCAATGAAGCCTAACCTGCAACAATCTGCCCTAAAGATTTTTCCTTTTCAATTTTGTACTGCCCAGGTGATGAGATTACCCCATTCATCATCAAGGCCTTCTTGACAGCACCATCTTTTAATTATCCTCCAACTTCTTTGAGAAAAAGGGCATTTGAAGAAGATATGGTCTCTATTTTCAGTGCATGCTCTACATAGTACACACAAAATGTCACAACTTATTACCCAACTAACTATTCTTTCATTAGTAGATAATCTATCAGTCAAAGCCAACCAAGAGACGAAAGCATGCCTTGGGATGGCTTTGGCAAATCAAACAATTTTCCACCAATTGAGTAGGCCTCCTTGGCCTAATTTGGTCCCAAGCACTTGAGATAGAAAAAGTAACAAGATCATCAGACCTTGCATATCTCCAATTCCAAGCCTTGTTTAGAATCACAGTCACTAGAGAGTTTAGCATTTAATGAGGTGGCAGCATCATACACTATTCTATGCCCAAATTTTTGACAGAGAGAGCCATCTCTATCATGTCACATGTAAGTGTTAGAACCATCCCCCACCAGGACTTGATTAATGGCCTAGCCAAATCTCAAAGTTGAAAGTTATTCAAAGTTCTTAATCAAATGAACCAACCTATTTTCTAATTTTTTTCTGATTCAGGCCATATTCCCAAATTCAAACTTATCTAAGTTTCCACTTTCCACGCCATAAAATCTGTTACACATTTTCCCCTTTATATGGCCTGGTTACATATTCAAATGAACCAACCTATTTTCTGTCCCCTTTTTTTAAGGCTACTCTTTACACTGGGTAAACTTAAAAAGAACGTATCGTACAATGAAATGAGGCCCATTTTATGCCACTATATTGCAATTTCAAGAAGTGAATCTGTAATTAAAAAGAACTTATTTACATCAAACTACTTATAGAGGGTGATGAATTGATGAAAATAAGGGACAAATTACATTTTAATGATTATGGAAATTTAATATCCTCATGGATGGCTTAATGTTTGAGTAGTTGTTTAAGATTGTTCAAAATAGACTGGTCAAGAAAAAATCATCTCAGGCTGGCGTTTATTAGATTTGATAATCATGGGAACCAATATATGAGTAATTGCATTTTGTGGAGGGTATAGTAGTTTGAGTAATCACAGTTGGTATGAATAAATAATTTCCAAAATTTTTTTAGTATTAGGAGACTCTGACCAAATAATTGAAGTCATTAGCAAACAAGATTATATATACCAGAAGCATAAAAATAACAGTTTTTTTTTTGTTCCTTCTTTTCTAGATGTTAGTCAGGTTGGTTACCTAATCTATGAAATGGGATCCATAAGATGACATGCCTGGTAGTTTATAGCTTGCCAGATGTATTGCTTGTATCATTGGAAGTAAAAACACTCTGGAAAGCAAGTTTTTTATTTTAAAAATTAAAGTTTTATACCATGCAAAGACAATCTAGTGCTTTGTAGAACATTTATATCGGGCAACCTGTAATTCCTGCATGATACTTTTCCTTGAATGGTTTAAGGCATAAAATTGAAATTGATTAAAATCGACATGCAATTTCATGGTGAAGATGACCACTGACCATTAAGAAACTACATTGTTTTCAAATTTATCTTTATAAATTTTATGTATGAATGGGTATTGTGTGGTTTTGTTTTACATTGTTTGACTTTACTTGAGACATCAATCAGATAGAAAGTATAAATTACATCTATTAAGCCATCCGTCCTAATTATCCAAACTTTCCTTTTTATATTTACTATAATAGATTAAAATTATATGCAGAGTAATATTTTTAAACACATTCTTTAATATTTTGTTTGGTACTTTGTTTGAAATAGGGAACACTTAATGATGGGAGAGTAATTGCTGTGAAGCAACTGTCTGTAACATCACACCAAGGAAAGAACCAATTCTTGACTGAGATTGCTACAATATCTGCTGTGCAACACCGTAACCTTGTGAAGCTGTATGGATGTTGTATTGAGGGAGATAAACGACTCCTTGTGTATGAGTATCTAGAAAATAAAAGTCTTGATCAAGCATTATTTGGTATGTGAACACATCTTTGCTGTTGCTAACTGATCGTGTAAGTATTTATTTATACTATGTAGATTTAATTTATATGCTTGCATGAGACAGGAAAAAGAACCATGCGTCTTGATTGGTCAACGCGCTTTGATATATGCTTGGGTGTAGCAAGAGGTTTAGCTTATCTTCATGAGGAGTCACGGCTTCGGATTGTACACAGAGATGTGAAAGCTAGTAATATCCTGCTTGACTCTGATCTCATCCCCAAAATATCAGACTTTGGCTTGGCCAAGCTTTATGATGATAAAAAGACCCACATAAGCACGCGCGTTGCAGGGACTATGTAAGATCCTAGAGGCTTAGCTTGTCACGTTGTCTTTCTAAGTTACATAATCTTTTATTTTGTGCATGTAAGATCCTAGAGGCTTAGTTAGATTAGTACTAATTTGTGCATGTGATTTTTACTGATGCAGTGGGTATCTTGCACCGGAGTACGCCATGCGTGGGCACCTTACAGAGAAGGCTGATGTGTTTGCCTTTGGTGTTGTGGCTCTAGAGCTTGTTAGTGGGAGACCAAATTCTGACTCAAGCTTGGAAGAAGAAAAGATATATCTTCTTGAATGGGTATGAACAATATTTTAGTGCACCATGACAGTCATCGTTCTTTAATTGGATGGATTTTTTTCCTTCCAAAAGTTTCAGTTATATATTTTTGTTTAGATATGTGTTTTGGGTTCATGACAGTCATGATCCATCCACAACTAAATATATTTTTTGCTTCTACCAAAAGTTGAAGTACCAGCAAAGCTTGGATCATAATTTATCAATAAATAAATAAAGAGGAAAGTTAGAACGACTAAAGGAAGTGAAGTAATTTTATTTGCTTATTTAGAGTATTTGCAAAATGAGTCCAATTTGCAGCATAATAGGAAATCAAATGAGTCTCCGTACCCAAATCTACGCTAGTAAGAACCTACTTTTTGTATGACCAAATACTATGTAATGATCTCTTTCCAAGTTATTTTATGAAATTCAATAAAACACATAAGTTTTGTTTTTTACCTTATTTATTTATAATTTTGTGATGTTCCTGATTTTGAAGTTTACACACTTGGATATTGAAATATATGTCAAGCTCGACCTATCAGTGTCACTCATCCATATGTCACCGAACATTTAAAATGTGTGTTAATGGAGTGGCAGTTAGATTCACAAGATGAGCTTGTGATTGACTCTAGGGATAATAACTAGATTTTATTTAGATCCCTAGTAAAACATGGTTGTCTTATTCATTCAGACAATTTGAATACTCACTACCAATACCTTGATACCATGTTATGAACACTTAGACTGTTAAACTCATTGAAACAATTGGAATATTGGATTACTCACTTTGACCACTTTTGTATTATATTCTGAACCCGAAGAAAGTTTTCTCATTGATACAAATGGATCATTCACTGCCACCACTTGTACATAGCATTGTAAAGCTACTCTGATAGCATATATATCTTTCTCAGGCTTGGCAGTTGCATGAAAACAACCGTGAAGTTGATCTTGCAGACTCTAAATTATCAGAATTCAATGAGGAAGAAGTGAAGCGACTGATAGGAGTATCTCTTTTGTGCACTCAAGCATCCCCAACATTACGGCCATCAATGTCGCGTGTGGTGGCAATGCTCTCAGGAGATATTGAAGTGAGCATTGTAACTTCACGGCCAGGATATTTGACAGATTGGAAATACGATGATATAACCAGTGAGGTTGCAATTGATACTAGCTATTTCAACTCATCATCAGCTAGTACAAGCATGGTAGGTGATGTAGGGAATTCACCAGCAGATGCTTCTAAACCTATGCTTGGTGATACCATCGAAAAGGGTCGATGAGAATTCGTCATTATTTTTCTTCAAATTTATTCTTGTGTGTAGTTAAAAAACATTTTGTGTATTCTTCCTTTTATGAGTTTGACACTGTAATTCCTTACATTTTCTGGTATAGGCGTAGTTTAGTTTGTTTAATGTCGTGACAGAAACACTATCGAATGTAAGGCACTATTCAAGAAGTTGTACAAATGTTTCACGTGGAGATTTACCTTATTTATTTATTTAAAATTTCACTAGTTGAAGTTCATAATTGAAAAAGAATTAACTCTTTCACTTATATGCTCATGGTTTACCATAGTGAAATATTGAGTGAGTATGACCAAGTAAGGCATCTAACCCTAATATCTAAGCTTTGTTGGCTAGTGACACATGGTTGAGTAAGTTAGATAGTCACACCGAGTCCATTCAATCGAGACATATATAAGGAAAGAAGAGATTTAATCCCCAAAGAATCTCATCTGTAATCAAGTTACCCTAAAAAAAAATACTACTTGATTGGCAAGCAATAGAATAATTGCGCATCAACGATTGGTGTTAGTTGTTGGTGTTGGGAAATTTAGACCCCGGTTGATAGAATTAACAAGTTTTAAACCCAAGTTGTTAATAAGATTTTTTTTTTTTTGTGCATAAAACTTGTTAAAACAAACAAACATCAATATCATGTCAAAATCATATGCAGCGGAAAAGTAAATAAGACAAGATATGATAATCCAGGAAAACCAATAAAACCAACCAGTTTCACAATAAAAAACCTCGGGGGAAACCTTCCCAAAAAGCAATTCACTATAGTAAAGAGAAGTTTCAGATCTGGTACAAAACTTGTCCCTAGACTCGACAATCCCCGTAGATGAACTCACAGCGGAAACCTTCTACCGTTTCAGAACCTCTGAACTCTTCAATATATGAATGCCACCCTTTGATGCACGGATCCCAGTACGTGACTAACTCCTTTGCACGAATCTCAATACGTGACTCACTCACCAACTTGAGAAAGAAGAATGTTGGTTGTAAAGTTCTTCACTTCATCAATAATGAAGATCAAGAAGCACTTGATTACAAAAGCCTAAGGCGTAAAGACGCAGTAGCTTCTTTCAGAGAGAATAAGGCTTCGGTCACCTTTTGCATATGTTCTCCTTGTATTCTCTTATGTGACGGCCTCTAAAATAAGCCTTATATATGTCTATGGTTGTGAGAAAAGAAATCCTACACAAATACATAAGCTTGGTTCGAAAATCAGATCTGAAAATTCTGATTTTCGTAACCTCAATAGATACCTCGATAAATAGCAAGTGTTGATCCTCATTAAATCTCGATAGATAGCTATCTTTCGAACAGCTGTCCACAAGTATCCGCAGGTGTCCACAAGTGTCCAGCTATCTGTCCACAGGTGTCCACAGGTGTTCAGCTATCTGTCTAGCTTTAGTAAACACCTTTTCTTCACTTCTTTCTTGGTCCAATCTTCATGGCTTTAATCCTAGACTTGAATAACATGTTCTTTGAAGTATTAAACATATCCTAGATCTACCCAAATACAAGTAAAGTGCGTTTTATCAAAGGATTAGCCAACTACATAAAATATGTCCTTAACAATTGGTTCCTCAAACAAAGAGTGCATGACAAGATTGTTGTGGTCCTTTTCTGGATTGCCACTTGCTTGTGCCTGATTGGTTTTCTTCATGGTCCTAAAATTAGTTGAGGGAGTCCAATCCACCACCCTTGTCTACACAATTGGTGAAGAAGGCTTGCGGAGTGTCATGCTTAACAAGCCTACAACAAAGGGAAAACACTACAAGAAGTGATAAAATCGAAGTGAATGGAATTGTAATGGAGGAGAAGGAATTATTTTATGTTTAGTGCCTTTAAGAATGAACAAGAAATATATTGAGCTATCTGCTGAACTAGTCATAAATTTTATGAAGGTATAAGGATTTTGTGTGAATGTAAGGGTGAGTTTTTCTGCAATTTTGACATTCCATGTTTCTCTGATTCGTTTTAGGACTCATGCCCTTAATTTTCAGGTTATTTCCTATTTTAAAGATCTTTTTGGTGCTCTCAAAAGACCAGCTCAATGTAGTGAAGGTTTGCTAAACTCACTGGACATTTTTAATCACTCGCTTGTCATTAGCTCATTGTAGGCGAAGAAAATGCTTCTTTAAGAGGGATTTCCCTTCGCCTACAAGCTGACTTTGAGGATTTAGGACAATCAACATTTAATTCTTGATTGAATCTGAATCCTTTTATTGGGTGTGAGGATAAGTGTGGGGTAATGACTTTGGTTTAGCAGATACACTAGAATTCCCATGCATAATTGGCTGTGCGCACAACATTGTCCATGGGCTCTAGGGTCCTTCAAGTATTCCAAGCCCTAAGAGAAGAACTAATTTTTCTAAAATTTTTGTTATGTAGCATGACAATCAAACTTATTAGTTAAGTAGTATCTCGAGTCTAAGACTCAAGTTCAATGAAGGAACTTGAGTTCCTTCAGTGAACAAATACAAAACTTATGCACCTTCTCAATGAGAGAGAGATAGAGAGAGAGGTCTTCAAATCAACAAATTAGATCTGTGCATTGTGCTTCTCCAGATTTGTAACTCTGCTTTTTTATTTGCTCTTCTCCAAATCTATAACTCTGCTATCTTCTTTGTTCTTCTTCTCTAGATTTGTAACTTTGCTTTCTTCTTTTTTTGATTCTTCTTTGTTCTTCTTTTTTTGATTCTTCTTTGTTCTTCTTTTATGGAACTTGAGTTCCAAATGGATTATTTATCCACATCAACTTTTACCACCTTAGAACTCAACTCTTAGTGACTCAAGATTCTACTTAGCTAAAATGTTTGTTTTTGGGTTCATATAACGAAATTGTTAGCAAAAACTCACCAAATGGTAAAAAAATCCATCACCCCTTTGTTTTTGGGTTCAATTGTTGGCAACGAAAACATATTGTTGCTTCAAAGTTTTATTTTTGAACTCTAATTATTGTTGGACACTGTGAATCATACACACTTGTTGAAATAGTGTTTTGAATTTCAGTTATAATTGTAAAATGGTGATTTTGACACGATTTTAGCTGTCTCATATGCACAATGTATAACTATCACCGCTCATTTATGAATTTGGTGAGCTCTACTTTGTCTTTCTTCACTTGGCTTAGGATTGCCCAATTGGACTTCAATCGTGGGCCTAGATCGTAATACAATTTTGATCTGGTTTGGTTGGCTACAAAAAGCCACGGGTTGACATCAAAATGGGCACTCTTAGATCAAATTTGAGTTGGACTTATGTGGGCCATTCCTTTTCCTTCCTTTTAATTCGGCTTCACCCACGGGTTGAGGCCACAGGCCACACTCTCAATTCGTGTGATGGATTGGTCATCTCCAATAAGCCACGAATTTAGTGGGCTACTTTTGGGCTTAATACTAGTGTTTGTGAAGAGTTTTGTGGCCCTCAAGCCCATTCCATTTTATTTGACCAAAATGCCCTTAAAAAAGATCAAACTCGCTCCATAAAAATTAGGAATATTACCAACCATAAGAGCATTAGCATTGGGGGTGTTAAATGTCCCAAATTGCTATTTTAGCAACACACCTGCTCAAATTGAGCTTTACCTAGGTATGTGTTGCTAAAATTTTTTAGCAAACATAAATAGTAAATAAGTATATATACAAGGCGTAAATGCACTATTAGTCCCTACATTTTGACCCGATTTCTATTTTGGTCCCTACATTTTATTTTTACCACTTTTAGTCCCTAAACCAATTAACGCGTGACGTTTAAGTCCTTACCGTCACCCAACTAACAGAAAATGCTGACGTGGCTAACGGCACAGTAAAATAATAATTAAAAAATCTATTTTGGCATTAAAAAATTGCCACGTTAGCTTTTAAATTAATTTTAATTAAATAAAAAAATTAAAAACAAAAAATTGAACATGAACAATCCCAGAATCAAGAACATGAACATCAACAAAAACAAAATAGATCAGACTGAACCACACCCAAACCAACAACAACAAACCCACGCCGATCAGACCAACAACAACAACAACAAACCCTGCAACAGTAAGGTATACAAGAATGGATCCTTCCCCACTTCGATAATCCCCAGCAGAATTCAATGATTCTTTGTGAATCGGACTCAAAGCTGTACAAATCAATCAAAATTTGATCAAAGAACCCCAACTTTCTAAACAATACCCAAAAATGAAAACCACACAAAAATGTGAAAAACAATCTATACAAAATCACAGGAATCCAAGACCTAAAAAACAAAATCTTTTCTGACATTTAAATCCAGAACCTAAAACACAATGAAAATTAAACTCTTCAATCTCCTGGCTTCTAAGATGAAATCTTTGTTGTTAGCATTCTAACTTCTAACATCTAACAAAGCTTCAAGTCCCAAACCCCATTAGAAACAAAACAAACCACAACACAACACAAAACTCTCTTCCACCGAGATAGAACCGGACCCTAACTTCACGCTCGCCGGAGCTTTCTTCTTTGCCGCCGGAGACTTCACACTCTTCAGCTTCGGTGCTTTCTTTGCCGACACCACCTTCTTCGACGGAGTTGTTCTCGTTCAAGTCCTTGCCACCTTCGCCTTTGGCTTCGCAACTGGTTTTGCCTTCGCTGCAACCTTCGTCTTTGGCTTTGGCTTTGGCTTCGCGATCACGAACTTCGCCTTAGGCTTCACAGACGCTGCGGCTTTTGCCTTTGGCTTTGGCTTGGTTGAAACTTTCTTTGCCTTGGGAGCCACTTTGGTTGCCTTCGGCTTTGCAATGGACTTAGGCTTCGCCGGAGCAGAAACGATTGAGGACTTCTTCACCGGAGCAGCAGGAACGAGCTTGAACGAGTTTTTCACCTTGACGAGCTTTTTAGAGGCGACGAGTTTCAGATCTGAAAGCAAGTTTCAAACACACAGATCTGAAACTAAGTTTCTAGAGGTGACAAGTTTCAAACACACAAAAAATCAGTTTTAGATCTGAAACTTTTGAAAAAGAAACAGTTTTTTGTTTTTAATTTTTTTTATTTAATTAAAATTAATTTAAAAGTTGACGTGGCAATTTTTTAATGCCAAAATAGATTTTTTAATTATTATTTTACTGTGCCGTTAGCCACGTCAGCATTTTCTGTTAGTTGGGTGACGGTAAGGACTTAAACGTCACGCGTTAATTGGTTTAGGGACTAAAAGTGGTAAAAATAAAATGTAGGGACCAAAATAGAAATCGGGTCAAAATGTAGGGACTAAAAGTGCATTTACGCCTATATACAAAATACAGTTTATGGTTGCTAAACATAAAAGTAAACATAAAAATATATAAAAGTACATAAAAGAGGGAAGTGAAAAATGGGAGAGAAGAGAGAGAATGAGTTGATAAGATAGTTTATATTATGTTAATGAGTTGTATCTAAAAATAAAATCAAGGATGTTGTGTGAGTTGTAAAATAGGTTGGTAAAATAGATGAAGTAGCTTTTTTAGTTGTAAAATATATATTTTTTACAAACTGGGATATGAGTGCTCTAAGTCAATAAACATGAGAAATACAATAAATCAATCACTAATTCAGTTTCATAAATAAAACTTACGTGTTGGCAAAGCATCAACCATTGAGATCATTTTTATGATATCTCTATAGTTTTAAAATTTTATTTATTTATTTATCTATTCAAAAAAGTGAGGAAAAATAAGGGGTAAGAATAAGAAGTTAAGAGCATTAGTATTGGGAATTCTAAAACTCCAAATATGCTATATTTTAGCATCAAACCACAAAATACATGCATTACTTGGGAAACTAGTTGTAAAAAATAATTACAACTCAGCTACAATAACATCCTAAACAAAAGAATTGTAGCAAGTTGGGAAAAATAAAATAATATGCTTTAATGTCTCTCTTTTCCTAAAATATCTCCCTTCTTTGTCTCTCTTCAGTCTCTCATCTCCTCCCCACCCCCCCCCCCAACAAATCTCCCTTACCAAAATGCTCTCTCTTTCTCTCCCCATGCCAGCCCAACCTGGCACTCTAGACATTGTTCCTCTACCTATTTTTCTCTTCGCTCTATAGCTCTCTCTATCTCTTCCCTATCACTTCTCTCTCTCAGGCGGTGTAGTGGCAGAGGCGTAATGGGTTGTGGTCACATGAGTTGTGGGTTGCTGGTGGGTCAACGGGTGGTACGGTGGTGGTGGCGTGGGTAGTGGTGGCGTGCGTTGTTGTAGGCCGTGGGTCATGGGATGTGAGTTTTGGGTTTTTGTGGGTTATGCGATGGTGGGTCCGATCTGTATGGTGGTGGGCTGGTTTGGTGTGGTGGTGGTGGGGGTAGTGTTGCATCTATTGAAGGTTGTGATTTTCGGTATGGGTATGGTAATGTGATTTTTTGGTTTTGGGTGGCTGTTGATGGTTGTGGTTGTGGTGGTGGTGGAGGTGCTAAATTTCTCGTGATGGTTGCTGGGTGGTGTTTGTGGTGCAGCTTGGATTTGGATTTGGTGGTGGTTTTAGATTTAATGGGTTTTGGTGGTTGGCATGGTGGCGGCGTGGTGGTGGCAACTGTGGTTGTTGTGGCTAGTGACATGGTTGGTTGTAGTGGTTGCTAGTGGTGGTTTCGGTTTCTATTAATGGCAATGATCGAGTTTCAGTGGTTGGGATGATATAGGTTTGAGTGGTGGGCTATAGATAGGATGATTTGAGTATGGGTTTGGGTGGCGGCCATTAGATGTGTTGATTTTTTTGGGGTATTAGAGCATCCACAGCAGTGGAGCTAAAAATTTAGCTTTTTAGCTCCACAAAAAGTTACTTTATCTATTTTACCTACTCACTTTACAAAACATGCTGCAGCAGTGGATCTATTTTAGCTTTCAACACAATAAAATAATATAAACATCACAATAAAATAATATATCTATTACAATAAAATAATATATCCAATACAATAAAATAATATATCCACTACAATAAACAACAATCACAACCACCCGCAACCGCAACTGCAACCACTGCCACTACCGCCGCCGCCACCGCAATTGCTACCACCGCCACTACCACTGTCGCCGCCGCCGCAACAATCTTTATTTTTTCTTCTTCTTCTATTTATTCTCAAGAATTATATTTTTCAAAAAAAAATGTTACATCCACAATATTTTTTACAATACTTTCACGAGAATCATAACAAAATCTTATATGAAAAATTGTTACTAATTCTAATTTGATCCCGCCATTAAAATTATATTTTTACTCACCAATATTAGTTAATTACTTAAAAATTTATTGTGAAAATATTGTAAAAATATTTTTAAATTGAGATGTCTTATTCTTTGCTTTTCTTTCATCCGTTTTTTTTTTTTTTTTTTTTTTTTTTTTTTTTTTTTCTCTTGCATTTTGTCCACCACACACGTAGATAGGACTCCATCCACTCCTTTTTTTTTTTCTTTACTTTCCCCTTTCTCCAAACCCACCCTCCCTCTTTCTTTCTGCCTCCTCCAGCTCTCTCGTTTTCTCCTCTCTTCTTCTTCTTCTTTTTTTTTTTTTTTTTCATCTTCTACTTGATTCCATAAATTCTCTAGCTCTTTTTGTGGTTTGGGTTCGTGTGTTTGGGTCCGTGTAGATCGGTAGTGGTGGTGGGTTTGCTCATCAATGGTTTTTTTTTTTTCCTTCTATTTTTGAGATGGGTTTGGTGATTGGTGGTAGTAGGTTGATGGTGTTGGTTTTGGTTTTGGTTGTGTTGACGGTGGTGTGGATTTAATGGGTTTTGGGGTTATTTTGGTTGTTGTTGGTGGTGGTTCATGGTGGATTTATGGGTTTAGTGGTGGTGGATTTATGGGTTTTTGTGTGTTGGAGGTGGTGGAGGTGTGTGTATGGTGCTGGAGAGGTTGCTGATTTTTTTTTTTGTGATTGTTGGGGTGTGTGTGGTGGTGAGGTGGTGGAAGAGACAGTGTCGGCTTGGGTCAGTGACGTTGAGGCCGGCGGCTTGGGACTTGGGTCGGCTTTGGCCGATGACGTTGAGGCCGACGGAGGTGCGGTGAGCTTCAGAGAAGGAGAGACTGAAATGGATGAGCTTTCCGGAGTGACTGAAGCGAGGAGGGACAGCGTGAAATGAAAGCCAGGGAGCAGGGAGTCTGATAAATGGTTTTTTAATCGAACCCGAATAAAATACTATTTTTTTTTTATAACTTTCAGCTACAGTGCTCATGTATTGATACATGAGCACTGTAGCGCAAAGCTAAAAAATTTTAGCTTTGCCTCCACTGCTGTGTATGGGATTTTGTGGTTTGAGTGGAGCTAAAATAACAATATAGCTATTTAGCTCCACTGCTGTGAATGCTCTTAGGTGGTTGTGAGAGAGAGAGAGAGAGATATGTGATATATTATTTTATTTGATAGCGTATATTATTTTAATGAATTATATGTTGAAATAGAGTTTGGGTCCTTCCCAAAAAAAAAAAAAAGTTTGAGATATTTAGTATATTATAAAATGGTCTAGTATAATAGATAAAGTAACTTTTTAGATAGTAAAATTGAAACTATTATGCAATTCTAGATGCTAATGGAAGAGCAATTAAAGCTTGAATTGATTGAATTGAAACAGGGAAAAAAAGGAATTTGAATTCAAATGGGAGAATGTGTGTTTGTGTGGTGGGAAGTTTGTTACTTAGAAATTGTGAGTATTTTAAATTTTAAATTTTGAAGAGATTAAATAAATTTTAGGAAAATGAGGTGAATTTTGTATTTTAATTTTACACAATTTGATAATGACTTTTATACCCTCACTTATTTATTTGTTTGAAATAATGTTAGTTAAAGATTAGGGGTGGTTTAGAGAATTCAGAGAATAGGTAACTGATTCTCTCTTATTCCTTATAAAAAAGAAAAAAAGAAAAAAGAAAAAAGAAAAAAAGAATTCTCTCTTATTGGACTAAATGGACTGATTCACTATTTTGCATTATCATTTTAGTATTATATTTTACAATAATTGATAGATGATTGGGAAAGTTTATAGTAAAGTTTAAAGATGAAAATAAAATGGTGTAAAATAAAAAGAGAGAGAATAAAATAAACTAGTAGTAATTGTGTGGGTCAAAAAATATTTTTTAGAAAGAATTGGTTAAATAACCTTCACAATTAATTTAGTAAATATGGGTCAAGAGTTTAATTAGACAAAATGAAACTCCGTAAGAATGGAGAGAAACCCGAGAATAGAAAATATGAAAATAACTAATATCTAGTGGATAAATATGCCCTTGAAAAGCCTGAGGGTGGATGTCATCAGTACAACTTTTCCTTCTTGACTTTTATGCTTAGCACTTAACATTTTTGTCACTCACAAATTTTTGAATCCATTACTCTCCTCCAATCATGGGTAACATAGGGTAAAGAACCAGTGCAAGTGTGTGAAAAAAAAAAATTGGGCTTCAGTAATAATGTTCTTATTTAATTATGGGGTAACAACATGTTCATTCATCCCCAGTGAAGTTGCCACTGTGGGAGTCGCCACTTGGTTTATGTCCATGAACCAAATTAGGCCTCTTGGGCTTTTTACGTGGGTCTACATACTAGAAACTAAGTCTAGAGTTAAGATATGTGGATGGAAAGGTGTTAGGTACCCAACCCCACTCAACCTATGGGCCGATCTTTACTAATGTTGATAGACCATATTTAAGTAAGATTATTAACAAAGCCCAATATCTTAGTCATGCAATCATTACATTAAATAAAACACACAAGGCAAATATCTTATATCATGACATAAAAGGAAATGAACTCAAATCAAATATCAATCAAATATATCAAGTCAAATATATCAAGTCAAATAAAATATTCTAAATAGAAACAAATCAATTCTAAAAAAATCAGACAAATCAACCAAACATTAATAAGGAAACATCCCATTCTAAACATTTTAAATATGTCATAGATAAGTCAAGAGAATAAATCACTGCAAGCAATTAATTCGCATTTGTCACCATAACCCTAAATGTTCATAGTCAAACAGAATCACACATCTCTTAAAAAAATATGAAAAATATCACTAAACATAAATCAAGCAATTAAAACAAAGATTTGTCATTTTTTTGGGCTAAGCTGTGTACGCATGGAGGAGGTTGTGTACGCAGTATGCATCTTTACAAGCATGCACACGCACCTTTAACCATGCGCACACATCTTGATATGGAAACACAATTCTAGAAATGTGTTCACATGTTCAATCAAATCCACATCGATTAATGCATCAATTCAGCCCTTTAAACGATACATGGTGAGACACAACAATCAAAATCTATTCCTAAACATCATCAAGAATGCACCCAAAATAAATCAAGGAAAACAAATCAAAGTCTATTCCTAAACATGCATGTAATCTCATATTTTACATAAGAACATCATAGCACAAACCAAAACATGTTCATTCACATATTCATATATCAATTCAACTCTTGAGAAAAAATTAAAATAAACACAAAAAAATCAAAGATAAATGAATAAAAAAAATATCGTGCATAGAATATCACATATATTCAAGAACAACAAAATATGAAATAAAACATGTTCAAACTAAGTAATAGTCATGGAGAGGGACTCACCTTGCTTGAAGATTAAAACTTTGAGTATATAACCGTCCCCTTAGTGCCTACACAACAATAATCAATGAGATATCAAGGTAATTAAAGAATTCAATGGAACTTTAGTTATCACAACTCAAAATAAAAATGATTCTTGAAAAGCTTGTTTGAAAAATGGTTTCTTTTGAAATATACTCTTTTAGAGGGATGTTTTGAAATCCAAAAACTTTGTTGTATGAACAACTTAGTGAGACAAAATATTCATCTTGAAGAACATAGATAAAAGACTCTCTCTAGAATCAATTCATAAAGTTCTGAAAACGTTTAGAAATAAGATTAGAAAGTAGTTTATGTCCTAAGTGTGAAATAGAGAGAGGTTTTTGAAAACTTAATATTCTTTTTTACATATTTCTAAAATTATAAAATTATTAATTAAAATATTTATGATATCACTGGTTTGATCATCAGTCGAACTACAGTCAGACTAGAGAACTGAGAACCAGTCATTTTTTCTATTCTTTGTCCGTTTTAGTTTTTAAAACTATGAAAAAACTATTGAACCCCACTATTTTCTCCTCCCAATCAAACACACACATTACCCATTTTCACCCCTCATTTTTTTCCAACCGGTTTATACCCCAAACAGTAAAAGAATTGAAAGGAAAAATTAAAAAGAAAGAAAAACTTTTAATGTGTCTACGATTTAAGGTAAAATATAAAAATTACTTTTGAGATTTGGGTTGATGGTAGATACTACCAAAACTTTTAAAAAATATTCAATTTGCTCAATGTGTGCTCATGTGAGGAAGTGATTTTAACAATTACAATGTCAAGAGAGTGGCTCAGGTAATGTTTAAATGTGAATTCCATAAGATAGGATTTGTTTGGTTGCCAAGAAAAAAAAAACGAAAATGAGAGAGAGAGAGAGAGAGAGAGAGAGAGAGAGAGAGGCTTAACGTTGGTGTGAAATTTGGCTGGGTTCCGTTAGCCATGGATGAGATGGATTTTTAATTGGCTTGACAAGTTCTAATTGGACCAACTAAGCCACATTGCTGAGATTGCACCTTAGTTCATTTCAGGGGATATGCTGCCCTTAAATACACTATGACTTGGTGCTTATTATGACACACACCAAATGAGCACCAGAACTTCTTATACATGGTTAAAGTCGGTTAAAGTCACCGACCTTAAATGTTCTAGTCCAAATTTTAGTAACCATAAAATATCTTTCACCAAACTTCTAGACAACTTAGAAATTTGTGTTGATTTTTAACAAATAGTACAGCCATCTTCTTCTATAGCTAATAACATTATAGGAGCAAATTGAACAAAAAAGATAACATCAGATAGATCTAAAACTATCACCCACCTACTAAATGCAGAACTAGTCACCAGCACTAAATGGAGATCTCCAACTGTTAGTCACAACAGATTATTTCTGAATTGTCAAATTCATGATGGGCACCATCCCAACCCTCAAAAGTAATGATGCTGACTGCCTCATTGTGCATTTGTTTGGTTGAACTCTTCCAAATCTTGCTTGTACACCAAACTGACCCCACAGCCATCCACAATCGGGTATTGATGAGAACTCTCAAATACAACCTCAATCTGAGTGCATTTAACGTTTTGAACAGTAGCAAACCAATCATCACGAGACAACAACAATATCCAAATGTGGGCATGTGGCCCGAAAAAGATGTCACCCTGAGGAAAATTTCAGTGGTATAGTGACTATGAGGCATCTCACCAAGGGCTACCACAAGAGATCTAACACCATATTTATCGGTATAATGAATACTAGGTCCCTTATATGCATCCAAACTAACACAGAGAGTGAATCCCATCCACCTACTGTTACACCAATTTGGAGGCAGTTCTATGATTATTGAGCTCTCTGGCCTTGGATCAGTAAATGACCATTGATCGGTAAATGACCGTTGATGGGTAAACCACCGTGGAATTTCATATCCAGGAAGACATATATGAAATTCAGTTCCAGATCCATCCTCTTTCCTTTTGGTTCGTTCCATATCCACTATTTCGACAAAGGAGTCCTTGTGCCAAAAAAAAGAAAAAGAAAAAGAAAAAGAAAAAGATCAAGATACTTTATTTAACAATAAAGGAAAGAGAGAGTAGATTACTTGTAGGTAACGGTTCAATAATTAAATGCCACTCCGTCGCTGCTCTCATTATATGGACACGAGTGAGAACAGGGTCGTGACAAACTGCTTTGTGCAAGAGATGGTTCTAGAGAATAACAGTTTTGAGCATATATATATCTCTCACAGTTGATGGAAGTTCTAGCAATGTTTGAAGGTTATTGCAGTGGCACAGATCAAGAGCTTCCAGTTTCGAAAGTTGGCTGATGCTTGTAGGCAAGGTGGTAAAACTGTTATCAGCTAGTGCTAAATATTTTAACGAGGATAAGCAGCCAATGCCAGTAAGCCCCATTTCTTCCAATCGAGACATTCCGCTCAAATAAAGTTTCTTCAAGCGCTTTAATTCCATAAGTTCTCTGGCAGATTGGCAAGTTTTGAGCATCGAGAAAGAATGAGCACTTCAAGAGACCTCAAACTATCCATGTTGCTTGGAAGATATTCGAGATATTCGCAACTGCTTAGATCCAATAAAGTAAGGGGAGTCAAACACTCAACTGATGAGGGTGGTAGTTCCTTAATAGCAGTATATCCCAAAAAACATTTTGAAAGGCTTTCAATAATTCCCTTAAATTCTGGAATATTCCTGACCTTTAAGCAGCCCTCTAGATTAAGAATTGTGAGGCACTCCATTTCAGTAGTCATGCTCGGAAGATTGGTTAGAGATTTGCAGTAACCCAGATCTAACTCAACAAGCCCATCAAGATGCCCAATAGATGGGTGGATCTCAGCAAATCTACTGCACCTAGAAAGTTCTAGTCTCTCAAGTTTTGGAACTCCTGAAAAGTCTGGTTTCTTAATTAGATTTTCAGAACCAGTAAGATCAATGAACTTTAACTCGCCTAAACGCTGTTACAATCAAAAAAGAAATAGCTTCCATTAAACATAGAATTTAGTTTAATAAGTTAAAATATTTTTTTAAAATTAAAATACCATTAATGGAAGAGGAAGCTCAAATGCACCTAAGTGTATTTTAGACTGTGTTTGGCAACATGTAAATTATTTTCCGAGTATAAAATATTTTTAGGTAAAAATATTTTCTAGTATTTGATTGTAGTTTGAAAATTGTATTAGAAAATATTTTCAAGTGTTTGGTAGCATTCTGAAAATGCAAAATTTCTACTAGTTTTTCACATTTTTTCAACTATTTTCATAGCTTCCAAACAAATTTTATAATAGAAAATTGCAAGATATAAACTTTTTAAAGAAACAAAAATCAAAATAAAACCATTAAATCTCAAACTTGGTCAAACTGAGAGAGGGAAGAAGAAAGAGCGAGATTGAGGGAAAGAGAGAGGTAGATCGAGAGGTAGCTCTCTCTCTTCGGGTTCACTTTCCCTTCAAGCTCTCTCTCTCTCTTTTCTGGTTTTCAATCCGTAAAACTTGATTTGAAGGTAAATTACATGTGCAAATGATTTTACAGTTGAAGGGCTCTCATTTTACGGTCAAAGGGTTTGATTTTCCCTTTGACCAAGTTTTACATGTGCTCCCAAACACACATGACGGTCTAAAAGGATTTCCAACTTTCATTTTCACCCAAAACAAACACAGCCTTAGCTACATACTTTCAAATAATGAATATATAATAGAAAGGAAGTTGAAACAAAATTTAAAAAAAAAAAATTACCTTTACTCTTTCTCAAAGATATTCAAAGTTGCTATAGTGCATGGTAAGTTCAACAAGCTCCTGTGGTTGGAAATTTTGATGGTAAACATTTTAAAAAATAGTAGTACCATGAAAGATACCTTTAGCTCATTTGGGAAATGTCTTGGCTCATTAGGAACACAGTTGAACTCATTCGAGAAGGACAAAAAAGTTCGAATTGTCAGCAATCTAAGATCAGACATCTTTGAAAAAGGTTCTGGAAATTCTACAAAGTTGAAATCCTTTGAAAATAATGCGACGACTATCGCTTGAATTGCTTCTATTGCCTAAAATTTCCAGAGCAAAGGCTTGGTGAGTTACACAAGAAAATGGTAAGAATACTTTGATTACTGATATTTTATAGTGTTTTAAACCTGTAAAGGAAATAAAAATAACTACTCCCTGAGTTTTTCATATATATAACCTTCTCTTAATTATTAGTAGGCTCAACTCCTCAAGAAGGTTGAAGGTAGGAAATTGCCCCCATTGAACCCGAGCAAATAATAATTTAATTTTTGCATTCCCCCCCCCCCCCCTCCCCTAAAAGAAGCCCCCAAACAAACTTCAAATTCATTATAGAAAATATTTTTGGCATTGTATTTTCGTGGAAAAAAATTGGTGTTTGGCTTTGCTTTTTAAGAAAATACAATTCATGGAGTTTTCATTTCCCCTTATATTGCCAGAAAATTGCATTTTCACACTGCAATTTTTCATATCAACAATAATTTTCAAAGATTTTATTAAAAAATTAATTTTGTTTTTAAAAACCACATTTTCAAAATATAACTGTTAAAATGTTATTTTTCAAAACACAGGTTTTCAAACAGCTAATCCAAACAGACACTAAGAGTCCCACCAGTGACAAGTAGATCATGGTACAACATCAAATTATTAATTTTGTTTATTATTCTATTTAAAATTCATACATAAAATTAGAAAGGTGCACTTCTACTTTTTGAAATTCAAGACCAAGAGGGGAAAAATAGGAAATTACAAAAATACTTTTAAAGTTATAGAAAAAAAAAAAATAAAGATAGATGTGCACTGTAGCTGAATAGCTAAATTTTTTGGCCATAACTCCATTGCTACTGCCATCTTTTTTGTGTTTTGATATAACTAAAATAATTATATAATTATTTAGTTACACGGCTGCAAATGCTCTGAGAAGGAGATACTGATGAGACACAAGACTGTTATTTGACTAGTTCTCATATGATTTTACTATGCCTTAGATATGTGTTCCAACTTCCAATCTTCAAAGTCGAAAATTCAAAGCTGCCCCTCTGCGATGTCAATGTGCTGGGGGCCTCATGAAATTGACCCGCATTAACTAATATGACTAAGCATCCGATTCCTTGCCCAAAAATATCTTTGGAAATTATAGCAGGTTTTATGGTCATGATGAGTCATTGACTTGAACAAAACATACAAAAAGGGCCACGAGTTCTGGCTAGAGGGCCTAGAGCTGAATTAACCCGAAAATGAAATGTGAAGCCTGTACATGTACTTACTGCTTACTGCTTACTGCCAAGTTGCTTTTCTAAACTAAATAAATAAATAAAAACCTACCAAGTTGCCACCAATAGGGTGGTGTTTTGGGAATAAAAATCTTCAGTAACACTTTGTATTTCATTTCATATTTCATCGATTAAAACTTGACATGTATTCTTTTATTTTTTGAGTGAGAGTTTTAACTTATGACGTCCGCTTCTGATGATAATTCTTTATTATTAAATCAAGACACTAATCGGTTTTTAGTATAGGTAAGAATTGAACACTAGATCTCTTATTCAACTTTCAGAGACTTTACTAGTTGAGCTATCTGGAACCCACATAACTTGACATGTATTAATTCAACTTTTCTTATAAAAAGCTGAAAAAAAAAGTCTAAAACCCTAATTCGCACTAATTACGCGATTATGTGACAAAATACTGAAACTTACCAAAAATGGCAAAATTGAGTTAAATGCAAAATCATAAATTACTGACTTTAAGGGTCGTTCCAAAATATACGAGACCTTATTTTGACTTTTAAACTAAAAGTTATTAAGGAAAAACAAATATTACTATAAATAGTAAAAACACTGTTTTCTGGGCATTAACGAAAGAATTTGTCTAAATTTAGGAGACAATTAAGAGTCTGAATCAGAATGCTGTTTCCCTTCAACTTGCCAGGCCAAAATGGGCTTTTACCCATTTCTCACAAACTTTCCAGCAAAATGCCCCATGTCTGAAACTAATGAGGGAAATGCCCCTGTTTTGAAACTCGATTTTTAAAAAATCGAGTTTCAAATGTATAACTCAATTTTTAGAACATCGAGTTATAGTGAACGTGGACTTAGAATTTTTTTTTCTAGAACTTGAGTTCCATGAACTTGAGTTCCATGTGAAGTACTCGAGTTTATGGAACTCGAGTTTCACTTGAATTTTTTCAAGGAACTCAAGTTCCAGAAATTATTTTTTTTTTTTTTAATTTTCAGTTCACTATAACTTGATTGTTCAAAAATCGAGTTTTAAATTGAAACTCAATTTTCTAAAAATTGAGTTTTAAAACAGGAGTATTTCCCTAAATAATTTTAGAAATGGGGCAAAATGTTGGACATTTTTAAAAAAGGGCAAAAGCCCATTTTCTCCCAACTTGCCAAATTTCATACAATTCCAACACTATCGCCTCAATGCCTGTTGGCACCCTCCTTTGATCTTGTGTTGTGACTTTTGGATCCCCTCCTGCTCCATGAAGGAATGTGATGTCTGCTCTACATCAATAATAGAAAGGTAGTTAAAAAAAAATTACCTTTACTTCTTCCCAAAGATATTCAAAGTTGCTATAGTGCATGGTAAGTTCAACAAGCTCCTGCGGTTGGAAACTTGATGGCAAACATTTTAAAGAATAGTAGTCCCATGAAATCCTTAGCTCATTTGGGAAATGTCTTGGCTCATTAGGAACACAGTTGAACTCATTCGGGAAGGACAAAAAAGAACGAATTTTCAGCAATCTAAGATTAGATATCTTTGGAAAAGGTTATGGAAATTCTACAAAGTTGAAATCCTTTGAAAATAATGTGACGACTATGGCTTGAATTGCTTCTGTGCCCTAAAATTTCCAGAGCAAAGGTTCGTGAGCTACACAAGCATATGGTAAGAGTACTTTAATTATTGAAGTTTATACTATTTTAAAGCTATAAATTAAGTAGATAAAAATAACTACTCCCTGAGTTTTTCATATATATATATAACCTCCTCTTAATCATTAGTAGACTCAGCTCCTCAAAAAGACTGAAGGTAGGAAATTGCCCCCATTGAACATGAACAAATAATAATTTAATTTTGCATTCCCCTCCCCTCCCCCAAAAGAAGCCCCCAAACAAACTTCAAATTCATAATAGAAAATATTTTTGGCATTTTATTTTTGTGGAAAAAAATTGGTGTTTGCCTTTGCTTTTTAAGAAAATACAATTCATGAAGTATTCATTTCCCCTTATATAGCCAGAAAATTGCATTTTCACACTGCAACTACTTTTCATATCAACAATAATTTTCAAAGATTTTACTAAACACTTAATTTTGTTTTTAAAAACCACATTTTCAAAACACAACTGTTAAAATGTTATTTTTCAAAACACAGGTTTTCAAATAGCTAATCCAAACAAACACTAAGAGTCCCACCAATAACAAATAGATCATGGTACAACATCATATTTTTAATTTTTTATTATTATTCTATTTAAAATTCACACATAAAACTAGAAAGGTGCACTTCTACTTTTTGAAATTCAAGACCAAGAGGGGGAAAAATAGGAAATTACAAAATTACTTTTAAAGTTATGGAAAAAAAGAAAATAAAGCCTATATATATAGCCTTTTGTTCTTGGTAGTAACCAAGAGATGAATGTTTGACTACATCAAAAAAGATGAATTCAATTTTGGACAAAATTTGTTTACAAACTTAGTTGTAGCTAAATGGCTATAACTTGCATCAAAACAAATAATATTACTATATATTTTTAAAATCTAACTGTTTAATTGTACGTTTTTTCATGTTCTTAACATGCATGTTTAAATTTTGTGCCAATCGGATATTATTTACTATTCGACTCATAGTTTTATTTTTTATGCATAGTTTTAGACTACAAAAACATGAAATTTAAACATTTGGTTGATAACCTAGTTTTTGATCTTTTGAAAATTTTGCAAGTATGAAGGATAGAAAAAAAAAAAATACAATGGTAGATTTATCAATATTCACATTTAATAAAAAAAGATATTGAATGGAGTTGTTGACTTGTTGTTGTAGTGTTAGACATTGATTGAATCTTCATTTGTCAAAGGGATTCACAAGTAGAAGAGTCCAATTAGGTTGGAGCTACGTGTAGTCACGTGAGTAAGTTTATATTGTATGTAGCAATACTAGACTTGAGTTTATATTACCATAAAACTTTCATTCTACTTGGTAAACTCTTCCGTTTGGTGGTAATTGATGTTCTCTAGTAGAATTTCATTTTGTAACCATATCACTATGTCTAGATTTATTTTCAGTTACATTAATTTTATATTTGCAAAATGGTTGTGCCAATCTTAAACTAAATTGGACATTTGTATGGTTGACATTATTAATCAAGTTGACATATTTGACTTAAAATTAATTAACCGGGTCTAAATTTTTCGAACACACACGAAATTGAGATAATCAATTCACATTAAAACAAGAAGATTGAACTTTAACCATACTTATAGTTATAGAACCTACTACTATTTTTTATCTATGTTGAGAAGAGAATGATTAATGTATTGGTGAGAACAAAGTAAGTTGATTTAGGTCAAAGAACGAAGAAAAAAAAGAAGCTAATTTAAGAAGTGACAGATATTATGATTTTCGATATAATAAAATGAGAAAATGAATAAATGTATTCAACTTTAATTAGTCATTTAAGGATTTATAACTGACACTTATATTTTGAGGCTAAGTTACTCTATATGTTGCTTATAGCAAGTGAGAATGAGGTCCTGATGAGACACAACACTGTTATTTGACTGGTTCTTATATGATTTTACCATGCCTTAGATATGTGTTCCAACTTCCAATCTTCAAAGTCGAAAATTCACAAAAAAAAAAAAAAGTCGAAAATTCAAAACTGCCCCTCTACGATGTCAATGTGCTGGGGCCTAGGGTCCGTTTGGATAGAACTTATTGCTAAAAACTGAAAACACTGTAGCAAAATAATTTTTAAATGTATAAATAATATTGTGGGACCCATTTTGAATAAAAAAATAACTGAAAATAAAATTTGTGGGTCCGTGAACAGTACACGAATGCACTGTTCACGGCAGAAAGCAGCTGAAAAGTCAGATATATACGGCTATTGTTCATGAACAGTAGCCGTTTGTCCCTGAGAAGCGTGCTGCTGCAGGAAAAAAAAGAAAAGAAAAAAAGAGGAGAAACGTAGGACAGTCAACAAGTGCGGCTGGGGAAAAAAAAAAAAAAAGAGGCAAAACGCTGAAGGAGAAACGCGGACGCCAAAACGCTGAATCCAAACGCATTCAAAATGTCAATAGGGGACCGTTGTTTATAATTCAGTTTGGTGTTGCTTTTAGCCTCTTATATATCATGTTCCATTCACGCGTCTTTACTTTTTTCTTTTCTTTTTTCATCTATAAATGACAACCTACCTCTTAGGCTTTATTATCAAATTTTTGTGAAAATATGCTCTATTCAACTTGAAGTGGTTGGATTTGAAAGCAAAATCAATCGGCAATGGATTGAAAACTAGCAAAAAATGTTTCAAAGAAGGATTTAACACTTCAGGTTCAAAACGAAGGTAGAACTTAAAGAAATTCATAAAGACCCAAACCAACATCAGTACTTTAATATATCAATGCATCAATAGAACTTAATATTTCAAAATATTACAGAGGAATGCTGTCTCAGAAGCTACAACCAACATCAGTACTTTATATCAAAAACCCCCTTTCACATCCAACAAAAAACCCAAACCAGACCATGGACATGGAAAATGGAGAGGGAGAGAGAGAGATTTCGGTTGCACTTGGGAGATATATATTGCACCTGGGAGAGGGAGAGAGAGGTATGGACACGGTGACAGAGCTCGGTAGACTCGCCGGTGAAGATTCAGGCCTGGTTAAGTGCTTCAATCACGTGTTGTTCTTCAATCACGCAGTGTCCTTCTCAGGCCTGGTTTAGTGCTTCGATCATGGCAAATTAGTATATTGAACAAACAAATTTAACAAATTTATAGCTTAAAAAACAACAAAGCCAATATCAAATTCTTCATTTAGAGATAATGAAGCAATTCATCATTCTGAAAACAAGTGAACTAGAAGTTAGAAAACATTTGCTTAGGTTAACATAATTTTATAGAAATAAAATAAAAAGTCATACCATCACAACATGAAAAAAAAAACCCTTAAAACTTCATCAAAACAAAAAATTTATCCAAAAAAAAAAAGCAAAAAATTATGTTTCTGGTAGGATCCTATACGATCCTATGATCCTATACGATCCTACGTGATCCTACTTGGTCCTACGTATGATCTTACCATTTTTATGATTCTAGTGCTATCCTAAATGTTTTGGTGAGGTGAGATCATAAAATCGTGCGATCCTACTATTCAAATCGCAATTTTGACAATCATGCTTGGCAGTAAGTACATGTTCACACTTCACATTTCATTTTTGCGTTAATTCAGCTCTAGGCCTTCTAGTCATAACTCATGGCCCTTTTTTGTATTTTTTGTACAAGTCAATGACTCATCATGACCATTAAACCTGTTATAATTTCCAAAGATATTTTTGGGCAAGGAATCGGGTGCTTAGTCATATTAATTAATGCGGATCAATTTCATGAGGCCCCCAGCACATTGACATATTATCGCCTCTAGATCGCAGAGGGGTAGCTTTGAATTTTTCACTTTGAAGATTAGAACACATATCTAAGACATAGTAAAATCATATAAGAACTAGTAAGGTAACAGTCTTATATCTCAGGACCTCATTCATATATATAATATATGTATGTATATAGCAACTTAGCATTAGTCTCAAAATTTAAGTGTCAGTTATAAATCTTTAAATGAATATTTTTTTTATAAGAATATTTTAACTTTATTAAGAAAATAAAAACGATACTTTATGAGTCAAAGCAAACTCAACCATGAATGGATTTTCTTCTATCCAAGTCACATAAGCATCAAAGTTTTTGACATATTGAGCCAAAAGGCCCAAACATGAGTTGGGCGATTGCCCTGCCTTTTTATGTGCGATAGTTGAACAACTCTGAAATCTTGCAACTTTTGTCCAGTCCCCTCAATGATATTGGCAATAATAGCTGGTGGGTCACTAGAACCCATCAAAGCATCAATAACAATCATTGAATCGCTCCCCACAACAATGTATAGGATTCCCACGTCCCAAGCAAAGAGCACTCTCTCTTTCATGGCCTTGGCTTTGGTTTCCAGCGGTCTCAGAGGTGCAGCAAAGTATTTGCTTAAGGCAGCCTCTACTCTGCCAGCATGGTCACAGATGATAGCTAGCCCCAAAACCCACTGTCTGAGAGTGAGCAAAAGTTGCCCCATCAACATTAAGTTTGAACCATGGAATCATTGGTGGTGTCTACCGCATATTGTTCTCATGCACAAGTGTACCTCTTTTGAAGTTAGCCGTTTGAAACTCATCCAGGAGGAAATGACTAATTAAAGTTGAACACATTTATTCTGTTTCTCATTTTATTTTATCGAAAATCATAATCTCTATCACTTCTTAAATTGGCTTTTTTTTCCTCTATCTTTTTTTCGTTCATTAACTTAAATCAACTTACTTTTTTTTTTTTCACTAGTCCATTAATCATTCTCTTCTTAACATAGATTAAAAAAAAAAAAAAATCTAAAGCAATTATCCCTTTCTTTTCATTAACAAGGACTACCATAATCTTTAAAAAAATTTCATCATTTTGAAGCCTTTTTAGTTCTTATATTATAATTTCTTTGTTTCAAACCCTTGTTAGTTATTATATATAAAGTAAGGTTTATATATAATATTTTTTTTAATAAACTAAATTTAACAAAATCCTTATGAAATAAAATTACTTTATAAAACCATAAAAAGGCTTAAAAATTTTCTTTTACTCGTATTGGAGTCTATATTCAGTTTTTCTTGCATATAGTTAGCAAGACAAATGAATTGGTTTTTTTTTTTTTTTTTTTGCAATTATTTGAAAAACTAATTGGAGTTTGATTCCAAGAAGCCAAAAGAGTTGCTATCACTTGAAAGATATTAGTCAGCAAAATATTTGAGTGGTACTTTTTATATACATCTATCACTCATTCTAAACTAATCTAAATTTTTTATGTAAGTTCAATCAACAAAAGTTAAATGTGAGTTGGAGGAAAAACATTAGAATAAGTGAGTGATGTGAAACACGTGCCTAAACTGAGTGTGAAACTGGCTAATGAATGCAAACGTCAGCAATATCGAATAATGAAATTAGTAGTAGGTTCTATAAGCAGGGGAAAATGGGCTTTTGCCCTTTTCGCACAAAAAAATCAGTGTGTTGCCCCCTTTCCCAAACTAATTAGGGAAATGCCCCTATTTTGAAACTCGATTTTTTCAAAATCGAGTTTAAAAAAAAAAAAAAAAAAATTCTGGAGCCCTATAGTGGCGTTTTAAGGACCTATAGAGGCGTTTTGGAACTCAAGCTCCATCAACTCGAGTTCCATGCAAGTTTTTTTTTTTTTACCTATAACTCGAGTTCATGGAGCTCGAGTTTCAAAACACCACTATAGGCTCCTTAAAACGTCACTATAGACTCCTTAAAACGCCAATATAGGGCTTAACTCGATTGTAAGAAAATCGAGTTTCAAAAGAGGGACATTTCCCTAATTAGTTTGGGAAAGAGGGCAACACACTAAATTTTTTTGTGCGAAAAGGGCAGAAGCCCATTTTTGCCTCTATAAGCATGGTCAAAGTTCAATCTTCTCGTCTGAGCTCTACCAATATGTCTTTAATGGCGGATTTGAAATCAAAATCAATCTTTTTAATATCTTTTTCAAATGGGACTAAAAAGTGGTTAAAATCACGGTTGTGAATTTCTAACGTTTTTTTTAGAGAGTTTCAACCTATAGTGTCCACTCCTGATAATAACTCTTTATCATCAGACCAAGACACCAATCAGTTTTTGGTGTAGGCGGGGATTGAACTCTAGATCTCTTATTCAACCATTAAAGACTTTACCAGTTAAACTAACTGAAATGCACTTGTGAATTTCTAATGTTGTCACATCATTTCACATTATAATCTGTTGTATCCATTCACTTTATGGTGACGTATTGGAAATCAACACAATTTATGCTATGGACTGTATGTGTAGTAGATTTCATAAGATAAAATTTTTATGTGAATTGATTCTCTCCATTTCCTTTGTTTTGGAAAATTTTAGACCCGGTTAATTAATTTTAAGTCAAATATGTCAAGTGTCAACTTAATTTATAATGTCAACTATGCAAATATCCAATTGGTTTAAGACTTTTTTTTTTTTTTTTTTTTTTAAGAGAGTTTCAACCTATAACATCTACTCTTGATGATAGCTCTTTATTATCAGACCAATACACCAATTGGTTTTTTATGTAGGTGGGAGATTGAATCCCAAATCTCTTATTTAACCACCAGAGACTTTACTGGTTAAGCTAACTAGAACCCACCAATTTAGTTTAAGATTGGCACAACCATTTCGCAAATATAAAATTAATGTAACAAAAAATAAATCTAGACATTAGTGATATGGTTACGAAATGAAACTCTACTATAGAGTTTATCCATTACTACCAAGTGGAAGAGTTTACTAAGTAGAATGGAAGTTTTACAATACACAAGAATATAGACTCAATCTTATTATTGCTACATACAATATAAACCTACTCATGTGACTATACGCAACCCCAACCTAATTGGACTCTTCTCCTTGTGAATCTCTTTGACGCATAAAGATTCAATTAATGTCTAACACTACAACAACTTGATTGATGTAGGTTATTTGTGCAGTAGTTTCAATTGGAGCACTGATGATCCTCTATATAAAACCCTTGCCGCACAATTGTTGTAACAATATCTTCTATTCTCAATGTATTCCCCTTATGTGTACAATGACCTAATATGATTATAAATATGTTCTGTAACCCTAGAGTATGAATCCTATGGCTTTGATTGCATCATGGGCAACAAACTAAGGATTCAATTTACCCAAGGCTCAATCAATCAAACTGGAATTGAGGGACTTAATAACTTCTTGAGCAATTCTTAAGTAGTATTTTGTATCTATTTTGTGAATATAAATAATCAAATAGTCCATTATCCATTGAATACACATTTATTGTTTTTAAATTTTCCTCACAATCTTTTAAAATTTTCTGCAATGGTTCTTTTCAAAGGTTTGAAGATCCCAGAAATAATAGGATGAATGGATTGATTGACTACCTTGAAAGTATGGTGCAATTTGAACCCAACCAGCATATGTGATGCTCATGATTTTTATTTTTTGGTGATATTCACGATAATGTGCAAATTAGGAACAAGGCAAAAGGTTTGAATTAATCGCAACTAAATTTTATTTTTAATTTTTTAAAGTTATTATAATTTGTTCAATAATATCATTCATATTTATATATCATTATTTTATTTATTGAATTAAAAATGTGCAATATTTCTTAAAAATAAATTTGGATGTAATATTGCATTTCCAATATTTAAATGTGCTTCAAATTTATAGTATCTTTAAGACAGAATGATTATGAGAAGTTTGAATTCGATTTCGAATGAGTTTGTGTATGTGGCTAAATTAATTTGGATTCAAATATAACTATATCCTAATGTGATTTTTTTTTCTTTTTATAAAGAATATCCAAATGTGATTTAATTGAACTTTTTAAAAATAAGGAAACATGGGATGTGGATGGTAAAAGTGAAATACCAAACTGGTGAAGGTTTTTTTGTTTTTTTTTTCTAAATACTCTTATAGTATTAAACAAAAAATTCACCATTGGCATAGAATGATGCTCATTTATATCCTAAGTTTTAATTTCATTAATTTTTTTAAAGAATTTTTTTTATAAAATTTAGAACTATATCTTAAGTTTTGATTTCATTAATTTGGTTAAAGAATTTTTAAAAATTAGAATTGCTCTCTAAATTAAAAGAGTCTTTGGGTAGTTATAGATTTTGAATGTTACATGTCTTTCCAAAACATGAAAACCACTTCTTTCTTCTCCCTATCTCCCTCTCTGTGCAAGTTCTTCTCCCTCTCTCTATGCCATTATGAGGAGAAGTGGACCCTCAACACAGTAACACTTCTCTTTGTTTATTACATAGCTTCTAATAAGAATTTATCTCTTGATGTTGATTTATGCATTTTTTTTTTTTTGGGTTTGGTTTCCGTGAAAGACTATACAAAATACAAAATAGTTGGGTGTGATGCAGGTGTAGGCAAATCAGGCCTTGCTTATGCAATTCACAGATTGGAGAATCCATTTTGTGCATATCTCTCCAATGGGGTTGAACTGCAAACACTGTAAGTCCCATGTTTCTCTCTATCTTTTTTATTTTATTTTATTGAATCTAATATAATTATTTTTTGTTGCTCCAGCAAGAAGGGATAAAAATTTGGTGGCCAAAAGGTAGTTATGATCGTTTTCTCTCTCTTTTCATTTTTTTTAATTAAGATTTCTCTTCTATTATTATTTATTATTGAAAATTTTCAACTAAATAATAGAGTTGTTGATTGTGTAGTTTAGATGTTGCATATGACATGTAGACCTTAGCGATAATTATAATAATGTGACCTAATTCTTCCGTGATATATCTGTAGACATATGGCTTGAATTAAGGAGTTCCACTCCTTATTGGATTTGGATGAGAAAAGAATTTTATTCCTTTGGTTACTATCTTTTGAAATTGGAATATAAAAACCAAACTCTATTAACAAGATACAAATCTTATTTCCTACTTGATTTGGAATTCTACTTGGAATAGGAGTAGAAATTTGTATTGGTTTAAAGCTCCAACAGTATGTGTATCTCTATTGGATCTAGCCGACTATTGTTTTGCTTGTAGTTGCGTGCAAGTATTCTTCATGTTTTGTGTATTTTTGTTTTGGATTAATTTTTTTTAGTTCCTGTTATTTGGTTGGAGATCTTTTTCTAGCCTGAAAAATATTTTTACAATCAATATTGGTAATTTGAGCTTCCGCTATTTTACAACATTCTCAACGTGAATATAATTTGTTTTTTGTTTCCCAAAAAGAAAAAAATTTAGTTTTTTTATTTTTATTTTTATTTTGTTGTTGTTGTTGTTGTTGTTGTTGTTGTTGTTGTAGCTCCGTGATGAAAACATTGGAGAAGAAAATTTGGTGACCAAAAAGTAATTTGATATTTTTCTCTCTTTTTTTTTTTAAAGATTTATCTTCTATTTTTGTTGAATCTTATCAACTGAATAACATAGTTGTTGATTATATAATTCTAATGTTGTATATGGTTATAAAATTTTGTGATAACTTATAATCTTACCCAATTTGCTTGTGATTTTAGACTAATATTATCTAGAAATAATGAAATATATTGATTTTAGTTTATCTTGGTGGGTTGGTATAAAAAATTGGATTCTATCACTTATATTTTTTTCGTTTTCTTTTTTTATAGACTGAAAAATTTACCTTCTCTGGGCACAATTTTAGAATAAAGTTTTTTGGCTTTTCATAATTTGTATCATGCTCAGAATGGTAAAATTAAGTCATTCTTCAATCAGATTCTCAAAAAAAGAAGAAGTCATTCTTCAATCACACAAAACTGACAAGATTTGTAAAGAAGAAACATAACAGCCCAGCAACCCAATCTGTTCTATATTAGACAGCACCTCTAAACCTCACAATCTACACAACCACATCTCCATTCCACAAGCTTTGCAACCCAGCACATTGTGGTGGGCCTTTTTGAGATTGTGGGCTGGGCTGCCTCTTGCCACACTACGGCCTAAAGGTTCTAGGTAGGAGAGGTAGGACTGGTTTGATTGCAACTCACCTCAAACTGGCTTGTGCGCAAACTAAAACCCATTTATTGAAACTTTGGTCACATGCCCATGGCAGATGAAACTATTACAAAAGAGTTATGGCAGAAAAGTATAATATAATAACAATAAAGGAAATGTGCATATTGTAAGCAAAGAATTCCCAATTAAAGAAAAGAGCAACACAACAATAGAAAATGCATTATAAATAAATTGATAATAATGAAAAAGAGATAACACCGATATTTAATCAATGAGATCAAAGGTGAAGAGGTTAGTCTGCCGTGCTTAGTTGTATCACGGAACTAAGACCAAAGAGGGAACCACTTCCTCAATGTGGATAACCTTACAGGAAGGTCCTGTTGTAGAAATTACCCATTTTGAGAGAATTGGCCTAAATGGCTTATGCCTAAAAATATTTAATCCTTAATAGAGGGAAGGCTTTTAGAGGGAGAGAAGAGATGAGCCTATTGGTGCCTACCTACCATCCTATTCTCTCTGCCTTTTCTTTCTCCCCCCCTTTCCTTCTCTAAGCTTTGCTATTCTGTTTTATGTGTTCTGTTCTTTTCGTGGTTGTTGTTGTGTTGTGTTGATTATCTACTATGCACGACAGAGGTTCCTTTTATACTGCTTGCCATGACTGATTTTTTACCATTTTACCCCTCAATTGCTTTTGTCTGGGTGTGGGTGTCCTTCCAGATCACCCACTGGTCTGTTAGTTGCCCAACCACCACTACTTAACAGTGTTGGCCGTGCTACATTCCATTACCAGACAAAGAATTCTATTTTGTTTGCTTGTTCACCGTGGCATTCCCATCTGGATAAGGGTGGGCATTCTTTCTCACTATCTCTCATGGCATGTACCTAGTAATTCCAAATATCTTTCCCTCTTTTGGATGGTATATCATACCAGCAGGACATTTCTCCTAAAAGAGTTTGAGTGGGAACCCAGAATAGGCTCCCCCTTTTTCCCCACCGCTAGACCATACCCTCTCTTACCTCTGACGCCCACCACTCTTGTATTGACTGGGTACAAGTTGGTGGTGCCTAAGTCTTGTGCGTACTCCACTTCCGTGTGTGTTCAAAGCTTGTCTACTGCTCATGCGTTTGCCATGCCCTAGAGGCTTGTTTGTGCATTTTACTGCTCATTCTTGACCTCTTGTGGCGTGAATGGGTTTTTGAGCCTTTATTCTTTATGGCTTGCTTCCTTCAAGGGCTGGGTCTTGCTTGATTGTGGGTTTTTCTCTCTTTAACCCATTCTTTGGTCCTTCCGTAGACTTGCTAGCATTTTTGCCATGCCATTCTGTTATTCCTGCTATGGTGTTGTTTGGTCCGTGCTTGCTGGGCCTCTTTTGGGCTTGCTGTATGCTTTCCTTTTACTTAATTACAGTGGCCCAGTATTATCATTGGGCTTGCATTCATGCTACTTCGGGCTTTCTTGACCCATTTCATTGCTTATAGGCTTCCTTGGCCCATTTCTTCCTCCTTGGGAATCCTCGGCCCATTTCCTTTCCTCGGGCATCCTCGGCCCATTCTAATTCTGTATTCCTATGGGCTTTTGCTAAGTCTTTTGGGCTTTCCCGGCCCAATTACCATATCCTTTACTTTTGGGGTTCATGGGCTTTCCATCAACCCCTTACTCACTTAATTCATTGCTTCAAGCCTCTTTGGCCCATTCTTGCTTACTTTCTATCTCATATAATTCTCATGAGTTTACTACTTCTTTCTCTAGGCTCCTCTAGGCCCGCTTGTTTTCTTTGAGGTCAATTTATTATTTTCTAGGCCTATGATCCATTATTCCTATCATTCGGGCTTAATGGTTTTCCTCCCAATTTACTAACTCTTTTCTTCCCATATTATTGAGCTTCTTCCTGCTATTGGGCTTTTTTGCCAAAATGAGCATCAACACACATCATATGCCAAAACTCCATACAACTATGAACTATGTCTCCAAACCAATAAAATCCCTATTCTATTTTGCCTCTGCCAACCAAACATCTATTCACCTAGTCCAACTTAATGAAACCTATGCCTAACATAAGGCTCAAAGTAGATCAAAACATCAACTAAATCCAATTAGATGTCACTGTTAAAAAGTTGTAGTTTAGTGGTTTAGTTACCATAGTAGTGAGTCACTACCAATGATGATTTATCTATCTATCTATCTATATATATATATATATATTTTTTTTTTTTTCCCTATTTGCAAAGATATTTGTGCTATATTTTTAGTATAACATAAGAATACATAGCCAGCTTTGATATTGAAGTAACAATATTTTTTTTTTGATACTTGCACTCTTGAACTTGCTGCAAAGAAATGATATATTCAACTGAAGAAGAAAAAGAAACTAAAATTTCTTTAGATCTCGTTATCAACACGGGATTATGACTAGCAATATAAAATCGAAACATTTGACTTTTTGTTGACCACTACTTATTGCACCACGTGACTACATAAGTTACGTTTACATTTAAAAATACCGAAATGTTGTGCCTTTTCAACCTTTGCTGTTCAGTTATGTCTTTCTTGGTAGTAGTTACAGAATAAATAAATAAAATCCACGTGCATTTCTTTAGATGAAGACATCTGCCAAAATAAATAACAAACTACAGCCAAAAGAAACAAGCCTTTACGTTATACAATGTTTGGTTTTTGGGTAGTCATCATACCTCTGCTTTTCCCTCGATACATATAAATACTATCCCTCAACCAGACTACAAAAAATCTGAGATTTACAAACAGTTTCTTTTTTCCAACCGCACACCTATGTCTTTGAAAAAAACTGGCCGACAATCTCGATGCCAATACAGCAAGTGATCAACATGTTCTTGAAAATCACCAGCACATCCAAGCCATTACCACTGAGTAATCTAGAGGTGCGATTTTTCTGGTCTACCTTTTTCGTCCTTATTTATCTCGTTACTCTGATCTGCCTTTGTTTTTCTACTATTTCTTTTATATTTTGGCTACTGATTATGCTGTTTTTCAAAGGGGTACTCTTGTATCATTGTTGAAGAAAATGGAAAAATTACTGCCGGTAGTGATGATGAAACACCACACTATTTATATTTATTAGTCTCAAAATTGACTAACACTAAAAAACCATATCTTTCCACTAGATACAGGTACCATACAGTCGCAGAGTATTGAAGATATTTCTGAATCAAGCACCCATGCATCAAGCATACGTGACTCAAGGCTCCTTGAATCAAGCAATCACGCCAAAGCAGCTAGCAGCCAAAGTCAAATAAAGGCCAAATAAAGGAAATCCCTCAATAGGATATTTACATCATCATCATCATTGGGTCCTCCTCTCAAGCTGTGGACTCTCTCATATTAGCTCTTGGGTCTGACTTTGCTGTCAAAAATTTGGGTGACCTACACTATTTTTTGGGCATTGAGGCCCACCGTTCACAAGATGGGCTATTTTTATGTCAAAAGAGGTATATTCTTTCTCTACTCAAGAGGACCAACATGCTCCATGCCAAACCAGTCAGTTCGCCTATGTCTGCAACCCATCAGTCCAGTCTAGTCTCTGATGTCACTCAATACTGCAGCACCGTTGGGGCTGTCCAATATTTATCTCTCACAAGACTTGACATCTCTTTTGTTGTTAATAAAGTTTGTCAATTCATGCATAGGCCAACAAATCTTCATTGGAATGCTGTCAAACGAATCTTGCGCTACCTTAAACATTCCTTGGATTATGGTCTTCTTCTTCGTTGCAACCCCTCTCCTCAACTCAGCGCCTTCTCTGATGCTGATTGGGCTGGTTGCCCCGATGACAGACGCTCTACTAGCGGATTTTGTATCTTTCTAGGGCCTAATCTCATCTCCTGGAATTCAAGGAAAATTGTGGCTCGCTCTAGCACCAAGGCAGCCGAGCCACAGTTAAAAAGCCTTGGCCAATACTACTGCAAAATTGATTTGGCTTCAATCTCTACTCCGGGAACTTGGTCTTTTCCTTCCCAACTTGCCCATTCTCTGGTGCGACAACATTGGTGCCACTTACCTCTCCGCTAATCCCATGTTTCATGCCTGCACCAAACATGTGGAAATTGATTATCATTTTGTCCGTGAAAAAGTTGCTCGTCGTGATCTTGATGTTCGCTTCTTATCTAGTAAAGATCAACTTGCAGATGCTCTCACAAAGCCCCTGTCTTCCATCTGGTTCTCCTTTCTTCGCTCCAAGCTCAACGTCTAGCCCCTCCCGTTGAGCTTGTGGGGGAGTATTGAAGATATTTCTGAATCAAGCACCCATGCATCAAGCATACGTGAATCAAGGCTCCTTGAATCAAGCAATCACACCAAAGCAGCTAGCAGCCAAAGTCAAATACGTACCAAATAAAGGAAATCCCTTAATAGGATATTTACATCAATATATATATATATATATATATATATATATATATATATATATATATATATATATAAAAGCAGAGACTTCATGTGGAAGAGCATGAGGTTCTGCCAAATGGCACATTCGTTGAGCTTCTCTCATTTATGCTTCCACCTCATCAAAGTTTACATTTATGTAAAAATTTTAATTCATTGAATGTGTCAATAAAGTGAATGCACATTAATTCTCTATAAGTATGCACTAATTATCTATATATATATATATATATAAGAATTTTATATGGTTTTTTTTTTAAATATATATATATATATAAGAAAGAAAAAACATCACGTGAGAGATCATGCGATTCTGTCATATGGTGCTTTGTAAGAGTAATTTTTCATTTAGCTTTACACCTCAACTTTTTTACATAGGATATCCCTATTTTCACTGAGTGTTTAACTTACCACTATCATACTTCAATAACATAAACGTGACATCATAAATTTTAGATGATATTTCCACAAACCAACTAAACATTTACATTTTCTTCCAAAAAAAAAAAAAAAAAAACATTTACATGAAATTACAAATTTTTTATGCTAACTCCAAGCCAACGTAGAAACAAAATTATGATTAAAAATTTCAGCAAAAAAATAAATAATTAAACAAACAATCAACTTATTACACCACATTTTTTTTTAGAAGATATTACACCACATAATAACTAATTCCCCATCCCCTTAATTTTGTATTACATCATTAATTTAACAAAAACCTCCTCATGTTATTGCAACATTACTTCATGTTATTACTTTAAAATATTTTGGATATTCTATATAAGTTTTTCACATAACAGCTTAAAGCATTATTCGCGCATTGCACAGGACCATGGCTAGTTTAATATATATATATTATAATCCCTCAATGGGATATTTACATTTAATGTAAATATTATAATGGCAGATTTGTTGCCTTTCATTGTGTACAAATTCAATATATATATATATATATATATATATATATATATATATATATATATATGAAAGTCCCCACCACATATTGGCTGTGTGTACTCTGCTTCTTACTTCAGTATCACTCTATTTCTATACAGAGAAAAGAGACAGAAAACACAGAAGAAAAAAATAGATAGGCCAAAAAAAAAAAAAACTTAATTTCACGATCTGATGCATATCTCTCACAACGTTCTCCATTTTTCAACTGTACTGGTTCGAACTCCACCAAATCCAGCAGTTTCTCAATTTTCAACTTTTTCAGCATTTGACAGAAGAAGAGGAAGAATAAGAAGATGAGAATGAAAGCAATGGATGATCTTATTGTGAGGAAAAGAAAAAAAAATGGAAAAGATAGGAGCGAGTTATAGAGGTACAATGAGAGAGAAAAAAATAAAAAAGAAGGAGACGAGAATGTTATAGAAGAGATAAGAATGAAGAGAATTAACAAAGTGAAGGAATTAAATAGAAAAAAGTAGCGTTATAGAAGAGGAGATGATAGTCAAGTGGGAGAGTTGAGTTTTGCTTCTTTAGCAACTTTTAAGCAGAAAGGCAACTTCTTGGAAGGTATATGTAAAATACCATTCCATTCTTACTTTTCTATAAATTAGAAAGAAAAAAAAAAAAAAAACTAGATTTGTTTCATTTATTTATTTCATCTCTCACTTGGGCTTTTTTCCAACTATATACCAATATTCTTATTAATATATTTGTGTTACATGACTATATTAGTTAGTTAGATCTACAAGTACTTGCTCCCTATACCCTACAAGTACTTGTAGAGTGATTATCGTATCAAGGGTGTGCGATGGTTACAGAGTTTTCTTTTAAATTGGTATGGGCATATGATATAATACAAAGAGTAATGCTTAGACATGTATAGATTTTAGTGCATTGCGGATTTAGCATTAATCACAAAAAATAAATAAAAAAATGAATGATAATCTAAAGATTTATTTATTTAGTTAATTTTTTAGGCCTATATCTATTGTTTATTATGTCCTTGATATCAATTAATTACTTTCTATAAAAAAAAAAAAAAAAGTCTAATTACCTATGAATATATATTTAAAATTTTAAGTCATTTTCTTATGTCCATTTCTTTTCTTTTATTTATATAGTGTTATTTATTACCTACTTATGATTACAATTTTTTTTAAATGATTCCAATGCCTATTGCAGATAGTTCTGTCTATCTGCCCATCTACTATATATTTACAAGCATTTCATGCATCTATGCTAATTATTAAGAGAATTCAAAAAGTTAGTTATGGTTTCAATAAAATGTCAAAAATACCCATAATCTAATTAGATAATCCTTATTCTTAAAAAATGGGGTTAAAATGGTAATGCAACAAAATTATTAAAAAAAAAATTACTAGAGAAACTTTTTTCCTAAAAATTAGCACTCTCTATTTAAATATATCTCACGCACGTTGGATATATGTTTTCCTAAAAAGTAGCAAACACTATACCAGCAATTTACTCCATTTCAAGTTCTAAAATTTAGTTTCTTAAAAATTCATTCCTGTATAACCTCATTAACAATAAATAAATTCAAATTGAAAAGTTACATTAAATTCAAAATAAAAAAGGAGCCTCATCGCACATGCAGAGTGCGTGTGATGAGGCTAGTATCTATATATATATATATATATATATATATATATATATAATTAGGAATTGAAAAGGAGGAAGAAAGGTACAGACTAGTTCTCATCTACCCTCTTTGATAGCCTTACCAAGCATGAGTTTAGAAGTACTAATTGGTGAATTATCATTGTAACCCACCATGCTTGAACTTTCTGAATAGTCGTAATAGATGCTACCAGTTCCTCTTGCTGCAACATCATTTCTTAAACTTGTTGGATCATCAAATTTCCAATCAGACAAATATCCAGGCTTTGATGTTACAGTGCTGACTTCAATATCTCCTAAAAGCATTGCCACCACACGCGACATTGATGGCCGTAAGGTAGGGGATGCTTGAGTGCACAAAAAAGATACTCCCATCACTCGTTTTACTTCCTCCTCATTGAATTCTGACAATTTAGTGTCGACAAGATCAACTTCACAGTTGTTTACATGTAGTTGCCAAGCCTGAGAAAGATATCTATGTGTTACCAGGCTACATAATATAGTATATAGGCAGCAACAATGAGAAGGAAAAGATATTCCTTAGAGCATTATTAAAGCACTAGCCCGAAATGAATATTTTGCTAACAAAATCCAAAAAAAAAAAAATTGTCATTGGGATAGCTACAAGTTAGCATAAACAACTTTGAACTACATTGCATAGTGAAAATAAATTTTTTAAAATACATACATACATACATACATACATATATATATATATATATGTATGTATTAATTTCTCTTTCCAACTCAAACGATGATTTTCAACTATGTTTTGTTGGCTCTAATTCCGTGTCAAATTTGATTTTATTCTATCAATATATTCTTTGTATGTGGGATTTAATGTAAGGGTTGAGTGTGAGAATTTAGTGAATAACTGTGAAGACAGTGAAGTTCGAGACTTGCTTGCCACTAACTCGCGAGTGAATAACCCGCGAAAGGTCACGTGAGAAGCACAAGTTGGATACTGAACAGTCTTTTGCTAGGTTGTATTTCGGGAGTCACTTTGCTACTTGGCCAAACTGCAACTGACCTACGAAACTCTCTGCCTAGATGATTTTAAAGAGTGCTTTCCTCTTTTTTTTACCTACACTATATAAGTCCTCATTACCTACGAAATTGTAAGGAGGCTTTTAGAGGGAAAACCTTAGGAATACACTTGAGAGTTAGAGATTGTAAACCCGTAATCATCTATATAGTTTCTATTAGTTTTCCTCTACTCCTACCGCTCCAATTACAATCTTTGAGAGGTTCTTATCCTAAACACTTACCTCACCAAATCTGAGTGTTGAGAGAAGTTTCGGTGTGTGTGGGAAGCATTGGAAGAAGTAATTGATTGGCAAATGCAATTTGGAGCAAATTGCATCCGCCAATCAATTACTTCTTCCAGTGCTTCCCGCATTGCGGGATCCGGATAACTAGTAAAGACATGACTCAGTGAAGTCTGTTGGGAGCTAGAACTCGGAAGATTCAAGTACATTAGGTAAATTAGACTTGGAGGGTCTTTTTGATATCCTTGTACTCCAACTTTATTCACTAGTGGATCATTTTGGCTTGGAGGGTCGCGGAGAGATTTTTCGCCGAGTACCTCGATGTTATCTTGTGTTTGCATATTTTTCCCTTACTCTTTGTGCTTTACATATATTATTTATTGTATATGCATATGCTTTAGAAAGTAGATTCAGTTTTATTGCGTTACACTTACTCTTATTCTGCGCTTAGTTAAGTAAGGTAAAAGCAATCTAGCCGTAAGTTTTAATTTGGGGGTCTAAACAAGCAATAGTGTTTTGCACTATTTGAGCTTTCAATTGGTATCAGATCTAGTACACATATTTGGGTTTGATTATCTTTGCGTGATCCTAGACCCCGTTTGAGATGGATCGATCTCAATCCCTCAACGCACCTCCCTTCTTCGATGGGAATAATTATGCGTTTTGGAAAGTACGTATGCGTGCTTTCTTATGTTCTATTGATGAGAGTGTGTGGGACTCCATCAAGATTGGATGGGTTAGACCAGAAAAACCCAAGGCTGAATGGAATAAGGTCGTCGTAGCTTTGTCCAATGCCAATAGCAAAGCCATTAATGCTATTTTCTGTGGTGTATCTACTGACGAATTTCCCAAGATATCATATGTGCAAACCACCCAAGAACCATGGAAGATCCTTGAAACTACCTATGAGGGTACTAAGAAGGTCAAGGACACAAAACTACAGATTCTCACTACTCGATTTGAGAAAGTGAAGATGAGTGAGGACGAGTCGTTCGACTCTTTCTATGAAAGACTCAATGGGAAAATCAATGCCAAGCTTAATCTTGGAGAGAAGATTAAGGACACTGAAGTTGTGAGGAAGGTTTTAAGGTCTTTACCCGAAAACTTTAGGGCGAAAGTCACAGCCATTGAATATAGCAAAGACTTGGATGACATTAACATTCAAGAGCTTGTTGGGTCACTTCAAACTTATGAGCTCGGTTTGCCTTCTCATAAATCTAGTGAATCTTTTGCTCTTAAATGAGAGAGCCGATGAGTCCTTGGATGAGGATGATGTAGAAGTGAGTAATCCAATATTCTAACTGTTTCAATGAGTCTAAGTGTTCATAACATAGTATAAAGGTATTGGTAGTGAGTATTCAAATTGTCTGAATGAATAAGATAACCATGTTTTACTGGGGATCTAAATAAAATCTAGTTGTTATCCCTAAAGTCAACCACAAGCTCATCTTGTGAATCTAATTGCCACTCCATTAACACACACTTTAAATGTTTGGTGACATATGGATGAGTGACACTGATAGGCCAAGCTTGACATATATTTCAATATCTAAGTGTGTAAATTTCAAAATCAGGAACATCACAAAATTATGAATAAATAAGGTAAAAAACAAAACTTATGTGTTATCTTGAATTTCATAAAATAACTTGGAAAGAGACCATTACATAGTATTTGGTCATGCAAAAAGTAGGCTCTTACTAGCGTAGATTTGGGTATGGAGACTCATTTGATTTCCTATTATGCTACAAATTGGACTCATTTTTCAAATACTCTAAATAAGCAAATAAAATTACTTCACTTCCTTTAGACGTCCTAACTTTCCTCTTTATTTATTTATTGATAAGTTATGACCCAGGCTTTGCTGGTACTTCAACTTTTGACAGAAGAAAAAATATATATAGTTGTGGATGGATCATGACTGTCGTGAACCCAAAATAAATATCCAAACAAAAATATATACCATGAAAACTTTTGAAAGGAAAAAATCCATCCAATTAAAGAAAGATGACTGTCATGGTGCACAAAAAATATTGTTCATACCCATTCAATAAGATATATCTTTTCTTCTTCCAAGCTTGAGTCAGAATTTGGCCTCCCACTAACAAGCTCTAGAACCACAACACCAAAGGCAAACACATCAGCCTTCTCTGTAAGGAGCCCACGCATGGCATACTCCGGTGCAAGATACCCACTGCACCAGTAAAAATCACATGCACAAATTAGTACTAATCTAACTAGACCTCTAGGATCTTACATGCACAAAATAAAGGATTATGTAATTTAGAAAGACAAGGTGACAAGCTAAGCCTCTAGGATCTTACATAGTCCCTGCAACACGCGTGCTTATATGGGTCTTTTTATCATCATAAAGCTTGGCCAAGCCAAAGTCTGATATTTTGGGGATAAGATCAGAGTCAAGCAGGATATTACTAGCCTTCACATCTCTGTGTACAATTCGAAGCCGTGACTCCTCATGAAGATAAGCTAAACCTCTTGCTACACCCAAGCATATATTAAAGCGTGTTGACCAATTGAGATTCAAGTTTCTTTTTCCTGTCTCATGCAAGCATATAAATTAAATCTATATAGTATAAATAAATACTTACATGCTCAGTTAGCAACAACAAAGATGCGTTCACATACCAAATAATGCTTGATCAAGACTTTTATTTTCTAGATACTCATACACAAGGAGTCGTTTATCTCCCTCAATGCAACATCCATACAGATTCACAAGGTTACGGTGTTGCACAACAGATATAGTAGCAATCTCAGTCAGGAATTGGTTCTTTCCTTGGTGCGATGTTACAGATAGTTGCTTCACAGCAATTACTCTCCCATCATTAAGTGTTCCCTATTTTATACAAAGTACCAAACAAAATATTAATGTTTAAAAAAAAATATTACTCTACATATAATTTTAATCTATTATAGTAAATATAAAAAGGAGAGTTTGGATAATTAGGATGGATGGCTTAATAGATATAATTTAGACTTTTTATCTGATTGATGTCTTAAGTAAAGTCAAACAATGTAAAACAAAACCACACAATACCCATTTATACATAAAATTTATAAGGATAAATTTCAAAACATTGTAGTTTCTTAATGGTCAGTGGTCATCTTCACCATGAAATTGCATGTCGATTTTAATCAATTTCAATTTTATGCCTCAAACATTCAAGGAAAAGTATCAGGCAGGAATGACAAGTTGCTGATATAAATGCTCTACAAAGCATTAGATTGTCTTCGTATGGTCTAAAACTTTAATTTTTTTTTTTTTTTGATCGGATGGTCTAAAACTTTGATTTTTAAAAAACTTGCTTTCCAGAGTGGTTTTACTTCCAATGATACAAGCAATACATCTGGCAAGCTATAAACTACCAAAAATGTCATCTTATGGATCCCATTTCATAGATCAGGTAAACAACCTTACTAACGTCTAGAAAAGAAGGAACAAAAAAAAGGGTTAATTTTATGCTCCTAGTATATATAATCTTGTTTGCTTAATGACTTCAATTATTTGGCTAGAGTCTCCTAATACTAAAACATTTTGGAAATTATTTATTCGTACCAATTGTGATTACTCAAACAACTATACCCTCCACAAAATGCAATTGCTCATATATTGGTTCCCATGTTTATCGAATCTAATAAACGTCAGCCAGAGATGATTTTATTCTTGACCAGTCCATTTTGAACAATCTTAAACAACTAGTCAAACACTAAGCCATCCATGAGGATATTAAATTTCCATAATCATTAAAATGTAATTCGTCCCTTATTTTCATCAATTCATCACCCTCTATAAGTAGTTTGCTGTAAATAAGTGCTTTTTAATAACAGATTCACTTCTTGAAATTGCAATATAGTGGCATAAAATGGGCCTCATTTCATTGTACGATACTTTCTTTTTAAGTTTACCCAGTGTAAAGAGTAGCCGTAAAAAAAGGGGACAGAACCAGCTTGTTGCATATGGATATGGAATTACTAATCTTCATTTATTTTTGGATCAATTTAGTAATTGCAACTGCCAGCTTCTAGCCAATCACAGGAACAAGATATCACAATAAGGGCGGCCAAGGATTTTTTTTTTTTTTTTTAAGTAAAAAAAAAATAAATGAATAATATAAATGAAAGAAACAAAAAGAAAAAGGGGTGATGTTGCACTCTGTGATTTGTTAATAGCTATTGCTTGGAATTATCAATAGATGTATATCAGACAGTCAACTTTACGGCAATGGCTTGGTTTCAGCCACTGAAGTTATTGATTAGAATAAGGAATTACCTTATAAACTGGCCCAAATCCTCCCTCTCCAAGCTTATTATCAGGAATAAAATCTTCTGTAGCTGTCTTTAGTTCAGCATAGCTGAAAGTGAATGTTTTAGCATCTATTCCGAGGAGCTCTGCAATTTCAACATAAACATAGGTTGTAATTTAATCGATTTGCTTGAGTGGTTATAGCAGAAAATTCAGCAACGTTTTTGCAAGCTAAATGAGGAACTATCCTTTTCTTAAGAATCAATATCATCAATGTGTTCTAGTCCAGAACGTTGTTGGACTGAAGCAGGAGATTAGGTAGCAAGCATAATAAATGGGAATTTGTATGCAGCCTGGGGCTTCATTGGCCACATAAATTATGTTTCTCCCTATTACTTTTTGGTCATATATGTCTGTTTGTGAGTGAGTGCATATTATTCCAAGACATGAATAGAATGAGGTTTTAGTAAAAATGCCTATGTACACAACAAATGATACACTGCATTTTATACTACTTAATATGGAATATGCAGAGGCCACCTCACTAGTCATTAATAGTGAGTACCATAGCATCAGATAGAGGAAAGAATTCCATTTTTCTAATATGTAGAGAAAACTGAATGAAGTTTGACAACTATCATGTATATGCAACATGATTTTTGGCTTACCTTCATCATCATTGGTCAGTGGTTTTCTTCTTCGAACAATATAGAAAACCACGTAAACAGCCAGAAAGCTCAAAACCCCAACACCAACAACGACACCCACAATCAGACCAGTCCTATTCTTGTTGCTGCTTGGAGGTATGTTACTAACAGTGGGTGTAAATTCTATACCAAAATAAGATAGTCAATAACATAGTACTAAAATGTGAGCAAACCAGTACCAAATCTTTCTAAATTGCGTCTAGAGTTTCTGCACTTTTTTACCTGGGGTAGCACTGATGGCTGAAATAGAAGGTCCATAAGTACCTTGAGCAGGTACACAGCAAGGCCCTTTTCCAGCCCAAAAGAGATGGATTTCAAGGTAGTTTTCTGATACCAGAACATTCTTATATTCCCTCAGAACAGCTACAAAAGAGGCACCACCGGCTTCCTTTTGTATGTCAAAATCCTTTAAAACAAGATTCCCCTGGAGTAAACAAATTCAAAAATTAGCAAAACAAAAGGAATGAGGATAAGAGGAAAGAGGTAATTTTATAGAGAAAATTGGAGAGGGAATACATCAAAGGTTTCATTCAAAATCCTTATCATTATTATAGACATATTTTAGATATCAAAACTATTTTCAGTTTTGGATATAAATTTCAAAAAAGGTGAAGAAATCACAGAGGTAATGGTTGTAAAGTACTTGACAAAAATTCGGAGAAAACTAAGGGCAAAATAGATAGTTAAAGAAAACATGTGGAGGGGCCAAAATAGAGAACTGCTAGTGGCAAATTTCGAATTGATTAGATAATTTCAATTGCAAATATGCATCATATTCAACAAAAATCTATATTGATGAATAAGACAGTTAATATATTTGTATCTTATACTCTTTTTCTGTAAAGAAACATACACTTTGATTGGCATCATAATCCCTAGTCACGATCATGGTGCGAAATTATTAAACTACACAATTAACGGTTATCAAAGAAACTAACTTATTTACTAGGGTGAATAAACTTTTTAGGCAATGCAAACTTCATTTTAAAAGAAAACGCTGATGTTCTAAAACAATTTGATAATATGATGCAGACCTGGATATAAATATCAAAGACACGCTTCCGAAGACTTTGCCATGTTTTAGAGTTTACAAAAGCTATTTCTGCAAACTGGAGGCTCACAGTGTAGTTTCCATTCTTGAGCCCTAGGCCATAGTAACGTAATGATGAAGCAGAGAGTCGAGCTGTTTGGAACAACTCTAAGTCTAAAGTATTTGAGAATAGTGATGACGTAGAAAGTGTATACTGAGCATTATTGGACCCACTAAAATATCCAACATTGCTAACTGCCCACCTTTCTGTGTCAACCACATAATATGTGGCTGGACCAAGTGGCTCATCATCCCTCTCATACACAATCCCATTATAAGAGGTAATCTGAGGTCCACCACACTTAATTGCAAACTCAGAATCTGTAAACAAATATTAAAAAAAAAAAAAACAGTCATTGATGTGTAAGCTCAAAAAAGGTAATTAAATTTGTGCATTCATAAGCATGCTATGCATTTCAATAGTGGACATACTTGAATTTAGAATTTTAACCAGTAGTCTATTATTAAAAATAAATAAATAAACTAGAATGTAAGTTGAAAAATAGTTTAATTATTTCTAAGTTGAACATGCAACTTAGTGCTAAGTACAAAAGATTTACATATTTAAACCCGAACTTTTTAAATACTCTTTTAATGATCACCAGTATAGGGTTCTTGGCAAAGGTTCACTGACCTTGCAATTTTTCTTTAAAGTACATCATGTTGCCACTTAAAATTACTGTATACTGAATTAACACTAGAATGTAACTGTGATGCATTGCCAATTTAGCCCTTAAAAAGACATATCTAATATTCACGTGTAATAAAAATTTGGAATGCATCTTGATTTTACTGTGTCCATATCAATATTTTGTAAGCATTTGAAGTTTCGTCAGTTCATATTCTCCTTAGAAGCACCAATCCTAGAGTATAATCTTCTCGCAGTTTGGTCTCAATACCTACTAATACTTTCCAATCTTACAATCAAGTGTGATTTTTTAAATTGTACTTACATCTCCCAATGCCTTGATTGCAAGGAAAACCCCGTTGAAGACAAGTCAATCCTGAAGGCAAAACACTAAAGCAGAACTTAAATGCACTTAGGCATGGAATATGTAGCTTAAAGACATAAAACATTAGTTATTAAAGCAGATAAATTTGATTGATGCAAATATTCTTATTAGGATTAGGTTTTCACTCACGTAATTAGAAATGATCCCTTGGCAATAAGCTCATAAACATTCTCTTAATAATACTAAACCATGATTACCCCATGATGAAAGAAGTTTCTTTAAATGATTTACGACTGGTGGTTTCCTAATGTAAGGCATTACTTGCAATCAGAATAAGTAAATAAATATATATGAAATTGATCATGAAGAGAAATATATAATATTTATGCAGAAGTGGTGTTTTTCTTTTGGGGTGGGGGGAGGGGCAATTTAATTAAATGGGCTTTGATAGTCCCCATTACTCCCCTAGGTATCAAATCAGCTAATTACCCTTCATTTTTATCAATGTTTTGTACCAATAGAACATATAGATTAGGTGTCATTTGACCATGTAAATAAGATGATATAACCAGGCTTGACCCATTCTAATTATTTTTTGTGTGCATATTTTGGTAATTGATGACTCCTGAGTTGTTGGAGCTGGAAACCCCATTTCCCATGCTCAGGATCTCCACATGTGAGGCTTAAGAGAATATTTTCTACTTCATCCTTTTTCTCTTCAACTTCCAGCAATTTTCTTTTTCACTTCCAAATATTTTCCAGCCTTCTCCACAACAAAAACTAGCCCTACCTATCCCAAAACTCGACAAATCTCAAATTAGTTTGGTATCAAAGCTTTTGTCCTGCATCAGACCCTATTGATTCACTCCTTTTAATGAACATGTCTAAGTAATATACATGCTATCAGCTTCTAACAGCTTCATCACCATAATTGACAAGATAATAACATTTTAAACTTGATTAGAAACTGGTTTCATTATAGTAAAACTCAAGCATTAAAATAAGAAAATATAGCATCGAGAAATTTACCTGTTGTTTGAACCTTCTATTGTGAAATTGTTGGCAACTAAATTACTACATATTATATAGCATAAGATCTGAATGTCAGTTTTTATTCAAGAGTAGCAAGTTATAGAATATCAGAAACATAAATATAATATAAGATATTTTCAAATACAATAGTATACATACACTTGTAAATTTGGTTCGCTAACCCAAGAAGGAATGCTTCCCTGTAAATTATTGTAAGACAAATCACTGCAATCATAACATAAGAAGGATGTTAGATACATGATCCATTCAACTGGTAAACAATCCCATGTTCAGTACTAAATTACGCATTAGTCAATTGACATTGATGCTCTAAAACAAAATTTTGAAGCAACATTATTCAAAAATTAGAACCTCTATTTTTCTATGTTTGCTAACAATGCCATGCTTGTTTATGCTATTAGCTACACATGGAAATCCATGTATACTCTTTTATGAGACTATAAGATTAGGCTAGTACAATTAATCCATTGGTGATACAGCATTTATTATTTTCTGTAATTGCTTGCTTATAGAGATACAGAAAATACCCTCCCCACACCCCCCCCCCCCCAAAAAAAAGAAAAAAAGAAAGGAAACACTTCCATCATTTTAGAGTAATCGCTAAATTATTACATGGAGATCAAATCTTTGATTAACCTTGAGTGTGTTATAACCTCCCAATGTCAAAGCATCTGCTGCATAAGATTGTTATAGCTCACTACATATAAATGTTCGCTTAGCTCATACAAGATTTTGGTATGTGGAACTCAACGTTTTTCTACTAAAATACCACCATAAATAGCTTATAATTAATACGAGATCGGAGTCATACTACCCTCTTGACATCAGACTAAATATAACTCCTTGTACATATGGATCGGAGATTCAAAAAATCCTTATACAAATAAGGGATTTCAATTAAAAAGCTAATTGTTAGACACCTCCATTTTAAATGTATCATAATGCTATTAAATGCAAATAATGTCTTTATGTACTTACATGTTGAGAAGAGACCCACTTTTTTGTGCAGGCACAATGCCGTTTAACTTATTATTTCCAAGAAACCTGATAATGAAGGCAATAGTAAATGCTTCAATATAATACAGAATAATATTGGGATGTATAATATGAAATTAAGAAAATGAGGTATATTACAAGAAAGAGAGCGAACTCAAATTGAAAAGCGCGTTTGGAATCTGTCCTATTATATTGTTGAAGCTCAAATCCCTAAAAAAGTTAAACAATATGATTATTATGTATGGATAATTATCACATGATTGTGATTCATAAAACTAGTTATCTACAAGAAGTTATTAACAATTATAATCCTTACACATTATCCCAACAAGAAAGAAAGAAAAAGAAAAGGATAGAGAAAAGATACGAAGAGTGGAAAAGAAACGAGATGAATTTGAAATACAATGAAGTGGCCCCTTATCCAATTACAAACAGGGTGAGTTAATTTTGCAAGCCAAAAGAAACCTGATAACAATATCACTTAATTTGATCAATATTTACCAAATAAATTTTAATACAGGAACCCACATAAATTTCTTTCTTCAGGTTGGGATTGCCCAACCTAATAAATAGCATAGATGTTCCCAGTTCCATTGCTCTGAACAACAATCAAATTCAACCTAAATTCCAGTACTACATGTATCTAAAATTATAAATAGTCACCCACCAATGGGAATTACTTACAGCTGTGACAACTTTAAGTATTCTCCTATATTTGATGGAATTGAATCAGAAATGTTATTATTCCTCAGCACTCTGCAACAAATGCAACTAAACTGTTATATTATATTATGGAAGAGCAACAAAGAGGAAAGAAAATATGGATATTCATAATTAGGAATTTGAAACATAGACGCTTGGGCGTTTTCTTACAAGGTACTTAGAGATTTCATATTCCTTATAAAAGCCAATGAAGAGCTCCCATTAAACAAATCACTTATTTTCCTACAGTAATATCACACATGAGATTGTTAACTTTACAAGATTTGCAAAATACAAATAAAAGTAACTAAGAGATGTTGACACTCACAACATTGTTAGAGAAGTCAAATTGGAAAACGCTGAGGGTATTGAACCTTCTAAAGAGTTTCCTTCAAGCCTCCTACCAAAATCAATTTGGAGTAGTTAATCATAAATTGTGCACAAATGCATCTCTTTTGAAGAATGTACAAGTATACACTGAAATTTTATCAATAATAACTTTGACTTTGCAATGAAAATTGAGCCTTATAAAGTATGATTTAGAGAGAAGCAAATAGGATAGGGCTAACAATAGTCTTACAAGGTAGTAAGCTTTGACCAATTCCCAATGAAGTCAGGTATCCTGCCTGTTAGTTCAATGTCTGAAGCCCACCTGGGACCATAAGAAATATCTTCTCACACAATCTAATCACAATTTTTTTTAATATTCATCATTATGTAAATTTTAGAAAGTTTGCAGGTGAGAAAAGAAGTAGTAAGCTAATTCTTACACTATAACAAGGCTTTTTAAATTAGCAAATGACGAAGGAATCGCACCACTAACTCCAGAACTATCAAAGTAGCTGTCGAGGTAAAGAATTTACATGAATAAAATTATATTAGTATCCTATCCTCAGCTCAAATAAAAATTTAGTAGTAACAGTTAATGAATTTAACAACCAAAGGAAAGGTCTCAAGCCATTTATGGCAGCTAATAGAACAATTTTCAAAATTTCTCATGGTAAGTATTTACAAAATATATCATTTTCACCATATAATTTTTGGCAGCTAATAGTACTTGACTTTATCATGTAAAATATATATTTAAAAAATATGATTACATTGTTCTCTGTCCTGGGATGAAACAGATAATCTTGCATTTGCAAACCTTGCAATATGGCATATGAGATTTATTGTCACAAAGTTCTTATAATCTTGAGCAATAGACAGGATATTACTAGAAGATTTACTAGAACCATTTCCAAAGTCTACCTCACCTAGCTATAAAATAAAATCAAATTGATTTTCAGAATGTTCACTGAAAATGGAAAGCTTTATGGTACTAGAACTTACAGCTGTTCTAATTTCACTAAATTGCCAAGCTCAGATGGGAGAGAACCAGTGAAGTTGTTTGTCGAAAAAGACCTACAAAATTAACAAGTAAAACAATATATGAATTATAATTTATAAACAAGGACTTGATTCTCTCAGGGTGCAAATCATCAAGATCAAGTATGTGAGATGTAGAATTCCAGCCCAAAAAAAAAAGATGTGAAATGCAGAAAGCATCAAAATAGGTGTACAATTGCATCAGGGTGACTACTAAATTCAAATTTTTGTGATTCTTAATTGTTTTTAATAGGAAGTCAAACACGCATCCTATTATTAAGGGAGGAGGAAATTCCATTTGAGATAGACCTTATCACAAAACCCTTGTTCAAATAAATTACAATAAAAGAATGGTTGAAACAACACCACCAAGATGCCACATAGATGACTTACAAATTTTGAATGAGGGTAACTTACAATGATAATAACTCTGTAAGATTCCCAAGTTCCTTTGGAAGTGTCCCTGATAACGCATTGATGCCAAAACTCCTAATTTATTAAACATCAAAGGAAAGAGAAAGGTTAGCTAACATTAGACGTACAATATCCTTTGAGTTTCAAACCAGAACTAAGACAGGCTTACAGGTATTGCATGCGATATAGTTTGTTGATGGATGCTGGCAAGTTACCAATCAAGTAATTTTGGCCCAAATTCCTGTAAGATATATTGGAAACATAGCACATTTAACAGAATATAATGAAAATGAACCATCCTGGAAAACTAGTACACCACATCTACTACAAAATTCAATTGGTTTACATGACGCAGTACACTTTCAAGGTCTAAGTTCAATCCTAGCTTACATGAAAAAGAAGGTAATCCATATTCATGCAAAACGCAAGTAAACAGCATATCAGGAAGATATCATACAGATTGAAGAGGAAAGTCAAAGTCCATAGTTCATCTGGAATTACGCCAACTACATTTAGGGCATAAACCTTCCTGTAAAAGGGGAAAAAAAACATCAACCACCAAAAAAGAGATTCATATACTGAAGATGCCCAAGATATTTTGAAGTGTAGTTTCTGTAACTTACTAAATTTTGCAGAACTTTCAAGGATTTAAAAATAAATAAATAAATAAAAATTGAAAAAAGGGGGGATTATCATATGAAATAATTGTGCTTCAACTTGTATATGAATTTAATTCATGGATCGCTAAAACTGTAAGCTTAGTAAAGGTGGCAGATTGAATGACTGTTCAAGAATATTAGTAATTAATATCATAAAAGCTCTCTACAAGCGCAATGTTTACATATAACGGTGAGTTTCCAATTAATGGCCATATACCCTATTGGCATTCTGCTCCCTTTTTTTGGGTTTAGATCTAAGGGTCAAACTCGAATCCCCTTAACTACACTTTGCAAAAATAATACATATTGAGGCCCCATCTGATTATCCTTTGCAAGGATTTAGATTTTATTCTTTTGTTTGCGCTAAATGCATCTCAAATTGTGCTTGTATACTCCAATGGCATAAAATTCATGGTTCATTGTACAAAACCACACTTGTACTAGTGAAATGTGGTACAAGGAGAAAATGAGCATAGGAGAAGATAAAATTAACCATCAATATATAAATCCAAGAAACCACATGAGGAACTTTTAAGTTATAAAACACACACGTGCGCATGCACACACACACACACAAAGAACTTATCTCTTCAATTTTTTTTTTCAATTCCTTTCCCCATTTCAACACTGGAACATTGAGTTCAAGTAAAGTTCCCATTTTATATTACCAATGTGAATTTATAAAGTAGACACATTTTATCTTTTCATTTTTGGTCATCATATAGATGATTCATACATGAGATTTTCTTTTAAGAGGATATTATGACAAGGCCTCCTTATGATGTCTCCATGACCTCGCCTTAGTCCTTAGGATTCTATGGCCAATTTCATGCAAAACTCAATAATTTTAAAGCGCACACATCCATCATAGGTATTGGTTTGACCAACAGATGCCACCAACTTAAATTGGTGCATGAAGATACATTTCATCAAAATTTTAAGCAGCAAAATAATTTATCTTTTATGCTCAAATTTGATGGTATGATGTTACATGCTCAAAAACCTTTAAAATAAAGGAACATAACATGGGAAGCACCATGAGGACACACCCATGACAGATTAGATCTTCTAATTAGAAAAGGCTTGACTTGGGTAGCAAAAAAATTCTCATTTGTTTGACTGCTGTCACACACACACACACACACACACACGCATATATATTTAGAGGGAAACACACAACTCCATGTGTATCATTTTAATGTAACGGTACTCAACTCCATGTGTATCATTTTATGTGAAAACCATAGACATCCATTAAAATAAAAGAATATTAACTATATTTTCACATAAAGAAATACCCTAGGGGGTTTTGTGTTAAACTCAAAATCCTCAAGAAGGTAAAATGTTACATAATTAACAATTTACAAGTAAAACAACACCGCAAGGGGTTTAAGTGTTACACTCAAAACCTCGATGTGTTGTGTTTTAAAGGGAAACTATATGGGGTTTTGTGCATGTATTTGTGAGGGGTAAAAGTGCTTGAATATACGTTTAGGCTTTGGGCCCGATTAGTTGGTACAAATCTGTTCAATCAGGGTCTCTAGGCCCACAGGTCAGTCCATACTAGAAATGGTCTGAGGAGGTGTCCGAGGAGAAGTATCTCCTCGGACAGGCCCAGCAAAGGTCCTGGGACTTGCTAAACGGTAAAGAGGCAGAATTTTGGAAAATCTGTAGGGTAAAGGTGTGATCCAAACACCTTTTAGAAGCAGGAACATGTGAGAAATATCTGATGAAAAAGCTGCCACCACCGCATTGAAGACCCTGCATCTACCTTCTTGGCCGCATTAATGGAGAAATGAGCTCTGAACAGTAGAATTCAGTCTTCCAGCTATTATTTGAAGACTTTAAGAAGGTGGTGGATGGGACAAGTATCTGGGAGGAAGATTTGTGTTACACGTGGATGAAACAGGGAAGAAGAAGAAGGATATAAGAAGACGAGAGAGGAAATAAAAGGGGGGCTTCTTTTTTGGAAACTAAAAATTATAATCTTTTGCTTAAGAGAAAGAAAGACTATACAAATTGTCCTCGGCTTACGTCCGAGGAGGGTTTTCTTGTCATATTCATCTATCACTTGCATAGATTGCGGCATTCTAGCCTATTTATCAACTTCCAACATCCCAAACCTAGGTTTCAAACCCATACTCTACAAATTTCATTGTATAAGACTCTTTGGGCCTGAGCCCATCACTTGTTTTTGGGTCCGGGTACAAATTGTGCACTTACAATTGGTGTCGTCTGTGGGAATCTAGGGTGAAAGGAATTGGAATATCATGGCAGGCTTAGGTTCGCATCATGCAGAATCTCAGGGGTCCCAGCGCGAGGATCTTTTTGAGCGTCTTGAGCGTCGGAAGGATCGCGAGGGAAACGTGCGTACCGTATACCCTGATGCAAGCCATTCGCGTAGTGGGAGCAGCGCCACCCATGAGGATGATGCCAGGGCCATACATAGGGAGATCAACCACCTCAAGAAAAAGCTACGCTGTGTCAAACGAAGGCGGGCTTCACCCCCAAGCGAAACCTTTTCTTACGAAAAGGATGACCTACCGAGTCGTAAGCATAGGAAGTTTCCTTCTAGGGGCTTGGGGAACGACGCTATGAGCCGAGCGTTGCACCAACTCTCTAAGTCACCTTTCTCACGCAAAATCGAAAAGGGAAGGCTCCCAAGGCGTTTCACTCAGTCCACCTTTACCATCTATAATGGCAGGACGGACCCTGTCGAACACGTGAGCCATTTTAATCAGAGGATGGCGGTACATTCTCAGAACGAAGCCTTGATGTGCAAAGTCTTTCCTTCCAGCCTAGGACCTGTTGCTATGAGATGGTTTAACGGACTAAAGTTGGGGTCTGTCGATTCTTTCATGGAACTTACCAGGGCATTCGCGTCTCGGTTCATTACATGCAGCAGAGTCCCTTAACCTTTGGACTCACTATTATCTATGGCCATGAGGAAGGGTGAGACATTGAAAGCATACTCCGACAGGTACCGGGAGATGTTTAACGAGATCGATGGAGATTTTGATGAAGTGGCGATTAATGCTTTCAAAGTGTGCCTTCCCATTGATCATGATTTAAGGAAATCCCTGACCAAAAACCCCATACGAAGTATACGTCACCTCATGGATCGCATCGACGAGTACAAAAGGGTTGAGGAAGATCAACAACAAGGTAAGGGTAAGGCGAAGATTATCCCGCAAGAGAGAAGAGATTTCAGGTTGGACAGGTATCATAACAATAAGCCGAAGAGAGATTTCTTAGGGCAATCTGGTTCAGCCACTCCTCAAGTAGTTAATACTGTATTCCGAGAACCAGTGCACCAATTGCTGGAGAAAGTCCGTAAAGAGCCCTACTTCAAGTGGCCCAGTAAGATGGCGGGGGACCCCATGAAGCGGAATTAGAACCTTTTTTGCCATTATTATCAAGATGTGGGTCATACCACCGAGAATTGTCAGACCCTTTGGAACCATTTAGAACAACTTGTTAGCGAGGGAAAATTGAAGCAACACCTGTATCAACCAAACAGGCAAGGCAATCAGTCAAGTTCAAACAATCAGAAGAATAACTCATCTCAGCTGCCATTGGGAACGATTAATGTCATCTTCGCTGCACCCGGCAGGACAGGTTCCTGTCCCATAAGGGTGATGGCAGTGTCACATTCCCAGGCTGAGGAGTCAAGCTCGAGGCCGAAGAGGATCAAAGGGAGTGTGCCTATTTTAGGATTCTTTGATGAAGATAAGGTTGGGACTATTCAACCCCATGACAACGCCCTGGTGGTCACGTTGAGGATAGGGAATAACGACGTCAAGAGAGTGATGATCGATCAAGGCAGCGGTGCGGATATTATGTACCCTGACTTATTCAAGGGGCTTAAGTTAGGGCTGGAGGATCTCGCTCCTTATGACTCGCCGTTGATAAGTTTTGAAGGGAAGACTGTTATACCAAAGGGACAGATTTGATTGCCCATACAGTCCGGCTTGGAAACAGTCGATGTGGATTTCATTGTGGTTGACGTGTATTCTCCATACATGGCCATCCTAGCCAGGCCTTGGCTGCATGCTTTGGGTGCTGTCTCCTCAACTTTGCATGTTAAAGTAAAATTTCCTTCAGGTGGAATCATTGAAGAAATCCTTGGTAGTCAATCAGTAGCAAGACAATGCATATCGGCTGCAGTACTGCATCAGGCCAAGACAGAGTCCTCGACCTCGGCTATGGCAGACTTAGCAATTAACAACTCTGGATACGCCCGGTGCGGTGACAGTAGAGGAGGCCATGTGTGAAGATTTGGAAAGATTTCTCATAACTGATGATCCCGAAAGGTTCTTCCAAGTTGGGTTACGGTTACCACACCAAGAGAAGATGGAATTGGTGAATTTTTTGAAAAACAATATCGATGTTTTTGCCTAGGATCCCTATGAGGCTCCGGGGGTCGACCCAAGCTTCATTTTCCATCATTTGAACGTCAACCCTACCGTTGTTCCCAGGAGGCAACCACCTCGGCGATCTTTGAAAGAGCATTTTGAGGCCGTCAAGGAAGAGGTGCACAAGCTCAAAAGGGCTGGGGCTATTAAAGAAGTTTTCTACCCAGAATGGTTGGCGCACACAGTCGTAGTGAAAAAGAAGAGCGGAAAGTGGAGGGTATGTGTAGACTTTACGGACTAGAACAAAGCCTGCCTAAAAGACTCGTTCCCGATGCCTCGCATCGATCAGCTTGTGGATGCTACGGTTGGGCATCCTCGGATGAGTTTTTTAGATACCTTCCAGGGTTATCACCAAATACCATTGGCGTTGGGTGATCAGGAGAAGACTGCACTCATCACTCCTACGGGAAATTATCATTACAAAGTGATGCCATTCGGTTTGAAAAATGCAGGGGCTACTTACCAAAGGATGATGACCAGGATGTTCGAATCGCAACTTGGAAAGACTATCGAGGTATATGTGGATGATATGGTAGTAAAGAGTAAGGCAGTACCTATGCATGTAAAAGACTTGGACGACACCTTTCAAACACTTAGGAAGTACAAGCTGCGCCTCTAAGTGTTCTTTTGGGGTGGGCTCCGAAAAGTTCCTAGGCTACATGGTGACTCATAGAGGAATAGAGGTGAATCCGGCGCAGGTTAGAGCCATTCAGGGCTTTCAACCACCTCGGAATCCAAAGGAAGTTCAAAAATTGACTGGGATAACTGCTGCTCTCAACAGATTTATCTCTCGGTCCGCTGATAGGTGGAGACCTTTTTTTCAACTGTTGAATAAATGGAAAGGATTCTAAAGGTCTGAGGAGTGCGCTTTAGCTTTTCAACAACTTAAGGAATATCTTTCCTGGCCACCCATCATGTCTCGGCCGGAGGCCAATGAAATCCTGTTTGCATACCTAGCTGTAGCAATCCATGCCGTCAGTCTGGTTCTGATAAGGGACGACTGTGGGGTACAAAGACCGATTTATTATGTTAGCAAATCTTTGAATGAAGCTAGGGTGCGTTATTTGCCTTTGGAGAAGGCAATTCTGGCTGTAGTCTATGCCACACGAAAGCTTCCTTATTATTTCCAGTCCCATACTGTCGTGGTTTTGACTCAACTGCCTCTCAAGTCAGTATTACGAAGTGCTGACTACTCGGGGAGGGTAGCCAAGTGGGGAGCTGTCCTGGGAGCTTTCGATATCAAGTATATACCCCGCACCTCAGTGAAGGGCCAGGTTCTTGCTGATTTGGTGACAGAGTTCACTGACGCCCATCGTTAGAAGAAAATGCGATGGAATCGCACATGGATGAAAAATCAGTTGGCATGATCACGGGCAAAGGACCTCTGACTTGGAAAGTGTATGTTGATGGGGCAGCAAACTAGAAGGGGTCTGGCGTTGGACTTGTTTTGGTATCCCCTGAGGGAATTACCTTTGAGAAATCGTTGAGATTAGCTTTCTCGGCCACAAATAACGAGGCCGAGTACGAAGCTGTCCTGGTCGATATGAATATGGTACGAAGAATGGGGGGAAAGGCACTTCATATGTCCTCGGATTCTCAATTAGTTGTGGGCCAAGTGGCGAGGACCATGGAGGCTAGGGATCCAAGAATGCAAGAGTACCTGACCCAAGTCAAATGTTTACAATCTGAGTTCGATTCCTTCATCCTTTCGCACGTTTCTAGAAGTGGAAACACACATGCGGACTCATTGGTCACTTCAGCGACGTCCTTGGCTCAGTGTTTACCTAAGATTATCCTCGTCGAAGACTTGCTAAAGCCAACTTTAACAACTGCAAGTGTCGTCCATATCCATCTAATAAGGCCCGGACCTAGCTGGATTGACCCTGTGGTCTCTTTTCTGAAAAGCGATATTCTGCCTGAGGAAAAGTCTGAAGCAGAAAAGATTCGTCGAAAGGCGCCTCGGTTCTAGTTGTTCGAGGATCAGAAATTGTATAAACGCTCATTTTCCGGACCATACCTGCTGTGTGTACATCCTAAAGCAACGGAGACACTTTTGGAAGAATTGCATGAGGGAATTTGTGGAAGCCATACTGGGGGAAAATCCTTAGCCCATAGGGTTCTGACTTAGGGATATTGGTGGCCCAATATGCAAAAGGAAGCTCAAGACTACGCAAGAAAGTGTGACCAATGCCAAAGGTTTGCTCCCAATATTCATCAGCTCGGGAGAGTCCTTAATCCTTTGTCTAATCCTTGGTCATTCGCTTAATGAGGACTGGATATAGTTGAGCCTTTTCCAAGGGCTGTGGGAAACAAAAGGTGGCTGCTTGTGGGAACTGATTACTTCACCAAATGGGTCGAAGCTGAGCCTTTATCAAATATTAGGAATGTCGACTCCAAGAAATTTATCTGGAAGAATATTATCACTAGATTTAGGGTACCTCACACACTTATTTCAGATAATGGCGTAAAATTTGATAGTAAAGCTTTCAGGAAATATTGTAATGACTTGGGCATCACAAATAGATACTCCACCCCAGCTTATCCTCATGGAAATGGGCAGGCCGAGGCCGTTAACAAAGTTATAGTCAGCAGACTTAAGAAGAGGCTGGATGATGCGAAGGGTAGATGGGTAGAGGAGTTGCCACATGTTCTATGGACATATCAGACTACGCCGCGAAGATCCACTGGAGAAACACCTTTCTCCATGACTTACGGGGCTGAGGCGGTCATACCTTTAGAATTTGGGTTTCCCACGTTAAGGACGAGTTCCTTCAGCCCGGGGAATAATGATGGCCTCCTAGGAAAAATCCTTGATCTGGTCGAGGAACGGCGGGAGGCCGCCATGGTCCAAATGGCTTATTATCAGCAGAAGTTTAAGCGAGGATATGATGCTCATATGGAACTGAGGCCACTAGCGCCTAGCGATTTGGTGTTGAGGAAAGTAGTGGGTACCGCCAAAATCCAGCATGGGGAAAGCTAGCACCAAATTGGGAAGGACCATATCGAATCATTTCCGTAGCGGGTATAGGGTCATATCGCTTAGCTGATCTAGATGAAAAAATTGTACAACACCCCTGGAATGTAAACAACCTATGAAGGTATTATAATTAATAAGAAGTATTTTTGTCGTTCGTTGTCCAAATTATCATTATGCAGTTTGGTTTATTTATCACTGCTCATAAGCTATGAAGCATGAGTGTGTTTCGGGATTCGGGTGCGGGTGCGGGTGCGGGTGCAGGTGCGGGAGCGGGTGCGGGTGCGGGACTCGGCAATTTCAGAAAGGGTAAGGTGCAGGTGCGGTGGGGTGCGGCGATTAAAAAATTATTAAAAATATTTTTATTTATATTTTTAATATATTGCTAAACATACTTTTTTCACATTATATAAACATATACCAAATTTAAGAACAATAGTAAATAATAACTAGAATACAACTCCATTATATAAACATTCCATGATGTTCGAAAATTAAAATATAACTCAGAAGTTTGAAACTAAAATGAAGAGTGAAGGCAGAGGGCTGAAGAGTGAAGGCAGAGAGTGGGAGAGAGGCGTAAGAAAAATGAAGATTGAAGAGGCAGAGGGCTGGGTCGGCTGAGAGCAGAAGCGGACTGAGTGAAAAACTGAAAATTGAAGAGAAATGAGAGTTTTGGCTGAGAGCTATAGGGTTTTTGTTTTTTTCCAAACGCACCATTTGCACTTTTTTTTTTTTTTTTTTTTTTTCAGCCAAGTAAAACGGTGCGTTGCGCACCTTTTTTTTTTAAATTTCGGCCTTATCGGCCGATTTCGCCCGTATTGGCCGGTATCGGTGTTACGCCTAATACGGACCGATTCTGGCCGAATCGGCGTGAATTGGTCCAATTTCGCCCGCATTGGCCCATATCGGCTCCAATCGGCGCGTATTGCACCAAAAAAATTATTTTTTTAATGTCCGACGCGGCACGGACGCGCAGGCAGCGGCGTCGCCTGCACGTCCCCACGTCGGACGCAGGTGCAGCGGCCCAAACACCGCACCCGTGCTTCCCAGCTCATAAGTATCAAACAGAAACTTAGACATACATGGTCCTCGGACCACATGCCTTGTGAAAATTGATATCCCATTATTTGTTAAACAGAACCTTAGTTATGTCGGGTCCTCAGACCTTCTACTTTGGGGAAATTAACATTTCAATTTACTACTTCTAAGTATCAAACAGAAACTTGGACTTGCATAGTCCTCGGACCACATGCCTTATGGAAATTGATATCCCATTGTTTGTTAAACAGAACCTTAGTTATGTCGGGTCCTCAGACCTTCTACTTTGGGGAAATTAACATTTCAATTTAATACTTCTAAGTATCAAACAGAAACTTGGACATGTATGGTCCTCGGACCACATGCCTTGTGGAAATTGATATCCTATTGTTTGTTAAACAGAACCTTAGTTATGTCGAGTCCTCAGATACTCTGCTTTGAGAATATGACCAGAAACCATACCACGTTAGTGTCGATTTGTTGATGAGCCACAGTAAGTTTGATGGATTGCTTTATGCCTCAGACTGAATCCTAAGTTAAATTTTTGTTTGTGTGTTGCCGTGTTACATGTAATATGCTCTTGAGGCATGATTTGCAAATATAGGCTAAGTGTATGTACTTTTGTTCAAAGTTGTTTAAAGTTACGGCTAATTGAAATTTTGGAGGTGAAGTTAGTTGTTCCATTCATTCATTTTTTGCGCTAAAAAGAGGCGAACGAGTATTTTTGTATTAAAGATTGGAAGACAGATAAAGATCAAGCCAGTCAAAGTTTCTCATTAATTTCTTTTAAAATATACATACAAAGAAAAATTCTTAATATAAAAATTTGTTACATAAGAAAAAGGGAAGAAGTCCTAGCTAGCCTAAGCCTTAAGCCTTAGAAGGGGGGTCTTGCTCGGAAGTGTTGGCAGCCTCTGTTCGTTTCAACTCTGCTTCAAAGGAGGTCTGAACTTGTTGCCCTTTATCTCTTGCCACCGGTGGAGGGACATTGGGCTCGGCATTTTGGCTTGCAGGGTTCTCGGCGCCATCGCCCTATTCCTTCTCTTTGTTAGAACCCTCAGGTTCTTTAGGAGTTGGAATGGGCTCTGGAATCATGGAGGGGAGCATGGAAGACACTGTCTCGGGGGCAGATGCGACAGGAGGAAGTTCTTCGAGCACCTGGATGTCTTGGGGGAGCCAAATGTTTTCAGGCTTCCTCAACTCGGAGGTTATAAGAATCCCTGCCACATTTAAAGCTTCCTCCCACACTTGTTGACAATATTCCGGGCACAGCTCGGCGAACTCCTCAGTTAGTTGGTTTTCTGTCGCCTCCACCCCTTCCTTGTAAGCAGTCTTCTTCGTGGCCTCCATGGTGTCCTTGAAGGTACGAACCTCTTCCCTTATCCTAGCAAGCTCCTTCTTTAGGTCGAAGTTCTCTTGCTGAGCTTTGGATAAGTCTACGTCCTTCTGACGCAGAAGCTTGTGTTGCCCCTCCACCTGGGTCCTCATTGTCTTCAGGTTGGCCTCGGCACCGCCCCTCTCCCTTTTCAGCTCTGCCAGCTGCGTGGTTAGGCACTCGTTCTATGCAAGAGCTTGGCCTAGGGACTTCTCAGTCTCCTGCCTAACCTCTAGTTCAGCTGTAGCTTTCTTCCAATAGTCTTCCACCCACTTCTCGGCAGCGAAGACTTCCTGAATGGCCTATGGTGAAGTATTAAAATAGATGCATTATTAGTAGAGCAAATTTAAAGTACATGAGAATGATTTTTTCGTTAAAATGTAATGAAAGCAGTAAAGCGAGGTTGAGACTGAGACACTCACCAAAGCCAAGTCCCTTTTTAGCGAGAGAAACAGATGCGGTTGGCTCATTTTGTCCAAGACGTCCATGTCCTTGGACAGAAGAAGGGGACGTTCCAAAGCCTCGGCCAAGTGGTGAGCATGACCTTGCTGGAACGCCCTAATGTTGGATTAGTAAGAGATTGGCGCCCCATCCAGCTTCAGCTTGGGAGACCAGTTGGTTGGTGTACGGCGTACCTCGGCCAGTTCCCGGTTCTCCCCGCTTTCCACTGAAGAGGCACGTCCCTTACCTTTGCCAACCTTTTGTTGTTGTTGTTGTTGTTGTTTCAGCTTCTTCTGCCTCTCCGCTTCTGCCTCATCGACCTCATTCTTCCTCTTCTTCTTAGGCTCCAGAATGGGAACCTTAGGATCGGAGGGAGGAGGGGGTGGTGGCAAGGAAGGAGGGACCTGGGACCTACCCGATCCCTTGTTGGAGACTTTTGAGCCCCTCTTTGTCATCAGCTTCCGTAGAGTGGCCATATCGTCTTCTTCGGAGCTGGAATCAGGCTGTGCAATGATTAGACCTTGTATGCTCGAAGTTTCGGCTGGCGCGTGTTCTTCGTCCGAGAGGATGATGAGTTGATCCTCTCGAGGTCTCTCAGCTTCCTCGAGTCGAAATTGGTCTATCTCCTCGTCCAACGATCGTTGCGAGGACGCTTGCTCTTCTCAGTCGACGGTTGTCTGGGAATGTGCCGAAAGAGGAATCGTTGTAATAGGGCGAGAGTATAGTATGATGGAGGGGTCGTCTGGGAGTTCGCGGTCAGAAAGGAAGCCTGGTCGTGACACGTCTATCCTTCTGCGTCGTTTGTCTCCCGCAGTGATCGCGTTATCAATCTCTTGAAAATCCACTGATAAAGGATCATATCCTAGTATCAGGTGGGCAGCTCTCACTTGTAGGTCTTCACTGACAAAGACTTCGGAGCGAAGGATGCGATTCAAGTCTGCGACGTTGCAAAGGCTTAGACGCGGACGTACATGTTGCTTATCTGTGAAAAGAAACATTCGAGAAGACGAGCATGGCTGGATTAGTGATAAATATCAAGGGAAAAAGCAATAATGTGCAGTAAAATTAAAAACGGTAAAAGTAACAGGATTGAGTCATGGGTTAGGAAATCTAACTCCTATGGAGTCACACCTGACTCTCCCCATTCGACTGGGCAGTGAGGACCGTCAAACCAATTTCCCGAGACGATGAGATAGTTATCTTTCATGCCTTTGTTAGATTTGGGAAGACAGGATATCAGTCTAACGATGCTAGACCTGGATTTAATGTAATATCCTACACTTTTGAGTTTATGGCACTCGTACATATAGACAACGTCGTGTCATGTGAGGTTCAGACCCATTTACTCGTTTAAAGTATCGACACAACCTAAGACCCTAAATACGTTTGGTGTGCACTGATCTGGGCATAACTTATGGTTACGTAGGTATTTGCTGGTTACGTTTTTCATGGGGTGGGTCATCCCACCTTCTAGGAAGGCAATCATGGGAATGATAATTTCTCCCTCTTTCCTAGCGTCACCCATGGCTTCTACTGGGCAATATTTCAAGCCTACATCGTGAGGAATCTGATATTTAGCCTTAAAACCCTCCATACCAGCGTCGGTATCTACCAAACACTTAAATCTACCCATTTGGTGGGAAGAAAACGAAAGTTTAAAGAGGGAAAGGGATCTAGATGGTGGCCGAGGATAGAAGCCGAGAAGGAATGAGTAGAGAAAATGGAGAACTTATGGGGATTGATTAGGTGATTCTTCACGAGCTTCTTGAGAGCAAAGATAATGATTAGCACTTAGATGTGATGGATTTCTGAAAGAATGGATGGAGATACGGATTCCCAAGCATTTTGACGTGCGGGAGGCAGCCTTGAAATCAAAATTCTCCCGCCCAAGTTTTTAGAGCAAACCTGGGCCGTTAGATGCGTATCTCACCGTTGAACGTGGGGGACAAGACGTAATCTGCAGTCATAAATGCGAGCGTTCCGGGTTTCAAAGCGTCAGAGATGGTTTAAGGGAACGAAAGGACCCCTACACGTGTGGCGGTTTGCAAATTGTGTGGAGGGTGCGCTATTTGGTTCAAAACTCTATTTCTCTCCTTGGATGGGAAGGCAAAATAAAGTTTTGAGGGGCTATTGTGGGGGGTAAAAGTGCTTGAATATACGTTTAGGCTTTGGGCCCGATTAGTTGGTACAAATCTGTTCAATCAGGGTCTCTAGGCCCACAGGTCAGTCCATACTAGAAATGGTCCAAGGAGGAGTATTTCCTCGGACAGGCCCAGGAAAGGTCCTGGGACTTGCTAAATGGTAAAGAGGCAGAATTCTAGAAGATTTGTGGGGTAAAGGTATGATCCAAGCACCCTTTAGAAGCAGGAACAGGTAAGAAATATATGATGAAAAAGCTGCCACCACCATATTGAAGGCCCTGCATCTACCTCCCTGGCCGCATTAATGGAGAAATGACCTCTGAACAGTAGAATTCAGCCTTCCAGCTATTATTTGAAAATTTTAAGAAGGTGGTGGATGTGACAAGTATCTGGGAGGAAGATTTGTGTTACACGTGGATGAAACAGGGAAGAAGAAGACGAGAGAAGAAAGAAAAGGGGGGCTTCTTTTTTGAAAACTAAAAATCGTAATCTTTTGCTTAAGAGAAAGAAAGACTATACAAATTGTCCTCGGCTTACGTCCGAGGAGGGTTTTTTTGTCATATTCATCTATCACTTGCATAGATTGCGGCATTCTAGTCTGTTTATCAACTTCCAACATCCCAAACCTAGGTTTCAAACCCATACTCTACAAATTTCATTGTATAAGGCTCTTTGGGCCTGAGCCCATCACTTGTTTTTGGGTCCGGGTACAAACTGTGCATTTACAGTATTTATCCTAATATGAATGGTAGGAATTGGCATAGAAAAATGACCTGGGGTAGTATATATCTCAATGAATGACTGCTATCCCTTATCTATTTCTCAATGCAATATTAAGTAGGTTTATTAATAAGCTCTCATCTGAATAATACCTCCTCATTTCTCTATAAAAATACAGTTGAGACCTATGTTACCTACCAACAAAAAGAACTATTATCATCCATGAACTCCCCCCCCCCCCCCCCCACCAATCTAAGTTAGGTTCACTTTAGAAATATCCATCTCTATACCCAACAAACTAACAAAATTCTTGATAATTAGTTGGTGTATGTCAGATAGAGGTAATACACACACTCGGGAGAATAATCCAGAGCTTGAGGAGCTCTAAACACCCTCCTTAAATAAATAAATAAACACCAGGTCCAATAACAAAATTTTAGGGACAAACATTATAAAACAAGGATATGAATAGGGATTTTTGTAATGCACATTGGCAACTGACCTCACCTGTCAAATTTTTTTTTTTTTTTAAAAGGTTATTGCTACTTTCCTCTGCCACTCTATAAAGGTACATAGAATTTTAGTATATGATAACATATAAAAATAAGTTTTGCTACTAGGCAACCAGTTAAAATATAATATCCTCTTCATCAACCAGTTAATATAATATATCCAACAGTTTTGATACTAATTTTTTAACCAATATCGAAAATAAACTTAAACCTTTTCAACAACCAGTCAGATATAATAGAGGTGATCCCCTTGCTTTTCGTTTTAGTTCAATAAAAAATTATAATATAAAAAAATGCAATTTACATTAAACTATTTTTTTTTTATTGAATGTGTTGAAATTGTAATTCTAAGCAAAAATGGCATGGGAAACAAAACATGAGGATATATATATAAAAGAAAGAAACGTACAATTGGGTAATGTGGCAAGTAGAGTTACTATTGTACGAACAGTCACATTTGATAAAGGGGTTGTGGTTTTGGTCATCAAAACTTGTGGAGTCGATGGCTGCTCCGCTGCATGGTTCCCCACTTATATTCCATTGATTTGATGATGCTGAGATCCCCCATTTTTGAAATATTGTATTCAATGCTCTCACTGCATGCAATCAAATTCACAATTAAACATCATTGCCACCGTTTAAAAGTATAGTTTTATTTAGAAAAAAAGAGCGAAATTTATAAAATTATTATACCAAAAATTGTATATTACGCCTTGAAGTTTGGCTTAATTAGATTTTACACCTTAAAATTTCATAAAATTGATTTTTCAGTTTCTTCTGTACTGATGTATTTTATTTTTGCTTAATCAGCCCCAAAACTACGTCGTTTTAGCTAGCACAATTAAAACCATGTCATTTCAAGTCTAAACTTAAAACACAAACCTGTAGCTTAAACGACAGGCCAAACTCTAAAATTAAAAACATAAACCACGAAGAAGGCTCTAGGCAGCAGCTGCGCCGACAGTGAGCTGTTCCTCTTTCTCTCTGTTTTTGAATTTGGCTTTTGTAATCTTAGATTTTTGAGCATTCGCGAATCACTAGGCCATAAACAAAAATGACGTCCACCATTGTTGGTTAGCCTTTGCCGCTGCCACTTGGGTTCGTGGGGTTTGGGTTAGGGAGGCCTGGGCTTGTGGGGTTTGAGTTAGGGAGGTATGAGGTCTGCCATCTTTGTAGTTTATATTTTTAATTTTAGAATTTGGCCTGCGGTTTAGGCTACAGGTTTGTGTTTTAAGTTTATGCCTAAAAGGACGTAGTTTTGCCAGCTATGCACTTAGTTATCATGAAACATTGTAGTTTTGGGGCTAATTTGGTAAAAATAAAACATGTTAGCATGATGATGTGTTACTTAATTGCAGAAACTAACGGTAAGGGTGAATTGGTAATAGAAGCAAATTTGAGGGTGCAAAATCAAGTTTCTAAAACTTGAGGGTGTAAAATTCAATTAACTTCAAACTTCAATGGTGTAATTTGCAATATATCCTACTAAAAAAATAAATAGCTTATCTTTATTTTAAGCCCATCCCAAACAGAAAAATAATAATAATAATAATGTTGTGTTTGTAAAAAAGAACTTTCTTTTTTGTGAAGAGTAAAAAAAGAACTTTCTAATCATTGATACCCATCACAGATTGAACCGTTAAATAAATCTCACTTAATTAACAAATATCCAAATTGTCCAAAACTATTAAATCTACCAATATTTTCCTCAAAAAAAAAAAAAATCTACCAATACTTTTTTTATTTATTTTAAGAATTAAAATTACAATTAACCACTTTTAAAGGGTGAAAAAAAATATCAATCAGTGAATGAAACAGTGAGTAAAATCCATGTAACATAGATTTCTTTTTTTTCCTTGATCTTTTTTATGGTCACTATATAGATTGATTGAATTTTGTTTTTATTCATCAATCTATATAGTGACCCAAAAAAAATCTTTCATGACTTTTTCTTTCTTTTTAAATTACTAGGGTGGTGGCCTTTGAAATTTCAATGCATATATATATATATATATATATATATATATATATATATAGAGAGAGAGAGAGAGAGAGAGAGAGAGAGAGAGAGAGAGAGAGAGAGCATTGCTCATAGCTGTCTGATTATTTAGTTAAATATGTAATTATTAATTTATGATGTACCCAAGCCTCACTAATACTATTTAGTATTTACCACCACCCCAAATAATGTAATAGCTGACGCCACAAGTTGCCAGCACAATTGTAAAGCTATGCTTGCCATTGAAATGATGATAATATCAAAAGTACAATATCTACCTTGCACTTATCAGCATGATTCGTTGGTTTGGGGCTCTTATTAATTTCATCCATTGCTAGATTTGCAAGCTATATAGCACGATCAAATTCTAAAAGCTTGCCTTTTATATATTACTTCAAGTTTTGTACTTCAACAATTATAAACAAACACAGTTTTTGGCATTCATTGTTTATTTATTGGATTATAACCCAAAAAATACAAAAAAAGAAGTTTCGTGTTGCTGTTCATATCTAACATATGCAGAAGACAAAAAAAAGCTCTGATCAGCCAAAAACATTAATATGTAACAAACTGTGTGTGTGTGTGTGAGAGAGAGAGAGAGAGAGAGAGAGAGAGGCACACCTTCAGCAGGATCTGTAGCAGGTTGGGTCCCATTTTGAGCTTGAGCTAACTCAAAAAGTTGGCCAAAGATGCAAGCAACACAAAAGGCTAAAACTAGAAGAGGTGATGATCCTACCATGATTTCAATAGAAGAGCAATGTAACAGAGAAGCTCTCTCATAAATGTGCAAAGCCACCAGACGAAATTCCTATGTTTTTTTTTTAATTCTAAACTTCAGATATTTTATAAAATGCCAATAGGGGACCGTTGTTCATAATTGAGTTTCGTGTTGCTTTTAGCCTCTTATATCATGTTCCATTCACGCGTCTTTACTTTTTTTTTTCTTTTTTTTTTTTTCATCTATAAGTGACAACCTACCTTAATGCTTCACATTGTTTGTAACTTGCAAAGACTTTGGGTCAATTTTACTTTTAAGTCATTTGTTTCTCTTTTCTCAAATATTTTATTATTAAAATAATAGTATGCTTAAAATGATTGAGAAAGTTCAACAAAAATTATTTATTTATAACGATATTATTTAAGATTAAATTTACAATTAAATTCTCACTCTCTCAATAGAAGAGCAATGTCACAGAGAAGCTTCTCATAAATATGCAAAGCCACCGGACCAAATTCCCATGTTTTTTTAAATTCTAAACTTCGAATATTTTATAAAGGGTTCGTTTAGATAGAACTTATTGCTGAAAACTGAAAATACTGTAGCAAAATAATTTTTAAATGTATAAATAATATTGTGGGACCCATTTTGAATAAAAAAAATAACTGAAAATAAAATTTGTGGGTCCGTGAACAGTACACGAATGCACTGTTCACGGGAGAAAGCAGCTGAAAAGTCAGATATATACGGCTATTGTTCATGAACAGTAGCCGTTTGTTCCTGAGAAGCGTGCTGCTGCAAGAAAAAAAAAAAAAAAAAAAAGGAGAAATGCAGGACAGTCAACAAGTGCGGCTGGGGGGAAAAAAAAAAAAAAAAGAGAGGCAAAAAGCTGAAGGAGAAACGCAGACGCCAAAACGCTGAATCCAAACGCATTCTTAGCATCCGATTCCTTGCCCAAAAATATCTTTGGAAATTGTAACAGGTTTTACGGTCATGATGAGTCATTGACTTGTACAAAATATACAAAAAGGGCCACGAGTTATGACTAGATGGCCTAGAGCTGAACTAACCCGAAAATGAAATGTGAAGCCTGTACATGTACTTGCTTACTGCCAAGTTGCTTTTCTAAACTAAATAAATAAATAAATAAAAACCTACCAAGTTGCCACCAATAGGGTAGTGTTTTGGGAATAAAAATCTTCAGTACCCAAATAATAATAAAAAAATCTTCAATACCACTTTGTGTTTCATTTCGTATTTCATCTATTATTATGACTTGGCATGTATTTTTCTTTTAAGAAAGAGTTTTAATTTATGACGTTTTTTATGATAATTTATTATTATTAAATCAATATACTAATTAGTTTTTGGTGTAGGTATTAAATCAAGACACCAATCGATTTTTGGTATAAGCAAGGATTGAATATTAGATTTCTTATTCAACTATAAAATTTTTTACCATTTGAACTATTTAGAACTCACGTAACTTGACATGTATTAATTCGACTATTCTTATAAAAAACCAAAGTTTAAAGTGTAAAAAAAAGAATCAATTTCATACCAAGTTGTGATTGGAGGAGCATGAAATGAAACACAAAAAGTAATATAGAGAATTTGTATTCGCTTTTTGGAATATAAATAAGTTTCTACCATTTTTGTGTTCTATTTTATATTCTACTAATTACAATTTGTTATGTGTTTTTTTTTTTATTCTAAGATTTAGATATTTTATAAGGAGGGTAAAATAATTACATGATAACTTATGATCGTTAGAATATAAAATAGAACAATTTTTTTTTATATAGATAATTTGCTATTTTATAAGGAAAGTAAAATAAATATTTGACAAGGTTGGTGAAACATTAAGGGTCTGTTTGGTTGGGAAGATGGAAAAGTGGGAGGATAGAAAAGTTTTTAGTTTTCCTTAGTTGTGTTTGGTTGAGAGGGAGGAAAAGTAGAGGGATGAAATTTTTTTTGGTTTGGTTGAAAATAAGATTTGTATAAATTTACCATCATATCCCTCTTAAATAAAAGAGAAAGTAATACATTATACTTTTTTTTTTAATAAAAGTGTATAGATGAAAATAGACATTTCAAAAAAATAGCATAAAATATCATCCAAAAATATTTTCTTAAAAAATAGTAAAAATAAAAATTATGAGAAAAAAAAAAGAAAGAAAAGAAGAACCCACACCTGACCAAAAAAAAAAAAAAAACGCTACAGTTGCAAAGTCAAAAGAAAAATTAAAAAAAATTATTAAAAAAAAAGCCAAAACCCAGAAACGTTGACGTAAAAAAAAAAAAAAAAAAAAAACCAGAAAAGTGGGGTAGTTTTGTCAAAAAAATTTCTCACTTTTTACTCTAATTTTCTCTCCAATTTGGAGAGATTGTCTTTTGAAGGGAGAGGAGAGAAAACTTGTGGGCTCCACCACTTTTCTCTGCCCCTCCTCCTCTCAACCAAACAGTAGAAAATGACATTTTCTACCCTATTTTCTATCCTCACTGTTTTCACTCCAACCAAACACACCCTAAAAGTTGTATAAACAACTTGTATTCGGAATTTGTAACTCTCATTTTTAACAAATATAGCTTTTGTGTTCGAGAAATACTATATGTCGGACAGTTTTCTTCAGGTCACAGTTTACTTGGACAGGCCTGTATGTCATAAATTATCATTGATTTCAAAATTTTCCTTCACGTACATGTTGATTGAATTCTTCTCATATGGATTTTTAGGGAAAAGTTCTATTATCTTACTCTAATACCATAGGTCCAAAACAGAGCATGTAAGTGAAAAAATCAAATAAAAAAATCAAATAATCATTTGTATTATACTCCTAACAACGTATGACCATAGCAAAGCGTGTACTAAACTACTAATCATTTTGTAGTCATCAGATATATTAAAGTATTGATGTTGGTTTGGGTCTTTATGAATTTCTTAAGTTCTACCTTCGTTTTGAACCCGAAGTGTTAAATCCTTCTTTGAAACATTTTATATTTTAGTATTGGTTAGGCATAGCATTGATAGATTACTACATAAATTGATTGGCTTGAAAATCTAGAAATCCTATGTTTAACTTTGGCATTTGTTTATGGTTTTAATTCATGGAAAGCCTAGGATTTTTTTACTAGCAAAATGTGTATTTATTTACTAGAAGAAAGATTAGGATTTAGAGGATCAAGATGCATTATAAATCACTCACACTCTAGGAATAAACAATTTCTTTTTTAAAGCTCTACTTCTAATACAAAGGCATTTTTGATTATACACCATGTATGCTGATAGACAGTCCTAGGAGAATACAACTAGAAAATTATTCTCCCAATGATATAAGACTCACTCAACTGGTACCATAAGATGCTTTGTACTAAAAGTGAAATTAAGTGATTTTTCCTATCAAAGGCCATGTAGATGTCGGTTTGATAAGTAGCAAAATGAGCCACATATCTGAGTTGCTCATGCTAAGAACCAATTTATTCACTTAGGCTTAAATTGCTTTCTAAATAGGTTTTCTTGTCTTCTTCACTTAAGCTGAGTAGTTGGTTAGAGATTCAAGTGGCCCATTCATAGAACTATTAATATACAAATATATCAACATATGCAATTGTGTTGGGAAATTTGTATTAGATGGCACAAGAAACTCAGGATACTGACGACAAATTGTGGCCTCCTCACATTGAACAAATTTTCATTGATATTATGGTTGATGAACAACAAAAGGGGAATATGGAACATGGTGTCTTTAAGGCCAAAGCTTGACTATCAATTGCGAAAACCCTAAATGAGCAAACTGGGAAGAGTTTCCTCCCTAAGCAAGTGAAAGATAAGCATAATAGGCTTAAGCAAAAACAGAGAAAGTGGAGCCATGTTTTGAGGCATACCGGGTTGGGGTGGGATGAGACAACTCAAACGGTTACTGGTTCAGAGGAGGTGTGGGCTAATGTGGTTGCAGTATGTTATATTTACTACCCTAATTCTTTGCATATTTGTTTGTAATTTTCTATTTCATATTAGCAAGACTTTGATGTATATATTGTCATTTCAAGAGGATTCTAAGGCAGCTGCATTACGGAAGAGAAGGTGTCCTAATTATGAGAAGCTGAAGCAACTTTTTGGCCCTAATACTACAACCGGTTCCCTTTAAATTTCCTCAAACACGCCAGCCCCAAATAACGATGAAGAGCGTGCCCTAGAAGAGGAACTTGCCAATGAGGTACGTCGTGCCCAGTTGGGTGATGATGATTGCTACAATCCCAACATGGAGGGCATAACCCAAGACGATCCCCCTGTTGATGAGCAAACCCAACATGCGGACAAACGTCCCATGGAAAAGCCTACTACCAAGGGGAAGAAGGTTGTCAAGAAAGTGGATAGGGCTAGTGAGATGACCATGGCTCTTCAAGAGTACACTGCTTTGGCAAGGAAAAGGTTTTCCAACAACAAAAAGGGAAAGTCTAGTGGTAGCTCTAGTCATGTTGCACAATCCATCGGTGGTGGCAATCCTTGCTCGCTTAGGAGAGCTTTAGAAGTGCTAAACCAGTATGAAGATCTTGATGATGACACCTATGTTAACATCGTCGAGACTCTCCAAAAGAAAGAGAAAATGGTGTTATTCATGTGCATGCCAGAGCATAGAAGGAGGAGGTGGATGGAGCGCCATGCTTAGCAGCCGGATAATTAATGGGGATTGCTTTTGTGATGTTTTGTTATGTGATTTCAATGTGAATCACTTAGTTTAGTTTTTAAGTACTATTTAAGGACTTTATGGGTGTGTGCTTGGACAATGTTCGACGTTTGGTTTTATTTCTTTTATTCAGTTGAACACTTTTATTTAACGTAGTTTTATTGTAATGTTAGTGTTGTGAACTATGCTCATGAATTTGATATCATTTAAATTAGTGTGTGGGCTTTGTTATGTACTTGGTGTTTTTTTATAGTATTATATTCTTTTTTAATATTTGTTATTTAGTTCATGTTACTTACATTGTAAGGTAAGTTCAGCTAACATTATTGCAATTCTCTTAGTATTTTATATTAATTTGTCCGTTTATATATTGCAATATCTTTAGTTCATGCTTTGGTTTTTGCAGGTGTTGTTGTCCAACCATCTAAAAAATTTACAATGTCAGTCATCATCCTGCAACGTACATGACAATATCAATTAAGGCGAAATGAAAGAATTTATTAAAAATTTACAAACAATGTAACTAAACACAAATGTAAACTCACCAGCGTCCATTCCCTACAACCATAAAACCTCCTACCAAAGTTATGGAGCTTCAATGATGTCCTAACCACACAGTGATCCATGTTGCATGGATGGCCATTAGAGCTGGAGTAGTAGTTACTTCCTTCCGACATAAGTTCAAACACCACGTTCTCTACACATAGCACAAAATAAACAATTATGGTAAAAACAAACAAATACCACAGAGGCAGCAAAGAATGATTGACCAGGCCAACAACAACCATTTCACCAACAAATAGTTCCCAACAAAATCACAAACAAATGAACAATTTGTCACATTTTTAAGAGTAAGGTTGTGCACCAAGTAAATCAATCTATTAAGCACTAATCACAAAGCGTGCATTCCTTATTGAGTATTAATCGCTGAGTATACAAAGTACAAATGTCTTAAGTACAAATTACAAAGTACGAATGACTTAGTATCAGATTAAATAATCTTGCACTTCAAGAAAAACCCAATATTTTTCATATTCCCAATTTCCCATAATAGAGAAAACGAAATGCCGACCACTACAAATACATTTGTAAATGCCCATAATCAGTGAAGATTCCACCACCACTTCAACAACAAAAAATTCCTCATATTAAGACCACAATGCAATGCAATTCAAAAGTATAAATATCATATTCAGGAAATGATAAATACTGAGATATTTGAATTGAAGTTGAAGTGTGTATGAGAAGCCAAAGCAAAGATAAGAGAGGAAATTCCTTACAATGGAAACCCTATTTCCTTTGAAGCTGCGAAGATGAAAGTTGAAGAGAGAGTTGAGGAGATTAATCAATATAAATTCAACCAAACAGAGCATGATGATAGTTTTGATAATAAAAATTAGATGAAACAGAGTTTTTTTTTTTTACCATTTTAAATAGCGAAGAGACCGATCATAGTCTATGTTTTCCCAGAGAGTGTGGAAAATAAAACATCATCGTACGCCGACCAAACTAGTTTTTAGATTCGGTGATATGTTTAGTGAAAACTGGTTTTTAGATTCGGTGATATGTTTAGTGAGAAACAAAAACAAAAACTCATCGATATGGGTCTTTGACTTTTGCTAGAGATGGTCTTCGACTTTTGCTGGAGAAGAGAAGCTTCGAACTTTGCTTTCGATGGGTCCGGGCACAACTTTACGAGATCGGTCTCTCTATTTTCTGGAGATAGGAATTTGGGGAGATGGGTATTAGAGATATGAGATGGAATTTGCAATGTGTTGGAGATGGGTATTTGATGACATGGGTTAGAAATGGAAATCGGAGAGCTTGGAATTGGATTCAGAGAGAGCTGAGATTTGGGAAGAATGGGTTGGGAAGAAGGGAGTCAGCGTGAGTTAAAGAAGAAGGAGAGGAGCTTTTTAAATATTTTTTATATGGGCTGAGGTTACCGTTCTATGCTGTGGCAGGTGTGGGCTCCACTAAAAAGGGGAAAAATGAGTGATATCAAAATCTGAGTGATAAGCCAAACAAATTATTTTGAGATTTGGGTTGTTGGTGAGTAATGAGTTTTGAGTGATGGATAATGAGTTTGAGTGATGAGTTTTGAGTGATGAATGTTGAGTAATGAGTTAGCCACAAACCAAACAAGCCCTAAATGTCCACTTCACCTTAATATTCATCATACTTTGGAATTTCATATTGTAGTTAGCTAGTTTTCATTTGCTAACTTATTTTGGATTTCAAACTTGGAACCTAAAACTTGAAAAAAAATTTCCATATGTTTTGACAAATATTTTGGTATTTGGTTGCTAATTAAACATTTATTGAACTTTTTAGATACATTGGATCAAAACTTAAATATATTTGTTTCGTTAGTATAAACTTAGTGATGTATGACATGCAAATTACATCATATGATGCAAATCTTAGTTTTGTTATGGATGAATTTATATTTTACGTGATTATTCAACATTTAAAATCATTATCAATGTGTTTTTTGCTTTAAATCTGAATATATGTAGGATCTTACAATTCATGATCCGATCCTACGATCTACGATCTCACCTAACATATATTTAAATCTAAAAGTCATTATGTTTCATTTTATGTTCCATCAATCACAACTTAACATATATTTATTCGACTCTTCTTATAAAATATCCAAAGTTTAAATTGTTAAAAAAAAAAAAATTCAATTTCATACCAAGTTATGATTGGTGGTGCTTGAAGTGGAACACAAAAAGTGGTATAAAGGATTTGTATTCATCTTTTGGAATGTAAATAATTTTCTACCATTTTTGTGTTCCATTTTATTTTCCACAAATTACAAATTGTTATGTATTTCTTTTTTATATTCTAAATTTTAGATATTTTATAAGGAAAGTAAAATAAATACATATCAGTTGTAATTGGTAAAACATAAAATAGATTAAAAAAGAAAGTTACAAATAATTAGTTATTTCATAAGGAAAGTAAAATAAATATTTGACAAGATTGGTGAAACAAAAAAAGTCGTATAAATCATTTGTATTCGGAATTTTGTAACTCTCATTTTCAATAAATATAGCTTGTGTGTGTGTGAGAAATACTATATCCATAATATTTTCACAACTTACCACTGATAATTTATTGTGAAAGTATTATAAAAATGTTATGACAGCAATTCTCTTGTGTGTTAACTAAGAGGGAAAAAAAATCTACCAGCCAATTATCCAATAGAGGCGCATGAGTGGAATATGATGTAACAGGTTTGAGGTTTTTTTCTTTTTTGCTAAGTCATGATGTAACAAGTTAACAATTCACTTGGAGAGGCAAACGAGCTGACGGTTTGTTCCTTGAAAGATTAGACAGGGCGATGGCTGACAATGGTTGGTTCTCTCTTTACCCCGATACTAAGGTACAACACCTCCGCACTCACTCCTTGGATCACAAAGCTACACTGATTAAATTGGAAGGTATTATTCCTCGTCTTGACCGCCCCTTTAAATTTGAGCAAATGTGGTTGTGCGAGGAAGGCTGTAGGAACACTGTCAACAACGTTTAGGGGTCAACATCGAGGAATGCTTCTATGGTGCAGATTGCTACCAAAATCAAAGTTTGTGGAGAAAAACTCTTGGACTAGAGCCACCAGTCTTTTGGTAGCATTAAAAAGCAACTTGAATAAAAAGGCAAATTGCTCTCCAAAGCTGAGATTAATGCAGCTAAAGGAAAACTTGATTACAAGGTGGTTAAAGTATTAAGGGCAGAACTCAATGATCTTCTTGACAAAGAGAACCAAATGTGGCAACAACGGTCCAGAGCTCTTTTCCTCAAGTGTGGTGATCGTAACACAAGCTTTTTCCACAGCAAGGCTTCCCATAGATTCCGGAGAAACAGAATCTCGGGCCTAAGAAATTCTGACAACTCATGGTGCACGAAGGACAACTTGATCAAAGAAATAGCCAGTGATTATTACCGCTCTTTGTTCACTTCATCCCAACCCTCAAAATTTTCAGAAATCATGGAGGTAGTGCAGCCTTCTATCACAGAGGATATGAACGCCCAACTCCTCAGACCTTTTCTCAAAGAAGAAGTGGAAGAAGCTGTTAAAGAGATGAAACCCATCACAGTTCCGGGCCTCGACGGTATGCCTCCCTTATTTTATCAATCTTTCTAGTCTTTGATTGATGAAGATATTTGCTCTGCGACGCTTGATTGTCTAGAAAATTGTAAAATTTCTAGAGAGATTAAATGTACCAATATCACCCTGATCCTTAAGGTTAAATCTCCTAAGCTTATTACTGACTTTAGGCCGATCAGTCTATGTAATGTCGTATATAAAATTGTCTCTAAAGTCCTAGCTAATAGACCGAAAGCTATCCTCCCTCATGTGATATCTGAGAACCAGAGTGCTTTCCAAGCAGGAAGGGTTATAACAGACAACATCCTCATGGCATTTGAAACTCTGCATTACATGAAACACCATCAAAAGTGGAAGTCAGGGTTCATGGCGCTGAAGTTGGACATGAGCAAGGCCTACAACCGGGTAGAATGGGTATACCTTGAGACTATCATGAAGAAAATGGGTTTTGACATCAAGTGGATCAATCTAATCATGGAGTGCATTTCGACTATCACTTACTCAGTTCTTATTAATGGTGAGCCCACTCAAACGATCCAACCCTCTAGAGGCTCATGACAAGGGGACCCATTTTCGCCATACTCATTTCTCCTTTGCACTGAGGGTCTCCACTTTCTGTTACATAGGGCAGCGGAGTCTAGGCAGATCCGAGGAGTGTCAATATGTAAAAGGGGCCCTCGGTTGACACACCTTTTCTTTGCAAATGATAGATTGGTCTTCTACAGAGCCTCCCTAGTTGAATGCCAAAAAATCCAGGAACTTTTGGACTGCTATGAGAGGGCCTCCGGTCAGCAACTAAACCGAAGCAAAACTGGTCTTTTCTTCAGCAAATCCACACCACCTAACATCTTGGATCAGATCAAAATCTCGCTAGGAGTGCAAGAGATTAAGCAATAAGAAAGATACCTTGGCCTTCCCTCTTTAGTAGGGAGAAAGAAGAAAGTAAGCTTGCTTTATATCAAGGAAAGAGTAGTGGCAAAGCTCCAAGGTTGGAAAGAACAATTACTCTCCCAAGCGGGGCGGGAAGTACTCCTCAAAGTAGTGATTCAGGCGATCCCAACATTTGCCATGAGCTGCTTTAAGCTCCCGCTTACTCTTTGCTACGAAATTAAGGCCTTGATAAGAAAATTTTGGTGGGGTTAAAGGGGTAATCAAAGAAAGATCCATTGGTCTAAATGGAAATCATTATGCCAGCCAAAAAGTTTAGGAGGAATGGGGTTCAAAGAGCTTCAAAAATTCAATGACGCCATGCTTGCAAAACAGGTCTAGCGGCTAATAGACAATCAGTCCTCTTTGTTTTACAGATTCTTTAAGGAAAAATTCTTCCCATATGGCTCCATTTTTTATGCTAAGGTGCGTAATGGCTCTTTCGTCTGGAAGAGCATATCAAAAGGGAGAGACGTGATCAGCAAAAGGGTGCAGTGGCAGGTGGGTAATGGCACCTTGATCCAGATATATCATGATTCTTGGCTCCCTAATCCATACAACAAGAGAGTGGTGTCACCGAGAGATTTCCTTGGCAACGATGCTCAAGTATCTGTTCTAATTGATAAAGAGCAACGCTACTGGCTTCAGGAAGCAATTGACAACATTTTCCTACCTCACGAGGCTGCTGCTATCAAGTCCATCCCCCTCAGCCTTAGAGAGTGTGAGGATAAGATGTTTTGGCCACACTCTCCCGATGGCAAATACTCTGTCAGATCGGCATATAGACTCCTTATGGAGGAAGAGTTGAAAGAGTCTCCAATGTCCTTCTGATTTAACACCCACCAAGAGAATTTGGAAGGGCATTTGGAGCCTTCGGGTTCCTAACAAAGTTAAAATCTTGTTATGGAGAGCTAGAACAGATTCTCTACCTTCAAAAGCTAATCTGTTGAAGCGAAGAATGCTTAACGATGGCCTCTGCCCTGGTTGTAAACTCAAGAGTAAAACTTCCTTTCATGCCCTATGGTCTTGCACTGAATTAACTTCAATTTGGGAGGCCAAATTTGCTTGGTTAATTAAACTCTCCAAAGATTGCAACTCATTTGTGGAAGTCATCAAGCTCTGCCAGACGCGCAGCGACCTCTTCGAGCTGTTTGCCATGATTGTATCGCTTATTTGGGCCCGTAGAAACCATCTTAGAGTAGGTGATAGCTCAGCTCCGTTATGGAAGATTAATTCCATGGCCTTAGACAACCTACAGGAATTTCAGAGAGCAATGTCAGCACTCCCACCTGCCCCAAAAGCTCCCATCACCTCCAGATGGCTTCCTCCACAAGCGGGCTGGGTGAAAGTTAATTTTGACGGGGCAACATTTAAAGAAAAGAGTTTAGCAGGTTTGGGTTACATCATCCGAAACGACAAAGGTCTTGTAATGTCTACCTTTACACAAATTATTCCACTGCCTACATCTGTAGAGACGATTGAAGTATTGGCAGCGCGCAGTGCCATTGGTTTTGCGCAAGAACTAAGTCTAGACCAGATAATTTTGGAAGGAGACTCCAAAACTACCATCAGAGCGCTCTCCAGAGGGGGATGGCAGTCTTCAAGCTTCGGGCACATCATCATGGATATCAACTTTTTCTCTTCAGCTTTCAAAAGTATATCCTTTTGTCATACCCATAGGCAAGGGAATAAAGTAGCTCACAGGCTAGCAAGATCAGCTTGTAAGTTTTCCCATTTTCATGTATGGATGGAGGAAATCCCTCCTGATATTGAATCTGTGTACTTTTTTGATATGCCGGAATGAAATTTCCCTCCCCCCTTTTTTTCAGGGGTGGTTTCTCAAAAAAAAAAAAAAAGTGTATAGTTTTGTAAACAATGGTCAACTTTCTATCCCTATTGGCATTTTATGTAACATAGTCAGGGCACATGCTTGCCATGAAATAAGAATAGTGATTAAGGTAAATTCTAAATTTTATTTATATCACAAAACAAAGATATAAATCATTTTATTTTTAAAGTATACAGAGTTTACATTAATCAAAAGAAACATTAATTTCAAGAATTTTGATAATCATGTCATAAAAAGTTAATTTCATTCGTGCAAGAATTTTGATCACACACAAAGTTAGAGTAGCTATTTAACATATAAATATATATTTTACTATAATAGTTTTTTAGTACCTATTGGATAAAGGCAATATATACACTCAATAAAAACTTCTAAGAATGATAACGAATATCATCATCTTTCAACAATAAGCAATTAAGTTTTGCTAAGAAAAAAAAAAAAAACAAAACAAAATGCTTGTGTCATCGAATTTTCCATTAGATAAGTTATAATTTTTGAAAATTTAAACCATCAATGTTCTTTAGGTAACAAATAAAATATCTTATCTTATCATTCCAATTTTCCAAGCATTACTACCATCTAGAACTCAAAATACGTGAAAAAAAAAATTTAGGATGTTAAAATTTAGTGGAGTATTTTAGACATTACACAATAAAATATTTTAAGAATCATAAGCTTTCATTAGGGTTCAACTGAGAGAATCACAATATGACATATTTACTCTTTTCCAAAATATTAAGGGAAAAATTGCTTGATTTTAAAGTTAAAGGAGGAATTGTAAACTATCCCAAACCTAAAGGATGAAAAGTTCTTTTTTTTTGTAAAACTATGTGTTTTTACTTAAATTGGTGTGTAAAGGAAAAAAAAAAAAACAAAAAGTCAACTCAAACAAATTGTATGTGAAACAATGAATTTTGGCTTAGCAACATGGACTAAACTAATAAAAAAATTTAGAAACACAACAAAATGGCACAATATTTTCATAATACATTTATAATTTTGTTATATTTTATTTTGACTTGTAAAAAATTGATAGCTCAGTAGTTTTAAAAATATTATGACGACAACAAGATGTCTTAACATTTTCACAAAAGAAATGTTATGTCCACGACATTTTTATAACAAATTATAAGTAGTAAGTTGTTATTACAAGTTGTTATTGGTGGGCAAAAAAGTAATTTCATTAGCAAGATTAAATTAGAACCAATAGCAATTTACAACCTATGATTTGTTATGAAAATGTTGTGAAAAATGTTGTAAATGTAGCGTTTTTTTTTTGTACAATAACTTTATTTTTAGTTGTAGTTGATTCTAATATGATATTTTATTATTTTATTTTAGCCTATAAGAAATTAACATCTCAACAATCATGAAAATATTGTGTCAATTGTATTTGTAAGGACACAATTCAAATTCCCAAACCACGACTGGGAGAAAAATGCGCTTGAAAGGCCTTTCTTCACAATGAATTTGTAGAGGATGGGTTTGTAATTTAGATTTCAAGGATGGTTTAGACAATTACAAAAAGAACGGGCTTTGGGCCCAATGGAACAAAACAAAGAATCGTTTGCAAAGAGTAAGACTGAGAAATCGTCCTCGGATTGTTTCCGAGGATGGTTTATAATAATATTTCTCAAGTTTGGATACAAGTGTTGATTACTATTGATTCTATCTCTTCTACTCACCAAAGTCCTCCCCCTTTCTTCGTATGCCTTCCCTCCTATTTATATTCCTCCTCTTCTCTTCATCATCTTCCACTTTATGGTTGCAACCCTGATTTTTGGATACTTGTCCCATCCATTCTTCCCTAAAGCCCGCTGGGATTTTGGGACCAAGTTCCAAGCTTTATGCTCAGGTCCCATCCTTCCATCTATACTGTCAGCGTATCAATTACAGAGTCTTTAATATATAGGCGGTGGTAGCAGCTTTACTTTAGACATTCCACCGCTCTTTCTACTGTCCTCCACGTATACTGTGTATCCTCGGCTTAACATTCTGAGGACAAATCTACTCCTCGGATGGTATGGGACACTTAAATAACTCCACGATCATTTTGATGTTTTCGGATTTGGGTTTCTAGCCCAAAAGACCTCGTTGGGCCGTCCTTCATGAATTACTGGGCTCAATACCCCTACAATAATACCCCTACAATAGCCCCTCGAGATTCTTTATTTTTCTTTCACCTCGGGAGGAAAATAGGATCTCGAATTAAAAGACCTTTTTACCCTGCAGAATCCTGGAATATTACTAACGGAAATAACTTCTGAATTACCCATCGCGTGTTCCCGATGCTTCGGTATGCAAAACGCCCCCGAATTTATTATTGGCGCTTCTATGTCCCCCACGTTTCATTGATATGACACATATCCAACGGTCGAGAGCGATTCCTGTGTTGAGGCGGGAATTCGCCCGCTTCAAAACACCTTTTGACATATAAATACTAATTTTCTTCAAACTTCTTCACACTACAGAAACCTCATAACGTACCTGCCACACTTTCCATCTCCCCGTACTCTCTCTTTCTATCAAGTACTCTGTCCGAGGTGACGTGCTTTCTTCTTTTTTAAAAGTAAGTTCTTCAATACTCTTTCTCCTCCTTATCAGCTTTTTGTTTCTTTTCCTTCCCGTCTTCCCTTTTTCACTGTGTCTTTCATCCTCGGCGTAGTTAGTCTTCTTCACACCCCCCCTTTTTTCAAAAAAAAGTATGGGTAGATTTGCGTCCCTGGTAGATTCAAACGAAAAAATAGAGCAGTTTAAGGTTAAGTACAAAATTCCCTCGGATGTATCCATTAGGTACTGTAACGAGGAAGAGTATTATACAAAAAGAAAAACGGGGGAAGTCGTAATCCCGATGATTGCGTTCATCGAAGGGGGAATGAAAATCCCCATGGGAACCGTGACTAGGGATTATCTTAGGGCTTTTAGATTAGCTCCCACCTAGTGCGCCCCAAATGTCTTTAGGATCCTAGGTTCCATAGATGCCTTAAATGAGAAGATGAACTTAGGGCTCACTCACCACGACGTGAACTGGGTTTACAACCTCCATTACCTAAGCAAAAAAGACGAGTATTACCTAAAATCTAGATACCCAGAAGTTAGGCTAATTCAATGTCTGCCTGAATCAAATAAGGGCCTAAAAAACGACTTCCTGATCATATCAGGAAATTGGCACGACGGCCTCCCCTGTCCGACAAGGGAAGGGACTCCAAGTGAAATTTCTTTTACATACTATTATCCTCTGTCTTTTTACTTATTCTTACCCTCTTTTACTTCGACAACTCTACAGATCCACATGCCGCGGATCGTCATCCCAATCTCGTTGACTTCGGACGGTTGGATAGGATCCTACAAGCTGAGGTTTTTGTGCATACTGACGGCCAACTCCGAGCAGCTCATCTGATCCTCGGCTACACTCCAATATCCAAAGCTTTTCAGGCGCCGAAGTGCGTGATCAAAGCCCGCGATCCTCGTCTTCCTCGGATCAGTGTTGCTGTTGAAGGTTTTTTGCTACCGGAGGGGACTGCCATTCCTCAAGGCACCTTGGTCACCCAACCAATCCTACCACCACAATTCGTTCCGGTTGGAATTCCCACAGTTCCTTTCTCCACAAAATTAACATTTGGTGAAGCCGCGCCTTCTCACTCCACTGTAAAGGAAAAAGAAGAAGAAATAGTTGAGGTATCAGATTCCGAGGACGAGTTTGAGGTTTTTAATCAACCCTACTCTCCTGAAGATTCAACTTCCATCCTCGGCACCTCTACTCATATCATAAAGGATACTACTGAAGAATCTGACAATATGGGCATTCAACGAAAGACTAAGCCCAGTCTAAAGGATGTCCTTGAGGTCACTGATAAGGCCCCTCGAGTCCAAGAACCACCAAAAGAGGTGCGCCCTCGGACTCAAGAAAAGGGTGCTGACAAAGGCCCTGAAGCTAGGCTTCCTCCTCCTCCCCCATCCTCCCAAACCCAACGCACCAACATAGCTGATCTCAAAAGAAAAAGGGATCAGCCGAAAGGAAAGGAAGTGGTGGAGGCAAGGAAGGGCTCTGTTTCCAAGGAGCCCGAGGTGGAAAAGGGTGGAAAGCAAGCTCGCACCATGCAAACTAGGTCGGAAAGAAGAACTGACCAACAGGTGGCCGTGCGCGCCCCTGCATGGCTCCCTGACATGTCTATGGACGACGAGGTCATTACCGTGGATGCGTCCATTAGAAATTCTGATGAAGGGACAGCTACATGCATCGCGGATGCATTGGAGCAGGCGTTGTTACTCCCCGAGGATATGGTTGAGCTGAGAAAGAAAAGGGACCATACCGTCTTCATGACTTTGAAGAAGGAGCTTGCAATGGTAAGTTTCTCTAAGACCTTGGCCTTTGTTTTTATTTCCTATATACATATGTCTAATTTTTATATTTTTTGTTCGTAGGCCGTTCAATCTGCCCATAGGGCAGAGGAGATTGCCATCAACTCCTACAAATCTCTGAGGGCCGAGGAATCCAGGCGTGAAACCGCCCAGAAGATCTCGGACCTTCACAAGAAGAAACTGCAGGAGGTCACAGCAAAGTTGGCCAAGGCAGAGAGTGATAAGGCAGGCTTGGAAGCTGATCTGAAGACAACGACTAATCAAGCCGAGGATCAGCGCCTAAAGCTCCGTGAAGCCGACAGCAACCTCTTAGCAGCACGAAGACTCGTAGAGGATCTCAAGAAAGATCTGAACCAGTCTGAGAAGGCCAAAGAGGAAGCCATCAAGGGCAAAGAGGAAGCCATCAAGGGCAAAGAGGAAGCCATCAAGGGCAAAGAGGAAGCCATTGAGGAGAAGAAAAAGGCCGAGAAAGCAAAAGAAGAGGCCGAGATCTCAAGGGACCAAGCCGAACAAGACGGTTATGATATAGGCGTGAAGGAGGTCACCGAAACCTTCAAGGCTCAGGTTCCCGAGGTATGCAGGCATTACTGCCTCCAAGTGTGGAATGAGGCACTTTCCCAAGCTGGGATTGATGCCTCTTCCACTCTTTGGAAAGCAGAGAGTGTCTACTATCCTCCCGCAATTCGCGCTTCTTCCATTCCTGAAGTTGCCCAAGAAGCTGCCCAAGGATCATCTGAGGATAAGGGGGGTGATTTGGTTGAGGATTCAACTCTTCCTGAAGACGCTCCTAAGCAAGCTGATCCAGTACAAGAAAAGGCGCTTGAAGACGTACAGCCCTCAAGTGACCTTCAGGAACCTTCGAAGGATGAGTTGGGTGATCAAGCTAATCCAATATCCTTGATAGATGATCCCAAAGGCAAAGGAACTGATGTTGAGTCCTCGGTCCAGCTTCCATCTCCTAAAGACCCCAAAGGCCCTCTGAAGATCAAGCTGAAACAATGAATGCCTGCTGCCTTCCTCTTTTTTTGAAAAAGATCAAGTGTAATTTCTAAATGTGATTGAAAAAGTACTTTATTTTGAATTTAATATAAGCGCGAATGTTGTTTTACTTGTTTAGATGACTCTTACTTTTTGCTCTGTTTTGATCATATCATTCCATAAACATCATCTCTTTGTCTTTTACCAAAGTTATTAACAACAACTTGAATCGAAATTGATACTCCAGGAAGGTTTAATTATGCCGGGAACTGCATTAAGCGATGCATTTTAAGTATTTGATTCTTCATTTTGGATCTCTAGTTTGAACTATGTAAAAATAAGGCATATAGTCTTTTGATTTAGACATGCAAATATCTGATGTTTTTTGACAAAAAAGGAAAAGAAGTGTTAACTTTTCCCAAGTAAATGATCCGAGGATCCAGGCATACCAAGCTTCAGCTTGGTACTTAGATAAATAAATTCGAAATGTTAATTTTTCCAAAGTAGATGATCCGAGGACCAGACGTAACTTAGGTTCTGTTTAACACTTAGTAAAGAGTATCAATTTAGACGAGGTATGTGGTCCGAGGATCCAGGCATACCAAGTTTCAGCTTGATACTTAGATGAATAAATTTAAAATGTTAATTTTCCCAAAGTAGATGATCCGAGGACCAGACGTAACTGAGGTTCTGTTTAACACTTAGTAAAGAATATCAATTTAGACGAGGTATGTGGTCCGAGGATCCAGGCATACCAAGTTTCAGCTTGATACTTAGATGAATAAATTAAAAATGTTAATTTTCCCAAAGTAGATGATCCGAGGACCAGACGTAACTCAGGTTCTGTTTAACACTTAGTAAAGAGTATCAATTTAGACGAGGTATGTAGTCCGAGGATCCAGGCATACCAAGTTTCAGCTTGATACTTAGATGAATAAATTTAAAATGTTAATTTTCCCAAAGTAGATGATCCGAGGACCAGACGTAACTTAGGTTCTGTTTAACACTTAGTAAAGAATATCAATTTAGACGAGGTATGTGGTCCGAGGATCCAGGCATACCAAGTTTCAGCTTGATACTTAGATGAATAAATTTAAAAATGTTAATTTTCCCAAAGTAGATGATCCGAGGACCAGACGTAACTCAGGTTCTGTTTAACACTTAGTAAAGAATATCAATTTATACGAGGTATGTGGTCCGAGGATCCAGGCATACCAAGTTTCAGCTTGATACTTAGACGAACGAAGATAACGAATATAATGCAGTTTACAACAAAGAACGGCCGAAGTGCCTTTTATTTAATAATAATACCTTCGTAGATTATTTACATTCCAGGGACGTTGTACAACACGTTCGTCCAAATCTTCCAGATTGTAGGCCCCTATTCCTGCGACCGAAGTAATACGATAAGGTCCTTTCCAATTGGGCCCCAATTTTCCCCACGCAGGATTCTTCGTCGTACCCAAAACTTTCCTTAACACTAAGTCACCTGGTCCAAGAGGTCGAAGTTTCACATGAGAATCATACCCCTGCTTGAGCTTATGTTGATAATAAGCTAGTTGAACCATGGCATTTTCTCGCCGTTCCTCAACTAAGTCTAAGTTTCTCATTAATAGATCATCGTTGCTATCTGGAATAAAGCAGCTTTTCTTCAGGGTTGGGAACCCAGTTTCTAAGGGTATTACAGCATCGGCTCCATAAGTCATGGCAAAGGGTGTTTCACTTGTGGATCTTCGCGGTGTAGTTCGATACGTCCACAAGACATGTGGCAGTTCTTCCACCCACCTCCCCTTGGCGTCACCCAACCTCTTTTTGAGTCCGCTCACTATTACTTTGTTGACAGCCTCGGCTTGCCCATTTCCTTGGGGATAAGCCGGAGTGGAATATCTATTTGTAATGCCCAGATCACAGCAGTATTTCCGAAAGGCTTTGCTATCAAATTGTAAACTGTTATCTGAAATGAGAGTATGAGGGATGCCAAACCTGGTAACGATATTCTTCCATACAAACTTTTTTGCTTCCGTGTCTCTGATGTTTGATAATGGCTCAGCTTCAACCCATTTGGTGAAGTAATCTGTTCCCACGAAAAGCCACCGTCTGTTTCCCGTTGCTTTGGGGAAGGGTCCGACAATGTCCAAGCCCCATTGGGCAAAAGGCCATGGGCTAGATAGAGGATTCAGGACTCCCCCTGGTTGATGTATGTTCGGAGCGAACCTTTGACATTGGTCGCACTTCTTTGCATAATCTTGCGCTTCTCTCTGCATATTTGGCCACCAATAGCCCTAAGTGAGGGCTCTGTGAGCCAAAGACCTTCCCCCTGTGTGACTTCCACAAATCCCTTCGTGTAACTCTTCCAAAAGTAGCTCCGTTGCCTCGGGGTGTATACATAACAAATATGGTCCGGAAAAAGAACGTTTGTACAATTTCTGGTCCTCGGACAACCAAAAACGAGTGGTTTTCCTGCGAACTTTATCTGCTTCAGTCTTTTCTCCAGGCAGGATGTCATTTCTGAGTGGAGTTACCATCCGTGCCAGTGGGTTTCAATAGATCTTCAACAAGGATAATTCGTGGTAGACTTTGTGCCGAGGACGTTGCGAGCGTGGCTAATGAGTCGGCATGGGTATTGCCACATCTGGATATATGCAATAGTGAAAAAGACTCAAATTTAGATTGCATATACCTGACCTGGGTAAGGTACTCTCGCATTCTGGAATCCCTTGCTTCTAGCTTCCCTTCTACTTGGCCTACCACCAATAGTGAATCCGAGAACATTTGCACCGTCTTTCCTCCCATTTTATGAACCATGTTCATCCCTACGAGGACGGCCTCATACTCTGCTTCGTTGTTGGTGGCCGAGAACCCTATTCTCAAAGATTTCTCAAAAGTAATTCCCTCTAGGGATATCAAAACTAGTCCTATACCCGACCCCCTCTGATTTGCTGCTCCATCAACATGGACTTTCCATAACGGAGGCCCTTCACACGAAATCATGCCTACTGACTTTTTACCCATGCCTTCTTGATAGTCTTCTAACGAAGGCTCAGCAAATTCCGCCACAAGGTCCGCGATGACCTGTCCCTTTATAGAGGTGCGAGGCATATACTTGATATCGAAAGCTCCTAGGACAGTTCCCCATTTGGCAATTCTTCCCATATAATCTGCACTTCGCAATTGATTTCGAGGGAGTTGTGTAAGAACAACAACCGTATGAGACCGGAAGTAATGGGGAAGTCTTCGTGTAGCATGTACCACCGCCAAGATAGCTTTCTCCGGTGGTAAATAACTCGGCTCGGCCTCGTGCAGATTTACTTACATAATAAACCGGTCTCTCGGATGTTATTGTCATTTCGGATAAGAACCAAACTAACCGCATGGTTGGCCACCGCAATATATGCAAACGAAATTTCATCCACTTCGGTCGAGACATAACCGGTGGTCGCGAGAGATACTCCTTTAGCCGTTGGAAAGCCACCGCGCACTCCTCGGTCCATTCAAAACCTTTCCATTTATTTAATAATTGAAAGAAAGGTCTGCATCTGTCCGCGGACCGGGATATAAATCGGTTGAGAGCAGCAGTCATACCTGTTAGTCTTTGCACTTCTTTAGGATTCCGAGGTGGGTTTAAGCTGTTTATTGCCTTAACCTGAGCAGGATTCACTTCAATTCCCCGGTGAGTCACCATATATCCTAGAAACTTGCCCGATCCTACACCGAAAGAGCATTTAGAGGCATTGAGCCGCAATTTATATTCTCTCAGCTTCTGAAAAGTGTTGCTCAGATCCTCCAGATGTGCAGAAACTTCTTTACTCTTTACAACCATGTCATCCACGTATACCTCAATAGTTTTTCCTAGCTGGGCCTCAAACATTCTCGTCATCATCCTTTGGTAGGTAGCCCCTGCGTTTTTCAAACCAAAGGGCATTACCTTATAGTGATAATTTCCTGTAGGAGTGACGAATGCAGTCTTCTCCTGGTCCTCGGCGGCTAAGGGTATCTGGTGGTAACCTTGGAAAGTATCGAGAAAACTCATCCGAGGATGCCCAACGGTAGCGTCAACTAACTGGTCAATCCGAGGCATTGGGAATGAGTCCTTCGGGCAAGCTTTGTTTAAATCTGTGAAGTCTACACAAACTCTCCACTTCCCATTCTTCTTCTTCACCACCACCGTATGGGCTAACCATTCAGGATAAAACACTTCTTTGATAGCCCCTGCCTCCTTGAGTTTGAGCACTTCCTCTTTTACGGCTTCGGAATGTTCTCTGGAGCACCTCCGAGGTGGTTGCCTCCTCGGCACTACAGTTGGGTTGACCTTTAAATGATGACATATGAAGTTCGGATCAACCCCAGGGGCCTCATACACGTTCCAAGCAAATACATCCATATTTTTCTTTAAAAATAAAATCAGTTCTGCCTTCTCTTCCTGCGGCAATTGAACTCCAACCTGGAAGAACTTCTCAGGATCATTGTCTATGAGAATTCTCTCCAATTCTTCACATACCGCTTCATCTACCCCGGCTGTGGGAAGAGACTTTGATTGCTATGCCTCTCCGTTAGCAGAGGCCGAGGAGTCTGGTTCTGGTCGACGCAGTTGTACTCGTAACACACCGTCGAGCCACGTACCGACTCCCAAGTAACTCCACCACCTGGTCTCCGTAATGAAATTTGACTTTGACATGCAAGGTTGAGGAAACGGCCCCCTAATGCATGCAGCCAAGGTCTTGCCACAATAGCCGTATAGGGGGAATAAGCATCGACCACGATGAAATCTACGTCTACCACCTCCGGACCCGATTGCACAGGCAATCTAATTTGTCCCTTCGAACGACAGCCTCTCCCTTCGAAGCTTATCAAGGGTGAGTCATATGGCATAAGATCTTCAACTCTTAACTTCAAGCCTCTAAATAGGTCGGGGTACATGATATCCGCGCCATCGCCTTGATCAACCATTACCCTCTTTACATCATAGTTCCCTATTCTCGAGGGTTACCACTAAGGCATCATCATGAGGCTGGATGGTCCCCATCTTGTCCTCTTTAGAGAAACTTAGGACTGGCAGGATATTCGCCTTAATCCTCTTTGGCTGATCCCGTGAATCCTCGGCCAATGTTCGAGCTACTGACATTACCCTGAAAGGAGCTGAGCCAGTCCTACCAGGTGCTGCAAAAATGACATTGATGGTACCTAGAGGAGGTCTGGATGAAGGACCGTCGTGGTTTGTCATTCCTGCTTGGTTTCCTCGCCCGTTGGGTTGGTACAGAAACTGCTTCAGCTTTCCCTCCTTAACCAATTGTTCCAAATGATTCCACAAAGTGCGACAATCCTCGGTGGTATGACCTCGCTCCTGGTGATAATGGCAATGGAGATTTTGATTGCGTCTCAAAGGGTCCCCTGCCATTTTATTTGGCCATTTGAAAAAAGGTCATGCCTTATTTTCTCCAACAGCTGCTGCACCGGCTCCCTGAAGACGGTGTTGACCACTTGTGGGGGTATGTGACCAGCCTGCCTGGAAAAATCCCGCGCAGGTCTATTGTTGTTGTATCGGTCAGACCTGAAATCCCTCCTTTCTTGTGGGATAACCTTCGCCTTGCCTTTTCCCTGTTGCTGATCTTCCTCAACCCTTTTGTACTCGTCGATGCGATCCATCAGTCGACGTACGCTTCTGACAGGTTTCTTCGTTAAGGATTTCCTCAAGTCATGCTCCGTTGGTAGGCCGACCTTGAAGGTCCTTATTGCTACATCGTCAAAGTCTCCGTCAATTTCGTTGAACATTTCCCAATACCGGTCCGAATACGTTTTCAGGGTTTCCCCTTCCCTCATGGCCATGGACAGTAAAGAATCCAATGGACGAGGAACTCTACTGCACGTGATAAAGCGAGAACCAAATGCCTTAGTAAGCTCTTTGAAAGAATCAATGGAGCCTGCCCTTAAGCTGTCAAACCATCTCATGGCTACGGGCCCTAGGCTAGAAGGAAAAATCTTGCATAACAAAGTTTCATTCCTGGAATGCACTGCCATTCTCTGGCTGAAATGGCTTACGTGCTCCACAGGATCCGTCCGACCATTGTAAAGAGTGAAGGCTGGTTGTGTGAAGCGCCGAGGCAACCTTCCTTCTTCCAATCTGCGCGCGAAGGGTGATCTGGAGATTTGGTGTAATGCTCTTCCCATTGCGTCATTTCCTAAGCCCCTAGGGGGGTAGTCTCTGCCACGCCCCCCATGCAGATTGTCTTCTTCGGAAGAGACATATTCTCCTGGGGGAGTTCTGGATCTCTGCCCGTAATTGTTATCCTCGGATCCTTCCGAAGAGGGGTCAGAGACCGGAGGAGTTCTCCTTCGCCTTTCGTGGCGCAATCTCCTCTTTAGGCCGTTAATCTCCTTCTGTATGGCCCTGGCATTTCTTTCATAAGGAGCTCTGCTTCCTCCTTGCGAATGACTTGCACTTCTGATGGTGTGTGTAATATGTACACTTCCTTCTCGGTTCTCTCCGTGATCAGGATGCAAGGAGTGATCCTCACGCTGAGAGCCCACGGACTCCGCACTGCGTTGTGGTCCTGACCCTACCATGATGTCCTAAACTTCCTTGAAGACTAAATCCCCACAGACGGCGCCAATTGTAAGGACACAATTCAAATTCCCAAACCACGACTGGGAGAAAAATGGGCTTGAAAGGCCTTTCTTCACAATGAATTTGTAGATGATGGGTTTGTAATTTAGATTTCAAGGATGGTTTAGACAATTACAAAAAGAACGGGCTTTGGGCCCAAAGGAACAAAACAAAGAATCGTTTGCAAAGAGTAAGACTGAGAAATCGTCCTCGGATTGTTTCCGATGATGGTTTATAATAATATTTCTCAAGTTTGGATACAAGTGTTGATTACTATTGACTCTATCTCTTCTACTCACCAAAGTCCTCCCCCTTTCTTCGTATGCCTTCCCTCCTATTTATACTCATCCTCTTCTCTTCATCATCTTCCACTTTATGGTTGCAACCCTGATTTTTGGATACTTGTCCCATCCATTCTTCCCTAAAGCCCGCTGGGATTTTGGGACCAAGTTCCAAGCTTTATGCTCAGGTCCCATCCTTCCATCTATACTGTCAGCGTATCAATTACAGAGTCTTTAATATATGGGCGGTGGTAGCAGCTTTACTTTAAACATTCCACCGCTCTTTCTACTGTCCTCCACGTATACTGTGTATCCTCGGCTTAACATTCCGAGGACAAATCTACTCCTCGGATGGTGTGGGACACTTAAATAACTCCACGATCATTTTGATGTTTTCGGATTTGGGTTTCTAGCCCAAAAGACCTCGTTGGGCCGTCCTTCATGAATTACTGGGCCCAATACCCCTACAATAATACCCCTACAGTATTAATTTTATTATTTTGTGAAACATTGCAAGTTGAATCAACCAAAAATAATGTAACAAAACTACCGTACCTTTACGCATTAAAAAAAAAAAAGCAATTGGTGAAACAGTGCAAGTTGAACAAACCAAAAAAACTATAGCTTCAAGGCATTCGCTCTTTTCATATATAAATAATATTATATAAAACAAAACAAAAACATATTGGTGTACTTGAGAAGGAAAAAAAAAATCCATCTAACCAGATTGGCTAAATGCCTTGAATAAATATGAAAGATTTTTTAGTAGCGTCCAAAAACTTGATTAAACCAAAACACTATTCTTAACACTATTCATACGCCTATTGGCTCTTTTTATATAGTTAATAGATATTTACCAAAGGGATATTAACATGGGAATTTAGTCTAGTGGCTTTGCATATCTATGAGAAGCTCTCTCTCTCTCTCTCTCTCTCTCTCTCTCTCTCTCTAGCTTATCTGTTACATTGCTCTTCTACTGAAGTCATGGTAGGATCATCACCTCTTCTAGTTTTTGGTTTTTTGTTGCTTGCGTCTTTGGCCAACTATTTGGGTTAGCTCAAGCTCAAAATCAAACAGATCCTATTGAAGGTGTTCCTCTTTATCTCTGTCTCTCTCTCCCTCTCACACTCAGACTCACAAAGTTTGTTACATGTATTATAGTTCTTGGCTAAGTGCTTTGTTGTCTTTTGCATATGTTATACATATGAACTGCAATACAAAACTACATTTTTTTTTTTTGGTTATAAAGTAAACAATGAATACAGAAAATTGTGTTTGGTTTATAGTTGTTGAGGTGAAAACTTGAAGTAAGATTGTACAAAATGCTAGCTTTTAGAGCATTCCGGTCCGTCTAAAGTTTTATGTCTATATTAGCATAAGAACCCACTTTTTCTATTTTACGCAAATACTTTACAAAAACACCCACATTAGTTTATCTATCATACACACTCTTTTATTTAAATAATACTTTTCCTCACTTTTTTTATTATTTCACACCTACCCCCACCTAACGCTCTCTTTTTTTTTCTCTGAACACACAAACTCCCTTTCTTCTTCTTTTCCTTATCTCTATTTTCCTTGAACATGCCTCTCATTCTTCTCCTTCTTTTTTCTTCTTCTTCTTCTTCTTTTGCAATTTGGGTTTGATTATGGGTAGTGATTTTGGGCGGAGAAAGCAAATATTTTGGGTGGATTTGCAATTGTTGCTTCTTCTTCGGCATCTTCTTCTTTCTTAATTTCTTCTTCTTCTCCTTCTTCTTTTGCAATTTGGGTTTGATTATTTATATGAATTTGTATATGGGTTTGATGAATTTGGATCTAGATTTAGAATGAGTTTGATGATTTGTATAGATTTGCATAGCATGTTGCTGAATTGAAGAGAAGATAAAGGAGAAGGAGGGTAGAGGAAGAGAGAGCACAGAGAGAAAATAAAATAAAATATTCATTTAGAAAGCTACAGTTGGTCTCTAAACTTTTGCTCATAAGTGATTTTGGCCACACTTTTAGTCCCTAACAAATTTAAAATGATCACTTTTAGTTCCTAAAAAACTAAAAAGTGATTGATTTTGGTCCCTAACAACCTCTAGAGTGATGACTACAATTGCTCTTGTGCTAAACTTTAAAAAGTACCTGTGCATTTAAGGCAAAAAAAAATGTTACACACACACACACACATATATATATATATATATGTATGTATGTATGTATGTATATATGTATGTAAGTACCTTGTCCTTAAGTCTTTCTAGTTGACTCTTATGCTCTTTGGCTTGACTCCGAGATTTGGAGGTCTTGTTGCTTTTGGTTTCTTCTTTCTCCTCTTCATCACTCATTTCATTATCCAAACTCTTCACTGAGAGTAACCAAAAAAAAAAAGCAGCATAAATCAGCATAAGCCTGGTCACTAGTGACAACTAAACAAACATGAAATAAAAATAAATAAATAAAACCTCTGCCTTTTGCTCCCATAGTTAACGATGGATAAAGGAGTTATTCTGAAAAGGATAAAGAAAGAAATAACAGTTAGCTAAGGGGATAGAATTACATAATATGACACTAAACGTCACCGCTTTTTCTTTGTATACAAGCCAAATTTTTACTCAGATTATCACACACTGCCACAACAAAGTTTGTTAGAATCAAATTTTCCATAGCATAAAACAAACAAAAAAAAAAGGATGCTTATTTTGGGTCCATCAAAACGAATTCCTATGGTGATGAAGATCTCAATAAAGGCCACATGAAGTTTCAACAGCATTGGAAACAATGAAAAATCATTGCCGCATAAATTGAGAGAGCCAAAATCTCAATGAGACATTGAGCCGAAAAGGTGGTGGGCGCATCAGGAACATGTAATTTAGTATACAGTATTATTATGACTTGTAAATTCTAAACACAACTAATCAGAAACTCTAACAAACATTTTGCATAAATTGATATCAGTTAAATATTTTGGTTCAAGAAAAACGAATTCCTATGGTCTTATTCAAGAGAGAGGTAATCATAAGAACATGAAAGAGCGCAAAATCTCAGTGAGACATTGAATCGAACAGGTGGTGTGCATAAATTACATGTAACTTAGTTCATAACATTATTATGACTTTTAAACACCACTAACTAATCAGAAACTTTTTAACAAACATTTTGCATGAAATTGATAAAAGTTAAAGAGGCAAATGTAGAAGCAAACAGCAAAATCAATATACACACAGCGTATCGCTTTTCTTCTGGGTACGAGTCTGTACAAGTGTGAACAGAGAAAAATGGGTTTTTCATAATTTATACAAAAAGATAAGTGCGAACGCTATGTTGAATGTGCGACCGACACTACACTACGTAGGTACCTGTGCGGGTGAGGCGTGGGTGGGTCGGTCCTAGAAACGGCGGCAGCCGCGCGAGGAGTTAACGACCGGACGTGCTGCAAGCTAGGGATCACCGGGCAGCTCTTTCCCTCTATAGGGATCGGAGGGAGAGACAGATATGAAGTCGGAGGGACCTTACGGCTGAAAGAAACTAAGAATTAGGGAGGGTTTAGTCTGTTAAAGGTTTTTTTTTTTTTTTTTTTTGGGTAAAATGCAAAGATCACTTCCTATGTTTTACCAAAATTCATTTTGGTACTCTAACTTTACTTTTGTAGTCCTTGAACTTTCAATTTTATTTAATTAAGGTTTTCCCATCAAATTTTGTTATTTATACTATTATTTAAAAAAGCTTCTCTATTTTGACCGGATTTCTTTTATTTCAAAATATCCTTACACCCCTAGATTTAAGTAGAAATAAAATTAAAGGATAGTCTGGTAAAAATACATGTCTAACTTACACTAAAATATTGCCTACAAAATAAAAACACTTATCCACTAACTCATTTCTTCAAAGTAACTATACGTTTTTTTTTAATAGAAAAATAAGTTAAACAACCCATATTCACTGCAGTTTTTTTCCCTTGAAAAAAACACTCCATGTTTATCCAAAAACAAAACTAAATATAAAAAATAAAAAAGTTATCAAAAGAAAAAAATTAGACTAAATAGATATATACACTTTTTATTATAAGTAAATACATCTTTAACTCCCACTAAAACGTTACTTACAAAACAGGATCACTCTCCTTTATTTATTTTTATTTTTTTTTGTAAAGGTTAATATTTTACATCCATTATAATTTGCATCACACCCCTAAATTTTTTTGTAATTGAAAAATGTAGTAATCTCAGATTATAATGGATTAAAATGATTCAAATTTAAAATTTTCTTTAAATTTTTTAAATTAAAAAATTCAATTAATGATTGAAAAATTTCCAATTTTTTTTTCCAAAAAATTTTAATAAAAATTGATGGAAAAACCTTAATTGAATAAATCTAAAATTTAGAATACTGAAAAGAATTCTGAAAAAACATAAAGGGTAGGTGTAAGGACCAAAAGCTCATAAAATCAACTTCAAAACGTTACTGCTGCTTTATTCACTTAAGAGTCCTCATACAATACATTTGGTAGAGAGGGTTCAACAACAAAAAGCCCCCTTCTCGTAGTCTCTTGATTCCTATTTATACTATTCTCTGTTTTCATCGTAACCTTACACCTTGCAATCTGCGGTCCTTTTCCTGTGACACTTGTCCGTCGGCAATGGAACAAGATTCCACTTTGCATCCCGCACTGTTCAGGTCATGTCCACATTAATGCGACGGATAGAGGAGATGCTTACTAATTAATGCGGCCAGAATGGTTGTTGCCAAGCATTTAATGCAACTTTGCAACCTTCCAAATCAGCCTATTACAACCAGATATTTGTAACATGCCCCTTATGTAGTTATCGTCCTCGCCACCTCATCTTCGGGCACACCCGGAGAGACCTCATCTTTCATTCTAAATGTTGGCCTTCCTTTCTTCGGGTCCTCGGGTTCTTAGGTCCTCAGGTCCTCACAACAGCCCCTTTAATACTTGAGTTATGAATCATGTATTAATAACTAAGTTTTAACTTCTTATACACGCTTTTTACCCATTTTATGTTTTCACACGTACAGACGTCTCTTCACTGCCCCATGATCCGCATCTGGCGCCTCGTATCCCACGTTGAGGCATTTATGGCGTCTGACGCTTCTTTTCCCGCGCACGTTCTACGGTTGGATGAGCAATGTACGGTTCAGATTTTGCTCTTAATTATGAGCGGGAAAGTTACCGCTCTTATTCTTTTACCCCATTACTTCCTCTTCCCCCACCCCTATAAAAGCAACTTTTTACGCTGGATAAAGCTCATTTTGCCATTTCGAAGGATTGAAAGAAAAGTGAGCTCCCGAGGACCATCCTTAAGCGATCTTCAGAGGTGTGTTCATTTTCCTTTCCTTTTTTTCTCTTCTTGCTTGCTTTTCTCCTCTTGCAGCGGGGGTTAATGGGTAGATACGCTAAGTTAGTGAATACGGATGAGGCGAAGGCCGCTTTTAAGGACCGATATCGGATCCCCAATGACGTAGATATTACGTATTGTGAGGTAGAAGATATTCCACTGGTGTCTCGGCCACCTGAATCCATTTTGATTCCGATGATTGCATTTATTGAGGGGGGTATGGAAATTCCTATGGGTAGAGTAACTAGGGATTTTCTAATAAATTATAGGCTTACCCCTTCGCAATGCTCCCCAAATGTCCTTAGAATTTTAGGATGCGCGGATGCCCTTAACCGAAAACTGGGAACCAACTTGACCTGGCAGGATGTAAATTGGGTATATAACTTCCAAAAAGGGGACAGGACTAAATACTATATGAAGTGTAGAATCCCTTCTGTTAGGCTGATTTCCTGTTTACCCGATTCAAGCAAAGGGATGGATGAAGATTATCTCGTCATCTCGGGCAATTGGCATGACGGATTGCATTGCCCTACCCGAGAAGGGGTACCAGGTAGGGTTCCCGAGGACTAACCTAGCACTTAGGACTAACCATATTCTTTTCTGTGCTTTACACCACACCACGTATTTGTTTAAATGCCTTCATTTTTTATTGCAGACGATTACCATACTGCCCCGAATCTGTCGGCCGTGAACCGTGCTGATTTGAACAGGATTCTTCGATCGGAGATATTCGTACATAGGGACGGACAGCTCCGAGCAGCCCACCTCATCCTCGGATACAACCCCTCTACTAAACGCTTCCAAAGCCCGAAGAACGTGATAAGAGCAAGAGATTTAAGGCTAGCTCAAATTGACGTTGCCGCCCCGGGATTCTTATTAGCCGTACCTCCCCCTGCGGGAATTCAGGACGCACAACTCCCTGCTTCGCTCGCCGCCCAACTGATCTATCCTCCTTTGGAGCAAGCTGCTAATCCCGTCGTTGAGGAAAGAGCTGCCACGCCCGAGCTCCCTTCTCTCGAGGTGACAGAGGAAGACTTTGAGGTGTTCTACCGCCCAGACGCTCCTTCCAGTTCCCAACCGTCCACCAGTCAAATGGGTTTCCAAGAAAAAGAGCCCGACCTGTTGGCCCTACTACAGGCACATGCAGGCAGCTCTTCGCCAGCCGTGTCGGTTCCTCCTCGTCCCGTTACTCCAGCTGTTACTCAGGCACCCCCCTCGGAGGCGACAGATAAAAAACGCAAAAGGGGTCAGAGTAGCAAACATGTTATAGACATCGAAGAAGGGGAAAACCTTGACCCCTCTGTTAAAGATACCAGGGCTGCAAAGGCCCTTTCCAAGAAAGTTGTTCCTACTGGTTCGTCTAAGGACCCCAGTAGTGAGCCTACAAAGAAGGCGTCAGCCTGGCGACCCAACTTCACTCTCAGTTCGGGCAGCCCTGTCATGGATGATGCGAACTTGAGGGCAGGGAAGCTCAAGCCTGGTGGCCGAGTGTCTAGAGAAGGCTCTGTGCCTTCCCGAGGATATGGCAGAGTTACGATCCTTCCGCAAAAGGGAGGTTTTCTTGTCTTTGAAGCAGGACTTGGCCAAGGTATTTTTTAAGCCTTTGCACAGTTTATACATAAGTTTAACTCTTTATTATGGCTAACTCTTTTGTTTGTACTTGAATACATCATAGGCGGTCCAAGCTTCATTTATGGCTGAGGAATGGGTAGATCATTCACTGGATCTTGCCCGCAAAGCTGATCAGAATGCCGAGGCGGCAGTGAGGGCACAAAAAGAAGCTGAGTTGAATTTGAAGGAGACCCTCACTCACCTGTCCGAGGTAGAAAAGGCTCACAAGAATGCTGAGTCGGCCCTGAAAAGCTACGAATCTCAAGCAAACCTTGCTCTTGAGGCTCAAAAACAAGCCCAAAGTAGGCTCGCTCTAACTGTTGTTGAGCTTAAGCAAACGCAAGAGAAATTGGCCGCCAAGGAGCAGGAGCAGGCTGTAGCGGAACAAGCTGCGTACGATGCAGGAATAAAAAAGGCTTCGGATAGCCTGACTGCCCAACTCAAAGGGGTTGCTAGGGCGTTCTGCTTGGAGGTATGGGGTCAAGCCTTGGACGCTGCTGGGGTAGCTGCCGATGCTGAACTTCGAGCCTCAGATAATGTTTACTACCCCACAGCACTTCGGATTGCTCCTGCTCCCCCTATGCCACCAAGTGAACCAGCTGAGCCTATTCCTGTTCCCGATCCTTCTGATGCTGCAGCCTCAAAGGGCCCTTCTCCCACAGTACATCCCGTGGAAGAAACAATCATGGGTGATGTGGCCGAAGAGCCAAAAAAGAAAAAGAAAGACAAAGAACTAGAGAAGAGGAAGGACAAGCAACCTGTCACTTAGTCAATCTATCATGGTTGTCTCTTTCTTTTGTTGTTGTTGCTGTTTTGTTTTTTTGTTGTTTGTTTTTTTTTTATACGGATGTAAGGGGCTGTATGATTGCCCCAATTTTGTAATGAGTACTTATTAAGGAATTAACATTTGGCTCTTCTCTTTTTGTTTCACATACGAGTCTTACTACAATATGCTACCATCCGATTGTCACTTTATACGAATTCATAAGCTTACCTTAAAAATCATAATACTACTTTAAATTGTTCATCATACTTGTGATTTGAAGAAACACGAAAAAACTTAACCTGGATACCATAATTCCACTACTTAATCTTTTTTGACGTTTGAAAGAGCAGGCATGATAATGAACAACGAGGCTTAATGATTCATTTGTGCTAACGCTTTAGATGCTTGAGATCCTTTAGCCCAAAAAAGAACAAAAATCAGTTTAGCACTTATGTTCTCGCAAGCGTTTAATTCTTCTTAGACTTGTAGTCCGAGGAGCCAAACAAGCGCTAAGGTCAATTTTAACACTTGTGTTTTTTGCAAGTGATTAATTTCTCTTAGACTTGTGGCCCGAGGAGCCGAACAAGAACTAAGGTCAGTTTAACACTTATGCTTTTTGCAAGTGATTAATTTCTCTTAGACTTGTGGCCCGAGGAGCCGAACAAGAACTAAGGTCAGTTTAACACTTAAGTTTTTTGCAAGTGATTAATTTCTCTTAGACTTGTGGCCCGAGGAGCCGAACAAGAACTAAGGTCAGTTTAACACTTATGCTTTTTGCAAGTGATTAATTTCTCTTAGACTTGTGGCCCGAGGAGCCGAACAAGAACTAAGGTCAGTTTAACACTTAAGTTTTTTGCAAGTGATTAATTTCTCTTAGACTTGTGGCTCGAGGAGCCGAACAAAAACTAAGGTCAGTTTAACACTTATGCTTTTTGTAAGTGATTAATTTCTCTTAGACTTGTGGCCCGAGGAGCCGAACAAGAACTAAGGTCAGTTTAACACTTAAGTTTTTTGCAAGTGATTAATTTCTCTTAGACTTGTGGCCCGAGGAGCCGAACAAGAACTAAGGTCAGTTTAACACTTATGCTTTTTGTAAGTGATTAATTTCTCTTAGACTTGTGGCCCGAGGAGCCGAACAAGAACTAAGGTCAGTTTAACACTTAAGTTTTGCCGGTATGGAATTGAAACGAACAGAAGCCTCATATAAAAGGAGATTCTTTTCTTAATAATAATATCGTCGTAAGTTATTTACATTCCAAGGACGAGGGATCACCCTCCCATCCAGATCCTCTAAACGATAAGCCCCTACACCTGCCACTGAGGTAATTCTATATGGCCCCTCCCAGTTAGGACCCAACTTTCCCCAGGCAGGATTCTTTGCTACCCCCACTACCTTTCTTAGTACCAAATCTCCTGGTACCAAGGGCCTGGTCTTAACTCCCTTGTCATACGTCTGCTTGAGCTTCTGCTGATAGTTGCCCATCTTCACATTGGCTATTTCTCTACTTTCCTCAATAGTATTCAAACAATCATTCATCAGATCATGATTGCTTGCTTCGTCATACTGGTCGGACTTCAGGGTGGGAAAACCTGACTCTAATGGTATTATAGCTTCCATTCCATACGTCATTGAAAAGGGAGTCTCACCTGTTGATCTTCGAGGTGTAGTGCGATAAGCCCATAATACATGAGGTAATTCTTCTACCCAGCCTCCTTTAGCGTCATCCAATCGTTTCTTCAATCCTGCCAAGATGACTTTATTTGTTGCTTCGGCCTGTCCATTTCCTTGGGGATAGTACGGTGTGGAATATCCGTTTCTTATTCCAATTTCCGCGCAGTACCGCTAGGGGTGGCAAAATTTGACACGACCCGCGAACTCGACACGACACGACACGAAATTAGCAGGTTATGGGTTGAGGCTTAACGGGTTCGTGTCATATTCGGGTTGACACGACTAACCCGTTTAATAAATGGGTTGGGTTAGGGTTGAACACATAGAACCTGTTTGACCCGTCTGACCCGTTTAATTAAATGATATTTTACCAATATACCCTTCAAACTCTAGGTATATAAACTTATTAGTTGTTGTGATTTATTTTCTTTGACATATTGTGATTGATTATTTGTGATATTGAGATATGCTTTAACTTTGAATGATTATTTGTGATGCAGTTACTCGTTAGTTCTAAATTTTATATTAAAAATATTTATTTGTTTGTTTTTTCATTAATTTTTATTTTTCATTTTGATAAAATCTGATAAACAGGTCGACACGACTGACCCGTTTAATAAATGGGTTGTGTTAGGGTTGAGAAATCTTGACCCGTTTAATAAACAGGTCGGGTTAGTGTTGACCTATGTAGTCGAATACTCATGACTTAACACGACACGAACCCGACACGCAAACACGAATTGCCACCCCTAAGTACCGCCGAAAAACCTTGCTATCAAATTGAAGACCATTATCAGATATCAAGGTGTGTGGGACCCCGAAGCGAGTTATGATATTTTTCCAGATGAATCTTTTTGCATCCACATCCCTAATGTTGGCTAATGGTTCGGCTTCCACCCATTTCGTGAAATAATCCGTGCCGACGATGAGCCATCTCCTATTACCCGTTGCCCGAGGAAATGGCCCGACGATATCTAAACCCCATTTAGCAAAGGGCCATGGGCTGGACAACGGATTTAAGTTACCTCCTGGTTGATGTACATTGGGCGCAAACCTTTGACACTGATCACACTTCTTGGCATACTCTTGGGAGGTTCTCTGCATGCTTGGCCACCAATACCCTTGGGTCATGGCTCTATGAGCTAATGATCTTCCTCCTGTGTGGCTCCCACACACACCCTCATGCAATTCTTCCAGCAAAGGTTCCACGGCTTCAGGATGTACGCAAAGGAGGTACGGACCTGCATAGGAACGCCTATAGAGTTTTTGCTCCTCCGATAGCCAATAACGGGGTGCGCTTCTTCGTATCGTCTCGGCCATTTTTCCATCTTCAGGTAGTATTCCGTGCTGTAAGAAAGCTATGATTGGGTCCATCCAGCTTGGGCCTACATGAATGCTGTGAACCCGTACTGTCGGGATGTTGGTCAAGCTAGAGGACAACAAATCCTCCACCATAACCATACGTGGTAACTTCGATCCCAGTGAAGTGGCTAACATTGCTAATGAATCAGCATGAGAATTATGTCCCCTTGGGACTTGCTGTACCTTGAAACTGTCAAACAAACCCAACACCCCTTGGACTCGTTTCAGATAGCTTTTCATCCGCTCATCTTTTGCCTCAAACTCTCCATTAACCTGCCCGACCACCAATCGGGAATCACAGAACACCCTCACTACTTTTCCTCCCAAATGTTTAACCATCAAAGAGCCCACTAAAAGAGCCTCGTACTCGGCCTCATTATTAGTTGCTGGGAATCCCAACCTCAATGACTTTTCAATGACTAGTTTTTCGGGGGATATTAACACAACTCCAACCCCGGCTCCCTTTCGATTTGATGCCCCATCAGTGTAGACTTCCCATGGAGTGACGTTTTCCGTTCTAATGGACATTATTGTCATTACGACATCTTCGGGGTGAGCCTGACCGTCCGTGAACTCGGCCACGAAGTCGGCAAGGATTTGCCCTTTGATAGCTGTCCGGGGCATATACTTGATATCATAAGCTCCCAGCTTGGTTCCCCACTTTGCTACACGACCCGTATAATCCGACTTCCGCGTGATAGCTTGTAGAGGCAACTGAGTGAGTATTACCACGGTGTGAGCTTGGAAGTAATGAGGCAATTTTCTTGTTGCGTGCACCACGGCTAGAAGCGCTTTTTCCAGCAGTAGGTATCGCTGTTCAACTTCTTGTAAGGACTTGCTGACATAGTATATTGGTTTCTGGACCCCGTCATCATTCCGTATTAAGACAAGACTTACGGAGTGATTTGTGACGGCTAGATAAGCATAAAGCACTTCTTCCTTCTCGGGCGTCGATAGTATCGGCGGTCTAGATAGGTATTGCTTTAAATCCTCAAAAGCCAAATTGCATTCGCTAGACCACTGGAAATCTTTCCACCTGTGCAAAAGGCGATAAAATGGGCGGCACCTGTCTGCGGATCGCGAAATGAACCTGTTCAAGGCTGCAATCATGCCAGCTAACCTCTGCACCTCTCTAGGGTTCCGAGGGGGATGCAATCCTAAGACAGCCTTAATTTGGTCAGGATTAACTTCAATGCCCCGATGAGTAATCATGTACCCCAAAAATTTTCCCGAGCCTACTCCGAAAGAACACTTTGATGCATTCAAGCGTAACTTATACTTTCTTAACACCAAGAAGGTCTCTTGCAAATCTGCCAAATGGTCTTCTGTCTTCTTACTTTTGATTACCATATCATCGATATAAGCTTCCATGTTACGTCCCAGCTGCGCATCGAACATTCTGGTCACCATTCGTTGATAAGTGGACCCTGCATTCTTTAGACCAAAGGGCATTACTCGGTAATGGTAATTACCATTCGGGGCACGAAAAGCCGTCTTCTCCTGATCATTCAGTGACAACGGGATTTGGTGATACCCTTGGAATGCATCCAAGAAGCTCATTCGGGGGTGCCCCACAGTTGCATCCACCAATTGGTCAATTCTAGGAATAGGGAAAGGATCCTTGGGACATGCCCTATTCAGATCTGTAAAGTCAATACAGACTCTCCATTTCCCATTCTTCTTTTTTACTACGACAGTATTGGCCAGCCATTCAGGATAGAAGATCTCCTTGATCGCACCGGCTTGCTTTAGCTTCCCAACCTCCTCTTTAACTGCCTCGGCGTGCTCTTGAGATGCTCGCCGAGGAGGTTGCTGTCTAGGTGTCGCATGAGGGTTAACATTCAAATGATGGCAGATAACCTCTGGATTAATTCCTGGCACATCATAAGTCGTCCATGCAAAAACATCAATGTTATCTCGCAGGAATTGAATCAACTCTTCTCTTTCCTGTGTCGGCAGCTTGGATCCGACCTGAAAATACCTCTCCTTATCTTCCCCAATAATTACCTTGGTTAGCTTCTCGGCAGACCCTTCATCTTCATCTGGGCCGACTTCCCGAGCAGCCTCCTTTAATTGCTATGATGTCTCAGGAACTTCCCCTTCCAACGAACCTCGGCCCGTGCGAATAGTGGCAGACATTAGACATTGCCTAGCCACCGTTTGACTGCCATGTAACACTCCCACGCTTTCCCCTGTAGGGTACTTCACCATCACATGTAAAGTTGATGAAACTGCCTCCATTGCATGCAACCACGGTCTAGCCAAAATGGCCGTGTATGGAGAATATGCCATAACAACTATGAAGTTTACCTGTACCTCGGAACCCTCCACCTGCACGGGCAGCCTAATCATTCCTCGTGGGATCACCTGGTTTCCATCAAAACCAACCAAAGGATGGTCGTATTTTTCCAAGTCCTCCTCTTTCAACTTTAATCCATTGAATAGGTCCGGATACATAATCTCGGCACCACTTCCATCATCCACCAAGACTCGTTTCACATCATATCCCCCAATGCGAACTGTGACGACCAAGGCATCATCGTGGGGTTGAAACGTTCCCTCTTTATCCTTATCAGAAAAACCCAAAGTAAGCGCCACCGAGGATCTGAGTCTTTGGTTTGTTTGATGATTCTCTTCCACGTCTTCGTTCCCACACTTGTTTTGAACGGTCATGACCCGAGGAAGTTTCCCAAAGTCTCCTCTTGGCTGGGTCAAGATGACGTTAATAGTGCCTAAAGATGGTTGAGGGGCCTGACCCCAATATTTCCGAGTATCTAGTTGTTCCTGATTCCCATTCGGCTTTGCCAACAAGTGATTGATCTTCCCGGCCCTAATCAATTGATTTAAATGGTCACGCAACGTCCGGCACTTCTCCGTGGTGTGTCCCTTGTCCTGGTGGTAATGGCAGTGGAGGTTTTGGTTCCTCGTGGATGCATCTCCACTCATTTTTTTTGGTGGCCTAAAATATGGCTCATGCCGAATTTTCTCCAGTATGTGATGCACAGGCTCCTTAAATAGTGAGTTAACTAGAGGAGACTCGGCGGTCCTCGAATGGCTTGTAAAGTCTCGTTTGGGCCGAATACCTTGAAACCCTCCTACCCGAAGATCCTTCCTCTCTAGATACCATTTCATTTTGCCTTTACTTTGCATCTGATCCTCTTCCACCCGCTTATATTTATCTATCCGGTCCATAAGCTGACGCATATCTTCCGCGGCCTTCATTGTCAAAGACTTCCTTAACCCATGTTCCGTGGGAAGACCCACCTTGAAAGTTCTCACAGCTACACTCTCCACATCCCCATCAATTTCATTATACGTTTCCCAGTATCGGTCAGAATAGGTTTTGAGTGTTTCACCTTCCCTCATAGACATAGACAGTAGAGCATCCAAAGGTTTTGGAATCCTAGTACAAGTTATGAACCTTGCTCCAAATGCCCTAGTCAATTCCTCAAAAGACCTCAGGGAACCCTCTGCCAAAGCATCAAACCACCTCATAGCCACGGGCCCCAAACTGGAGGGAAAAACTCTACACATCAATGCCTCATTATTCGAATAAACAGCCATCTTCTGACTAAAATGACTAACGTGCTCTACGGGGTCAGTCCTCCCATTATACACAGTAAAGATGGGTTGGGAAAACCTACGAGGTAGCTTTGCCCTGTTTATCCTTGCCACAAAAGGGGATTTGGCAATTTGCCTCAGGGCTTTACCCATTGCATCACTCCCGTCCTCACGATATATTCCATCAGTATCGGGCATCTTCGTCACTTTCAGCTGCTTTGCCCTAACGCCCGAAGACACACTAACACGGGTCATACTTCGAGTAGGCTCAAACATTGGGGGATGAATTCCTCCTGGGTTCGCTTCCGAACTATCACTGGAAGAGCTAGCATTATCCTTACGTCTCCGCTTCTTACTATCCACACGCTTGCGTAAGTACGCTATCTCAGATTGCATCTGTCGCAACACATCGTCGCGAGACATATGCCCCTCAGTTAACGATCGTTGCTCAGCCCTATGATCGCCCTCATATGCCTTCTCCACCCCCGAAGTATGCCCTTTCCCTTTATCACGCTGAAGACTTACAGCTACGTCCCTGCTTCGTGAGCTTACTGATTCTTCCCCTTCCAAATACACCTCCGCCATACACTTCTAAATGGAATATGCTACGCTGTTGTTGTTCCCACAGACGGCGCCAATTGTAAGGACCAAAAGCTCATAAAATCAACTTCAAAACGTTACTGCTGCTTTATTCACTTAAGAGTCCTCATACAATACATTTGGTAGAGAGGGTTCAACAACAAAAAGCCCCCTTCTCGTAGTCTCTTGATTCCTATTTATACTATTCTCTGTTTTCATCGTAACCTTACACCTTGCAATCTGCGGTCCTTTTCCTGTGACACTTGTCCGTCGGCAATGGAACAAGATTCCACTTTGCATCCCGCACTGTTCAGGTCATGTCCACATTAATGCGACGGATAGAGGAGATGCTTGCTAATTAATGCGGCCAGAATGGTTGTTGCCAAGCATTTAATGCAACTTTGCAACCTTCCAAATCAGCCTATTACAACCAGATATTTGTAACATGCCCCTTATGTAGTTATCGTCCTCGCCACCTCATCTTCGGGCACACCCGGAGAGACCTCATCTTTCATTCTAAATGTTGGCCTTCCTTTCTTCGGGTCCTCGGGTTCTTAGGTCCTCAGGTCCTCACAGTAGGTTTTGCATTTTAGCCTAAAAAAATTATTAAAAAAAAACTTAACCAAGCTAATACCAACTAAGTCCAAAATTTTTCAAAACTAACCAACTCAATCTCTAATCACCGCGAGAGAGAAGTGAAAAATGAGTAACATTTTAGGGTTCAAGTGGGGTCTACCTTAGGGAACTAATTGGTAAGTTTTAAAAAGTCTTAGCAATATAATTTCAATTATTAAATGTATGACTAAAAACCATACAAAATTTCAATTGCAACCTAGCATTAACAATAGGATCTTTGGATCCGCTAGACAAGCTTCCATCACCAAACAGGCATGATCTTTGTATTGAAAATTTTAAAAGTCTTGAACTTAGTTGGCATTAACCTAAATCTCACAAGTGTTAACTTTGTTTTACTAATATTTTTTTAAATTATCACATGTCAAGTTGGGTCTACAAAAAAAAAAAAAATCAACTCAACCCACCAACTCATTTTAACAACCTAGGTCATCATCATCGAGTTATTATAGAGAGTCGGGGACACACATTTTACCACAATTTGTACATTTATCGATTTATAATTGGATTACATCACGTGCATATTACTTGGTGAAAATTAATTCAATCATCTTTTAACACGTATGCAAGATGTGGCAAAATGCATAGCAAAGTTTGTGTTAATATATTTTTTCTAAGTCGTTAATTTAGGTTGGTTTCATGTGGTTAATGAGTTGTATGCCGCTTATTTGCTAGACACAAGGCCGGCTCAAAAATTTGGGGGTCTAAGGCAAAAATTTTAAGTGGACTTTTTTATAATTAAATATTTATTAAAATTTTAATTTTATATTTAAAATATATTTTTCTTACATTTTGAGATGTAAAATTACTAATTAAGTTTTTGTTTTTAAGTTTCTCTAACATTTATTTTTTAATTAATAATATGACTAATTCACTTAATTTTAGTATACCTTAAACAAGATTTTATAAATTGGTATGATATAGTAAAAGAGACTATCCATGCTAATGGGTGGGTTAGTATCTTAGGGAAGTTAGTTTTAGCCTGTGGGGCTGTGGGTCATGTGGCTGTGTGTGCTAATATGTTATGGGCAATGTGCTACTGCTATCAGCTGTGCGTGTGGTATTTTGCAGTGTATTGTGGAGCCTTTTTTTCCCTTTTTAATTTTTGTATTTTAGGATACAATAGTGTCTTTTAAATGCATTCTATTGACCAATAAAATGACTTAATTTTTTAATTAAAATATATAGATAAATATTACACACACACACACATAAATAAAATATATATATATATATATATATATATATATATATATATATTTATACAAATGGGGGCCTTAAGCGATTGCATTACTTGCTTTTATGCTTTGGTCAACCCTGGCTAGACAACAAGGAAGGGATATTTGAACACTTAATATCTTTTGTTAGAAATATAGGGAGATGCCAAGTATATTTTATATCTATTTACAATTTATTTTGAAAAAGGTGTTTATCTAGCTAAAATTTAAGAAATCCAAGTGTACATTGCTTTATATCTCACTTAGAAAAGTCTTTCATCATTTATTCAAAAAATATATTAATATAATTGATATAAATACTTAAAAAAATTTACTTAAACTTATTGTTTTAGGCCTCAAATCTTACTTGAGCCTCCAACGGTCTTGATGAGTCCAAATCTTCTATCCCACTCTTCCTTCTCCACTATATACTCTACAAATAAAAACATGTCACATGTCCATCTAATTTATTAAATGCTAAATTTATGCCTTCTATTATTTCAATTACCTAAATATGATGGGTTATTTATTTATTTATTTTAGGAAATTGAAATAATAGAAGGCATAAATTTAGCATTTAATAAATTAGATGGACATATGACATGTTTTTATTTGTGAAGTATATAGTAGAGCAGGAAGGGTGGGATAGAAGATTTGGACTCGGTCTTGATGAGGTCTTTTTTTTTTTTTTTTTTGAGAATCTGTCTTGATAAGTTGAATAAACTTTTTTTTCCCAGCTGAATTAATGCACATTTCTTTTCCTTTTTAAAAAAATTTTGAGGACATTTTTTAAAATAAATTTAAAGTTAATGAAAAGAAGAAAAAGGAAAAGGAAAGAACTACTTCTTTTAGTTTTACTTTTTAAGATAGCTTTATCTTTTTCCCCATTCAATGTAGCCTTTTTTTTTTTTTTTGCGAAAGAAGATAGATTCAATGTAGCCTCAAAACAAAAGGAAATACCTGCTTCTTTTATTTTTTATATTAACGTGGTCTCCAAAATGAATGACAACTTTTCCTATTTAGAGCAACTGCATCAGTTCGTTTATTTTACACATCTATTTTTACACTAAAAACCTACTTTTTTTATTTTACACGTTCATTTATACAAAACATCCACATCAGTTCATCTATTTTACCATCTTTTTTAATTAAATAATCAATTTTTCTAAATTTTTTATTATTTCGGTTAACTGCCTTTTATATCCCCGTGCTCTCTCTTTCTCTCTCTCTCTCTACCCATTTTTTCTGATTATGCTCTCTCTCTCTCTCTCTCTCTCTCTCTCTCTCTCTCTCTCTCTCTCTCTATACCCATCTCTCTACCCATTTTCCAGCTCCAATCTCCGATCCACAGCACCGATCTCCGATCCCAGCCCTGATCTCCAATCCATGCACCACCGATCCTAGCCCCAATCTCCGATCCACGCGCCACCGATCCCAGTCGCGATCTCTGATCCACGCACCACCGATCCCAGCTCCGATCTCCGATCCACAGCTCCACCGATCCACAGCACCACCGATCCCAGCTCCGATCTCCGATCCCCAGATCCACCGATCCACAGCACCATCGATCCCAGCTCCGATCAAGCACCGATCTGTCTCTTTATTGTTTGTCCGTGTGGGTTTGTTTGTGTGTGGGTGTGTTTGTATCTGTGTGTGTGTGTGTTTTTTTTTTTTTTAGCAAGTGTATCTCTTTTGATTTGTCTGTGGATGTTCCTGAGTTTGTTGAGTTTGTTGAGCCCGGAGGAGAGAAAGAAAAAAAAAGGAGCAAACGGGAAAGGATTAAAATAATAAATGGACGAGCTACAGTAGCCGTGTGTATTTACACGGTTACTGTAGCTCGTGTATGAATTTTCACAATTTTACATCTTTTTAGAAGCACTGATGTATGGCATTTTTGAGGCAAAATGTGTAAAATTGATCTGTTTTTTCATTTTACATGATTTTGCATCAGTTAGTGGATGCTCTTAGTCTATTACTTTTTTGCTGAATTATTTAGTCTATTACTTGTTACCCAGAGACTTACCCCTACTTTATAATTTGTTTATAAAAACATAATATTTCAATTATAGTACACCCCAACGTACAGTTTGAGATATATATATATATATATATAGACACACACCTATTTATATCTATTTATTTATCTAATGGTTTATCTTCTTCTTCTTTTTTTTAAATGTTATGCCCTAAAATCACTTGTTATGACTGTAGAGAAAAAACATGGATGTTTATTTAAACACATTTGTAATCAGGTGGCAATTTTTTTTTTTTTTTTTTTGAGAAGACAAATATCAAATTTTTTCTATATTATGAGTCTCTAAAAAATGATTTCATAGTTATAATTAAATTATCTTATCAATCTTTCCTAAATTTTTTGATAAACACTACAGTGGACAAAATAAGATTAATGGCATCAAGTTTTCAGTTTTCACTTGATTTTCAGTAACTTTTTGAAGAAAGTTAGAATGATCTCCTATATAATTCAAAAAAGAACAATTTTTTATATATCTCTAACTTTCTTTTAACTAGCCTGTAACCCCATGCATATGCATGTATATACTTAAAAGATACATATTAAGATGCATAATATAATTTTTACATATATAATTTAAATATTATTGATAGTCATTCTTATATTTTTTTTAACTCTTTTGAAAATCTTGTAAGAGTGTTATTAGGTAAAAAATGTAAATTTTTCATTTTTTAAATATTTTTATGTTCATTAATTCTAGACTCTTTGATTTTTGTACACAATAACTCACTTCAATGGATACTTATGATATGGTCCCACATTTGTATCTAAAATTAATAAATAAAACTCTCTCTAAAAATAAATAATTTAGAACACATGGTGCAAAATTGGACTTCAATTGTAGAATCTAATTAGATTTTCTCTAAACTTTACCTACATATATATATATATATATATATATATATATATATATAAATATAAATATATATATATATATATATATGACTTATAAATTTGAATTGTTTTTAGTTATACAAAAAAAAAAAAAGACTCATAAATATAAAATCATTCAAACTCTCTCTTCCTCTAATTTTATATATAGTGTTAGATATATGATTATGTTCTTTATGATTTATTTATATTGAATTCTTCATTTTCAACACTAAATTAACTCATTTGGAACAAAAATTAAAAAATTTCAATTAAATGGGACATATATATATATATATATATGACTTATAAACTTGAATTGTTTTTAGTTCTATAGAAAAAAGCTCATAAACTCAGCACCATGGTGGAAGGTTCTTTCAGACACGCTGGGGCCGGAGGAAGCAAGATCACTAGTATGGAACCTCATCCCTCAAATCTCGAAGACCCCACTATTATGCAAAATGATGCCACAGGAGAATCTGTTTGCGAGAAGAATGTTGGAATAGCAAGCCATTGTAACGGTTTTCATGGGCAACCGACATGCCACGAAAATTCTGCAAGTTTTTCAACCCATCACGGAATGCAGTATTCACTCGATAGCCACAGAGAATTTGATGGGAGTACTAGAGCACTGTGTGACATTGATGCCAAGCAGAGGTTAGACGACAAAGATGGTGAGGATGACCAGATGGAATTTGACGGAGTAGGCGAAGCTTCTCCCTCCATTTGATGAGTATCCGCCACCCAACCATTGTTTAATAATGAATATTTTAGCCTAGAATTGTAGGGGAGTTTTAAAGCCCTCTTTTCAAAATCATGTGAGGGAGTTGGTTAATAATCACGATCCTGCTATTATGATTGTCATGGAGACCCGTATTGGCGGTGACAGAGCTAGGAACATTACTGACAGGCTTTCGTTTAATGGGGCCATTTACACTAACACAATTGGCTTTGCTAGCGGTCTTTGGCTTCTTTGGAATTCTAAGAAAGTCCAGATCACCCAACTAGCAATGTTGGAGCAAGAAATCCACGTCCTGGTGAAGGTAACCACCTCTGCCTTCGAATTCATTCTTTTTGTTGTGTATGCTAGTCCTAGATTTCATGAAAGATGCATTTTGTGGAATAATATATAAAATGCTGCTAATCTTCATGTGAAACCTTGGATTATTGCTGGAGATTTTAATGAGGTGCTTGCTCGTAGGAATAAGTTTGGGGGTAGAGCTATTAACACCAATAAATCTTTACTTTTCAAAGAATGTTTAGACTATTGTAATATGATAGATAGGGGGTTCACCGAGCCTCGGTTTACCTGTACCAATAGGCGTAACATTAATGCTCTTGTTCAAGAAAGGATCGATTGATTCTTTGCTAATCCCAACTGGTGTGCTGCCCACCCAGATGCAAGGGCGACTCACCTCACAAGATGTGTGTCTGATCATTGTCCTGTGCTCCTTGAATCCAATCCAAGCAATGGCCTCCGCCTTCCCAAGTCCTTCAAATTCCAAAGTTTTTGGCTTTCGGATTTAACCTTTCTTGGAATAGTTTCAGAAGCCTGGGGCCGATCCCGACCGCTCCAAGAGGCTACTGAATGCTTTTCCAGGAGAGCATCGAATTGGAATAAGAATCAATTTAGGAATAATTTTGGAAGAAAGAAGATAATCATGGCTCGGCTTAATGGGATTCAGAAAGCCCTCACCATTAATCCCTCACACTCCTTACTTGAAATGGAGAAAGCCCTGCATAAGGAATTAAATGTGCTTTTAGACCAGGAAGAGGAGTTATGGGTTCAAAAATCCCACATTAATAGGTTGATTAAGGGTGATAGGAACACGGCTTTTCACCATATGTCTACCATTGTGAGGAGACAGTGTAACCGTATTTCCTCCATCAAGAATGACATGGGAGAATGGATTCTTAGTGAATTGGGGGTTATGAACCACATCCGGGAGGGTTTCACCAAATTATTCACAACTACCCTTGAATGTTCACTTGTTAACCCCTCACAACCCCCTAGGTGGCAAGCTGCCCTTCATGAGGAGGATAAGATCAGCCTTAATGTGCCTATTACGGATGTTGAAATTAAAGAGGGCTTGTGGGCTCTAAAGCCTTTCAATGCCCCAAGCCCTAATGGGCTCCCTATAGGTTTTTTCCAAAGATGTTGGCTTACCATGGGGGACTCAATAAAAAATGAAGTGAAAAAGGTTTTTGATGAGAGCAAAGTCCCTGAGTACCTTAACAGGAACATTATTGTCTTAATTCCAAAAATTGCGAGTCCTGAAAATATGGGAAACTATTGCCCTATTAGTCTCTGTAACACAGTGTACAAGATTATGACCAAGCTCATTGTAGCAAGACTTAGACCACATCTTGATAAGTTGGTTAGCCCCCTCCAGTCTGCCTTCGTTCCGGGTAGGAGAAGTGTAGACAATGCCATTGTGGTTCAAGAGTTGATACACACCATTAGCAACAAAAGGGGCCAGGGAGGTTACATGGCAATTAAAGTAGAATGGAGTTTTATCCGAGAGGTTCTCATAAATGCCAACCTTCCCCACTGTATGGTGAACCTTATTATGAGTTGTGTATCGTCAGTTTTCGCATCTATTCTCCTTAATGGAGGTAGTGTTAAGCCTATCTTCCCTTCCCGAGGGATTAGACAAGGTGACCCGTTATCGCCATATCTATTCATTCTTTGTATGGAAGTCCTTGGGCATATTATTGAAGAAAAGTGTAGTGAAAAAAGCTGGGTTTCTGTTAAAAGCTCTCATAGTGAGATGGCCTTCTCTCATCTCTTCTTTGCGGATGACTTGGTCCTCTTTGCAAAAGCGGATCATGTCAATTGTTCAACAATAAGGGATGTCCTTGATACTTTTTGCGCCCGATCGGGGCAATCCATTAGTGAAAGAAAATCGAGGGTGTTCTTCTCCCCAAATGTGGATGTGGATACAAGAGAATCCTTGTGTGGCATTTTGGGATTCCACTCAACCCCAAACCTTGGAAAATATCTTGGATTCCCTATAAAGCACCATGGAGCCAACAACCAAGATCTGAATTTCATTTTGGATAGGGTCAAGCAAAAGTTGGCGGGGTGAAAAGCCAACCTATTATCTCTAGCAGGAAGATCAGTCCTCATCCCAGCCTCCACATCTACTATTCCTTCCTACATTATGCAATGCACGGGGTTGCCAAATAAATTGCTTGACAACATTGATCGGGTCAATCGCAATTTCCTTTGGGGTTCATCGAAATCCTCAAAAAGAACCCATTGGGTGGGTTGGCACAAAGTGACCAAACCTAAAGTAAAAGGGGGTCTTGGTATTCAGTCTGCAAGGGGAAGGAATCAAGCCCTTCTTGCTAAGCTTAATTGGAGATTCCATACAGAGAATGATGCTTTATGGGCCAAGGTTCTAAAGAGTAAGTATTACTCTAACCGAAGACTAAATGCCAAAAAGAAGGACAAGCATCCTTGTTCTAGGGTGTTAGAGGCTATGAAAAAGGGAGGTGAGGTGTTCAATAAAGGCATCAAATGGGTGTCAGGAAGAAATAGCAAGCTTAGTTTATGGCATGATAATTGGGCTTCTAATGGCCCACTTAGAGCTCTCATTCACAGCCCATTATCTGAAGAAGAAAATTTCCTTCAAGTTAAAGAGGTTTTTGGCCCACAAGGGTGGGATTGGTCTAAACTTTCTATCCAAATTCCTCAATCTGTCCTTATGGAAATAAATGCCATGCCTTTCTCTATGAGATCCTCAAATGAGGAAGACAGACTGATCTGGAGTGGTGCTGCCCAAGGGGATTTTAGCCTTAAATCAACTTATGCCATAGCCACAAGTTGCACTGAGGAAGAAGGGGACTTCACAAGAACATTGGTTTGGAAGGTTGATACCTTATCCCGTATTAAGACTTCCTATGGCAATGCTTGCATAACAGTGTTGGAGTGGGTGAGTGCCTTGAGAAAAGGCACCTTTCTGATTCTAACCGATGCCCTCTTTACCAAAGGGAAGCTAAAACCATTCCTCATAGGCTCATCGATTATGAGGTTTTTAAAACCACTTGGAGTAGATTGGGCATTCATCCAAACAACAACTTTTATGAGGAAAACCTCCACATTTGGTTAGAGGAAAACTGCAAAGATACTACTTGCAAATTAAATAAATAACCACCTTGGAAAATTGTGTTTCCTTTCGCTATTTGGCACCTGTGGAAATTTAGGAATAGCGTGGTGTTTAGGGATCAGCACACTCAGCTGAAGGTCCATAGTGATGCCCTTTTTAATGGTTTGGATTTTCAGCATTATGTGATAAATCCTAGAGTTGTAGGTAGCAGGAGGATGGTGCAAGTTAGATGGAAGAAATCCCAACCCGGACGGGTCTGCTTTAGGAAATCTAGGGAGGGCTAGATGTGGCGGATTGATCAGGAATGAACATGGGGACTGGTTGGGTGGCTTCTCAAGAAGAATCAGCGTCACCAACGGCTTTGTAGCGGAGCTTTGGGCTCTTAGAGATGGCCTAATCCTCTGCCATAACCTTCATTTAAATGCTGTCAACATTCAGCTTGATGCAAAAGCACTTATTGATGTTATTAGCAATCCTTCTTATACTAATCAGGTCATTATGCCAATTGTTAATGGCTGCAGGCAGCTGATTTCCCAGCTTGCCCAAGTCCGGATCAAACATTGTTTTCGTGAAGCTAATTCATGTGCTTTACTTAGCCAGGAAAGGAACTCTTCAAGATGGTAGCTTTATTGTTTACCATGATCCGCCTGTGGATCTTTTGGAGCTTATACGCTCAGACAAGGCTGGTTTGTTTTGTACCAGGGTCATACATGAACCCTCTGTTCCCCTTTAGCTTCTCTTCAATGCATTTTCCTGTTTACCAAAAAAATATACAATCTATGAATAACATAACATGAACCACAAAGGTTGACAATCACATTTATTTTCTTATTATATATCTAATATTTTTCTAACTAAAACACTAATTAATGTTTTCAAATAGAAAATTATAAAACAAGAATACAAAATAGAATAAAATAACCCTCATCCTTTAGGAGGGGAAATAGAGTACGGTAATACTCAAATCAGAAAATGCTAAAAATTTAATTTTGGGTCCCATAAAACAAATAATTTTAAAGTATCAAGCCAATCATAAGTATGAGTTGAATGATCAACTAATGAATATTTTATTTTTTGGATTAAATTTTAATTTAGTGTGTTAATTTTCAATTTTTGGGGGCCAAATGTAAAATATTAGACCAAACTTTCAAGTTTTTTTTTTTTTTTTTGAAATATATTCCTATAATTTTTTAATAAAAAAATTCGTGGGGATGCCGGGTAGCAAGGTGGCTCTTTGATTTTTCAATCCAAAACTCAAAATGAATCTTTCTTTCCTCAAGGCATTTATAATTAACTTGATCTCGCCATGGAAAAAGCAAGGCTCATTAGTGTTCTTAAGGTTGGATTTAGAGGATATATCATTAGGGTTTGAAAATTGCTTTAGTAGTTCATATATACATGCATCCATGTTCATCACCTCATTGGCCGATTTCTTTTTTCTTTTTTGATGAATCATTGTCCGATTTCTGATAAGATATACTAGTTTATATTTTCATATCTACATTTAACAATAGTCTTGGGCAGCTTCTAAACAAAATAGGCCCATTTTATTGCAATAGAATAAGGTTATTCAGCACAAAAAAAAAAAAAAAAAGAGATTGCGCGCGCGCGCGCGCGCACACACACACACACACACACACACACATATATATATATATATATCAATTTGATGTCTGACAATTTCTTTTTTATTATAGCATAAGAAGCTATTTTTTTTCCATAACCACTTTTCAAAAATACTCACATTAGATTATCTATTCTAAACTCTATTTCATTAAAATATCAATTTTTCTTAATTTTTTATAATTGTTTCTCTTTAACAGACAACAACCATCATCTCTATTTTATTAACACACAACAACCATCATCTTCTCTTTTCATTCATCCCATAATTTTAAAAATCGTAATGGTCAAAGAACCGAAAAAAGACTAATTCCCAGTTCTGACCAAACTGGTTTTTGAGTTCGATTCTTGGTTCAACTGGGCACTGGTCCAATCTAGTTTTTTAAATAGTGCTTCATCCTCAAGATGTGTAAAGAAATAATAAAAATTAAATGCAAGATAAATAGTGACAATATAAATTTATACGGTTATTGTAGCAACTTTGCAAATTTACACATCTTTAACTTGATTGAAGCAAGTGATTTTTCGACTTAGATGTGTAAAATTAAGCTCTTTATCTATTTCGCTTCAGTGCTCATTAGCGTTTATTGAGCCAATTCGTCATGGCAAGTGTCCAAGATAAAATAAGAAGAATATTAAAAATAAGTAGAAAGAAGGAAGAAAAAGCCAAAGGCTTCGTATAAAAAAAGTGGTGTGAGCATTTGGTGAGAGAGACTTTTCATGACTATGGCCTATTTGACTTTACTTAGTCTTTTGAATTAATTAATTTATCCAGACACTCTAATTTTTTAATTGGCATTTAATCCAAAAATCAAGTGTAAAATGATCATTTCAATTTCAAGGGTACAAAAATATCATTTGGAGCCATATAAAGAATTAATTCATTTTTAAATATAATCATCACTTTTAAGTTTTAACAATCAAAATTAAGAACATTTTTTCATGAAAAAATAATAGAGTAATACTAGAAATACTCTAGATTTTTTTTCCTATCCTCTAGGTAGGAGCTCTTCCTCTCACCATGGGTGAGCTTTCTTTCCACTACTGTTTTACTCAACGTAGTGGTTTTTCCTTCTACTATTCTCTCATACAACAGTTTCACCATCCAAGCTCAGAATGGAGTCGGAGTTTATCGAGAGAATGCAGAGAATTAAACTTACAAATGAAGAGGATGAAATTATCCAAGTTTGCCCAAGCCAAAGGGAAAAAATCTTGGAAGAATGTTCACTCAGTCTATTTGGAAAATTCTTAACAAACAGACCATTCAATCAACGAGCAGCGAAGAACCTTCTGCGCACTACGTGGAAGTTTGGTTTGGACCTTAAGATTATCAATGTTGGTGAAGGACTATTCCAGTTCAAATTCGCTATGGAAAGCCAATTGATGTGGGTACTCAACAACGGACCATGGAGCTTTGATAACTACCTCCTGCTGCTTAGGCGATGGGAAAAGGGAATAAATGCTACCACGATAAAGTTTACCCATTGCCCACTATGGGTACAAGTCTGGGGCTTACCCTTTGAACTTTTTAGTGAAGATGTAGCAAGAGACATTGGGAGAGGAATTGGTCTGGTGGTGGAAGTGGATTGCAAAGGTGTCGCATCAAATCAAGCAAAGTTCCTAAGAATCAGAGTGGAGGTACCATTGGAGAAACTGCTTCTGAGAGGCGGCAAGATTAGGGGACCGGAGGGCGAAGTCGTATGGGTAGCTTTTAAATATGAAAGACTAATAAGTTTCTGTTTCAGATGTGGAGTACTTGGCCATGAAGTCAGAAACTGTGAAACACTGTGGGATTCAGACACACAGGAAAACCAGTATGGGGAATGGATGAAGGCGGGGCACCAGAGGGTGGAAGTCCAGGGAAGAAACACCACTCACGGACAACCACCGAGGAGGGAGATAAGGCCAGAAAATCAAACAGAACCGGTAACGGAAAGTAACGTCCAAGTCAGCCCCGTAAACCAAGGAACGGTTAAGGCATTAAACTCACACATTGATACGCAATCTAATGTTACAACAGTTACGGATGGGATTTTATTTCCATCAATAACTAATATAACACCAATGAACCTAGACACATTATTGGAGAAGGGAGAGCAGCAACGGGCAAGAATTGAAGAGCAAGCCGAGAATCAGGGGGAGCATTTATTCAGCGTTCCAATTGCATTTGCTAAAGGCTCCAACGGAAAGCAAAACTTTAATCACGTTGCATCTGTTGCATGTGCACCCTTAAGTGAGTAAAAAAAAAAAGCACAAGGCTGTGGGGAAGAGCAAAAACACAGTGGGGACTTGGAAAAAAATTCAACGAACCACAAACACAACCGTGAAAGATACTTTGTCTATCTCAGAGGCAATGGGGAAAAAAAAGAGGGAGTGGGGAGCCAAAAGAAACAGGAAAGGGTACAGAGACCGGAAGTAGGAAGAAATAAAAAACTCAAGATGAGAGCTACAATAGCCAAACAATATCGGTGGAGGCTGAAATTCAGCCCCGCCGGGAGCAATGATCGTATTAAGCTAGAACTGCTAGGGGCTTGGGAACCAACGCTGTCAACGTTCTTTCTCACCTAGTGAGGGAAAAAGCTCCCAATATTTTGTTTCTAATGGAGACAAAACAGACCGATGAGGAGATGAGATGGGTTCAAGGTGAATTGCATTATGATTCCATGCTTGCAGTTTCATGTTTGGGAAGAAGAGGTGGCCTAGCTATGTTGTGGAATAATGACGTGGATTTGCATATCCAAACCTACACACAAAACCATATCGACGTCCTTATTGTTACAGATCGCAACTCTCCGTGGCGAATTGCGAGGTTCTATGGTAAACCGGAAGAGCAGCTTCATCATTAAACATGGGACTTGCTCAAGCATCTCAAATCAACGAGTTCAGCCCCGTGGTTATGTATTGGGGACTATAATGAGATTTTGGCATCGGAGGAGAAGGAAGGTAGACACCCCAAACCAATTAGATTGATGAATAATTTCAGAAGCACATTGTTACACTGCGGATTGGTTGATTTGGGATTTACAGGAAATATGTTTACTTGGAATAATGGAAGAGGGGGAGATGATTTTGTTCAACTAAGAGTTAATAGGGCTTGTGCAACAGTCGAATGGAGGAGTCTATTTCCACAGGCTCGGGTTTCCCATCTTCAAGCCTCTTACTCTAACCATGTGCCCATCCTACTCACTACACACCTAACAAGCCACCAGGTTCGACCTAAAAAGTTCCCACAAAGATTTGAGGAGAAATGGGTGACGCATCCAGATTGTGAAGTTGTTATTCAACAAGCATGGAATCACACAATGAACACGGGCAACCCTATGTACCAACTTTTTGAGAAAATCAAAAATTGTAGAAGTGCCTTGGTAAGATGGAGTAAGATCACCTTTGGTCAATCAAAAAATCTCCAAGAAAAGCATTGAATCTTGGAGGAATTGACTAGAGAACATACAACAGCACACTTAGAGGAAATTAGAAGGGTAAAGGATGAAATCAATACCATTTTGTACCATGATGAGCTACACTGGAGGCAAAGAGGAAGAAGTCGCCAAATTGGCTTGTCGTTGACGAGGTGATCAACGACGACAACTTCTTTGTCACTTTGCGCCCTGACACCATGGAAAAGCACACGATTCTTATCAAGGTATCAGATTTAATTTAGGAATTTAGGTTTTTTTGGGGTTGTTTATTTGTTTTCATTGCTAAATTTTGTTCTTAAAGTTTGGGTTTTTGAATTGTTGTTTGTGGTGTTGTGCGTTTTGGGTGTGGAATTTTAGAGGTTTGTTTTTAATTTTTTTTATTTAATTAAAATTAATTTAATTGTTGACGTGGCAATTTTTTAATGCCAAAATAGATTTTTTTAATTATTATTTTACTGTGCCGTTAACTATGTCAGCATTTTCTGTTAGCTGAGTGACAGTAAGGACTTAAATGTCATGCGTTAGTTGGTTTAGAAACTAAAAATTGTAAAAATAAAATGTAAGGACTAAAATAAAAAATCCTCAAAATATAAGGACTAAAACTACATTTATACATAAAGTTAAAGTGCGAAGATACAAGGTACTAATGTGTAATGATGAGCCAATCTTAGAAAATTCACAACCCCCATTTTAATACATTTTAGTCCTATTTGAAAAAGAAATTAAAAATGTTGATTTTGATTTCAAATCCGCCGTTAAGATTGAACTTTGACCATCCCAACCTCCCAATCTGATCCTACAACTGCTATGCTTATTGACTATTTGTTGGTGCTGACTTGTGCATTTCAACTGCCAAGTTCAGACTCATTCAAAAAAAAAAAAAAAAACTGCCAATTTCACACTCAGTTTAGGCGCGTGTTTAACAACGCTTACCTTTTTTCCTCCAACTTGTCTTTTGTTTTTTTCCCACCAATTTGTAGTTATTGCAGGAAATACTACCAAACTTTTATAAATAAAAAAATACACCTTCACATAAATATCAAAGAACAAATTGAGTAAAGTTTCTTCTCAAATTAGTTTGGAGAGAAACTCTTCAAACTTCTCATATATTTCTTTTTTAAATGAATTTTGAGAATTTAATCATTGAATTTCATGTTCCTTATGTTCTTAACATATGTATTAAATTTCGTTCAAATTTGATGTTATTTACTATTTGATCAATTAACTTATTTTTTATATACAACTTTAGATCACAAAAACTTGAAATTATAACATTTATTTGATGACATAGCAATTGATCTTTGATTTTCTTGAAATTTTGTAAGCATTAAGAATGTAATAAGAACATGCAATCTAATGGTTAGATTTTCAAAATTCACACTCAATATAAAAGATATATGATGAGTTTGTAGGGTTTCTCTCCAAACTAGTTTGGAGAAAAACTTTGTTCAATATCAAATATGGTGCTGCATTGAATTTCATGTTCCTTATGTTCTTAACATACGTATCAAATTTCGTTCAAATTGGATGTTATTTACTATTTGATCAATTCACTTATTTTTTATATACAATTTTAGATCACAAAAACTTGAAATTATAACATTTATTTGATGATATAGCAATTGATCTTTGATATTTGATCTTCTTGAAATTTTGTAAGCATTAAGAATGTAATAAGAACATGCAATCTAACGGCTAGATTTTCAAAATTCACACTCAATATAAAGATATATGATGAGTTTGTAGGGTTTCTCTCCAAACTAGTTTGGAGAGAAACTTTGTTCAATATCAAATATGGTGCTGCATTGATGTAATTGTTATCTTTTTTTATTCTTTTTTTTTTTTTTGAGAGAGATGTAATTGTTATCTTAAATGAAAAGAAGCTCATATATACTTTTTGGTACTTTTATTTATTTATTGAACTTACATATAAAATTTGAGATTAATTAGTTTCGTGTTAATATTGCATTTAAAATAAAGCTAATGACCCCTCAACTTTATATGAATTTTCCTACTCAAAAAAAAAAAAAACTTAAAAAAGTACCAATTGATGTTTTATAGACTAATATCTTCTGGATCATGACAAGTTGGCAACTCTTTTGTTTTTGTTTTTTGATATCAAAATCAAACTCCAATTAGTTTTTGAAATAATTGCAAGAAAAAAAAAACTAAAAAACTAAAAAGATTATCTCGTTGCTGCGTCCCAGTCCATCTGTCTTATTAGCTCTGCAAGAAAAATTGAATATTGATTATTGACTCCCAACACGAGTAAAGAAAAATTATTTAAGCCTTTGGGTTTTATGAAGTAAATTATCTTGTAATTATTTTTGATAGATATATAGTGGGAGAAGTGGGGGTTCCAACTTCCAACCACAAAAATGAGGCATTACAAAAAAAAAAAAAAAACCATTATTACTAAACTACAACTTGAATCTCATTTATCTCATAAGGTTAATGCTTAATATGGTAGAGATTGCATAATATTGGATTTAGTAGTACAAAAATTTTTAAGTTGAATGCAACCTTGCATTTATAAATGGATTTTGTTGAATTTCATTTATTAAAAATAAGATTATATTGTACTTTATATATAAGAATTAATAAGAATTTGATGTGAAGAAATTAGTATAGAAGAATTTGAAGATGAAGAAATTAGTGTCAAAGAATTCTAAATGAGGAAGTTTGTTTAAAGATTGTGGCAGTCCTTATTGTTGAAAAGATTAGAGATAATTTCTTTAGACTTTTAGTTATGTCTAGAGGAAAACCATTAATGTACGAGTAAGAAAAAATGAGTTCATTTAAGTTACGTGACAAAAAGAGAAGGTAGAAGAAGATTTAAAAAAGAAAAAGTAAAAAAGGAGTGCCAATTTTTTTTTTTTTTGGAAGTAAAAAGAACATGTTAATTTAGGAAGTAATAGATGCATGTTAATTGACCTTATTAGTTCTTTTATGATTTTATTACTTGTTAGATATATGTTCCAATCTTCAAAGTTGCCCCTCTGCAAGCTGGCTCAACAGTATAAGCGAATAAGGTTAGCCACCTAAGGCCCTTAAATAGAAAAAGACCTCCAAATTTTAACTAATAGAGTTATTTCTTTCATTGTAATAGTATTAATTAAGCTCAAATATTAAGACAATAAATAAAATAATATTTTTTATCAAATGAAAAACAAGAAAAAAAGAGAGAGAAATACTACGTCCACAATATTTTTCACAACAAATCCTAAGTGATAGGTTGTTACGGCTGTTATTGGTTGAAAAAAAAATAATTTTAGTGGTGGGTTCAAATTAGAACTAGTAACAATTTAACACTTAAGATTTTTTGTGAAAATATTGTAAATATAGTGCTTCTTAAAAAAAGAAAAAAAAAAGAAAAGAGAGCAATACAAAAAAAATTTCACATGTTAATTTAGGAAGTGATAGAGAGTACGACTTCAAATATAATAAAATGAGAAAAAAAATGTGATAAACCCTGATTAATTTATCAAGGATTCATAACCGATTCCAAAAAATTATATGTGATCAACCCCGATTGCTTACAAATTACGACATATATATACATTGCTTACAAGTTATGGCAAGTTAAGAATGAGGTTACGAAGGATTCAAATCTAAGTTTTCTCATTAAGGATATTGACCTTACTAGTTCTATTTTTTGATGGATTACCTTACTAGTTCTTTTATGATTTTATTATGTGTTAGATATACGTTCCAATATTCAAAGCTGCCCCTCTATAGGGTTCTTCAAAGTATAAACAAACAAAGTGGTCGCCTAAGGCCCTAAGTAGAAAAATGCCCTCAAATTTTAAAGAATGAAGTTATTTTTTTTCATTGTAATAGTATTACTTAAGCCCAAATATTAGATAATAAATAAAATAATATTTTTTAATCAAATGAAAAACAAGAAAAAAAAATATAGAAATGTTACATTCACAATATTTTTCACAATAAATCCTAAATAACAAATTGTTATCGGCTGTTATAGGTTGAAAAAAATAATTTCAATGGTGGGTTCAAATTATAAATAGTAACAACCTAATACCTAGAATTTTTTTTGTGAAAATGTTGTAAATATAACACTTTTTAAAAAAGATGAAGAAGAAGAAAATAGAGCAATTCAAAAAGAATTTTACAATAATTGAATTGGAAAACTTTTATTAGTTCTCATCTAAGTCCACTATTAACATCACATTTTTAATTACCACCATCAATTTATCACATCAACAAGTAAATTAATAATTTTGCAATTAAAACAAGAGATAAAAGAATGAGTAATATTTAATTTTTTTTTAGAAAAAATTTCAACCTATAGTATCCGCTCCAGATGATAACTCTTTATCATCAGATCAAGACACCAATCAATTTTTGGTGTAAGCAGAAATTGATTCCTAAATCTCTTATTCAACCATCAAAAACACCCACAATTTATTTTAAAAAATTTATATCTAAATATGTAAAATAATCTCGATTTAGTTTTCACTTAAGTTAAGACCCTATGTACATCAAACCGCTACTGACCCTATATACATTAATAGGACTACTCACCCGATCTCTTGCCCCAAAAAATCTTTGGAAACTATGACAGGTCTAATGGTCATGATGAGTCATGCATTGACCGATCCTGTAAATGAAATGAGAATTTGGTACCATTGGATAGGGGCGCGTGAGTGGGCATGATGTAACAACCGAACTGAATTATCAATTACATAAGTGTTTTATAAACAACGGTCAACTTCCTGTCCCTATTTGCAGAGTAGGTGGTCTAGCGCGGTGGCTTTGCATATCTAGGAGAAGCTTTATCTTCTTCTCTCTCTATCTCTCTAGCTCTTCTGTAATATCGCTCGCTGCACTTCTATTTTATTAATGAATACCATAGAGAAAAATTGAAGCCATGGCAGGATCATCACCTCTTCTAGTTTATGCTTTTTGTGCTGCTTGCATCTTTTGCCAACTTTTTGAGTTAGCTCAAGCTCAAAATCGAACAGATCCTGCTGAAGGTGTGCCTCTCTCTCTCACATACACACTGATAAACACAATTTATTACTTACTATAGTTTTTGGCTGAGAGTTTTTTTTTTGTCTTCAGCACATGTTAGAGCACTACCATCACACCAAACACCACTATTCAAATCTCATGATTTAAATGCGCCAAAATTTTACAACACTAAGTTTGGTACAGTACGGAAAAATTTAGGACATCTGTTTATTATTTTTTTATTCCTCTTTCCCTCTCATTCACTCAGACTCTCTCTCTCTCTCTCTCTCATCTGGTTTTTCTTCTCTCTGCCCACCGTTTCTTCTCTCTCACCGATCTCACCAAAGCCACTGATCTCGCTGAAGCCACCGACTCGCTGCCGATATCGCCGCCGATCTCGCTGCCATATTCGTCTGGATCGTCCTCCACAGCTCCCTCTTCTCTCTCATTCTCTTCCTCTCTCATCTCAAGCCGCTGAAACTGATCTCGCCTAACGCCACCTGAAGCCGATCTCGCCTGAAGCCGCCTCGCTTGAAGCCGCCGCTGAAGCTGATTTTGGTTGTTGTTGGTTGGTGGTGATGGATTTGTAACAATGGTGGGCTGTGGTAGTGGGTTTGTAAAATAATGTGTTAAAATTGATAAAATAGGATTTGATGCGGTAAAATGATATTGGGTACAGCATACCTGAAGGTGATGCTCATACATATGATCAGCAATACGAAACTGTGTTTGTTTATAATTGTTGGAAGTACAAACAAACTTGAAGTAATAAAAGGGTAGCTTTTAGAATTTGATCATGCTATTGCTATAGCTTGCAAATCTAGCTAAGAGCTGAAATAATAAGTCCCATACTGCTCGTATGTCATACAAACCAACGAATCATGCTGATAAGTGCAAAGTAGATATTGTACTTTTGATATTGTCATCATTTCAAAGCAGATATTATTATACTTTAAAAGTGGGTTAATTGTAATTTTGATTCTTAGGTGCGGTTTAGATAGCTGATCGCGTCCGGCGTTTCCAACTTTATTTTTTATTTTATTTTATTTTTTTTTGCACAGATTTCAACCAGAACAAGAGGTACTGTTTATTATTATACGGATACTATTTATGCACTGTTTATGAATATTTTTCAGTTTTTTTTTTTAATTAAAAATGAGATTCACAGTACTATTTATACATTTAAAAATTATTTTGCTACAGTATTTTCAGTTTTTAGTTGTATCTAAGGCTGCGTTTGTTTTGGCAGTAAATAGTTTCCGGAAAAAGTTTTACATCACTGGGCGTGTTTGGTTATCTTGGAAAATTTAATCAAATGGAAAATGATTTCCGTTGACTGTAAATCATGCCCCAAAACCTTGTAAAATCATTTCCGTTCTTATTTTCACTTCAAACCATTTCCGAGCTCACAGACTTGCAAAGAGAGAGAGAGAGAGAGAGAAAAGATCGCGCCAAGCACCGGCGAGTCACACCCCAGCACTGGCTCCAACCCCAGATCACACTGGTCTCGTCACACCCTAGCACCGGCGAGATCGCGCCTTCGCCATCGCCGATCTGATTTGCGCCTTCGCCTTCGCCGATCTGATTCGCGCCTTCGCCTTCACCTTCGCCGATCGCGCCTTTGTCTTCGTCGATCGCGCCTTCGCCTTTGCTATTGCCGATCACGATCTTGCCTTCGCCATCGCCGATCACGATCTCGCATTTGCCATCGCCGATCACGATCTCTCTCTCTCTCTCTCTCTCTGTCTTCGTTCTTCTCTGACCGATTTGGGTTTTGTTGATTTGTATTGAGAAAAATTGATGATGAGCTTTTTTTATTTTTGGGTTTTGTTGAGCTGTATTAAGAAAATTTAATGAGTGTTTTTTTTTTTTTTTGGGTTTCGTTGTTCTATATCAGGAAATGATATTTGTTTGGAAGCTGAGAAAATGTGAGAAAATGTGAGCAACAAATACAAAATGCATTTTCTATAATATTTTCAAGATGACAACCAAACACCGGAAAATATTTTTCAAAGTATTTTTTAAAATGTTACCAAATACCTAAAAATATTTTCTTTTCCCGAAAATATTTTCAGCTGAAATTATTTTACACTCGGAAAATATTTTACACCCAACCAAACGCAGCCTAAACGGACTCTTAATTTTTTTTTTTAAATTGGTAGATTTAATAATTTTGGACAATTCGGATATTTTTTAAGCAAGTGGGATTTATTTTACGGTTCAATCTGTGATGGGTATCAATGATTTGAGAGTTCTTTTTTACAAACACAACATTTATCTCTGTTTTTGGATGAGCTCAAAATAAAAATAAGCTTTTTTTTTAATATAATAATTTTATAAAATTTTTGCACATTTTTCTTAATAAAATTGTACTTTTAAACGGTGGCAATTTTGGAGGGTGTATATCAGATTGATCACAATGATGTTTAATTGTGAATATGATTGCAGTGACAGCACTGAATACAATATTTCAAAAATGGGGGATCTCAGCAAATTCAGATCAATGGAATATAAGTGGGGAACCATGCAGTGGAGCAGCCATCGACTCCACCGACTTCGAGGACACAAACTTTAACCCCTTGATCAAATGTGACTGTTCTGCCAATAGTAACTCTACTTGCCACATTACCCAATTGTACGTTTCTTTCTTAATATATATATCCTCATGTTTTTTTTTTCCATGCCATTTTTGCTTATAATTACAATTCCTATACATTCAAAAAAGAAAAAAAAAAGTTTAAAATTAAATTGGATGGTTCAATTCCAATAAGTTCAAGCCGTAAAATCTTTTGACAGCTAAATTACCTATCTTTATTGTGGGCTACTTTTTTGTACTCCCTCCCAAGAAAACTATTTGCGTACTCCTCGGGAAACTTTTGCAATCCCACATCGAAGGCATCTCCCCCCACTTTCTGCCTTTTAAGTGTGAAGCCGAAGGAATAGTGTTCGATATGGGATTGCAAAAGCTTCCTTTTATTGTGGGCTACTTATAACTGATGGTACACTACTCCTTCAACTCCACGCTTATAAGGCAGAAAGTGGGGGGAAATGCCTTCGATGTGAGATTGCAAAAGTTTCCCAGGGAATACGCAAATAGTTTCCCTAGGAGTACAAAAAAGTAGCCCACATTTACTTTTGCTGATTTTTATTATTATTTTTTTGAATATCTGATTTTTTTTATTGAACAAAAATGAATAGGGATCACCACTATTATATCTGACTGGTTGTTGAATAGGTTTAAGTTTATTTTCGATTAACTGGTTGATGAAGATAATATTTTCGATTAACTGGTTTATGGCAAAAAAATTCTCATTTGATTGAAAGCAGTCAAACAAATGAGAATTTTTTGCTACCCAAGTCAGCCTTTTTCTAATTAGAAGAGCTAATCTGTCATGGGTGTGCCCTCATGGTGCTTCCCATGTTCTGTTCCTTTATTTTAAAGGTTTTTGAGCATGTAATGTCATACAAACATCATAACATCAAATTTGTGGATAAAAGATAAAAGTATTTTGCTACTTAAAATTTTGATGAAATGTATCTTCATGCACCAATTTATGTTGGTGGCATCTGTTGGTCAAACCAATACCTATGATGGATGTGTGCGCTTTAAAATTATGGAGTTTTGCATGAAATTGGCCATAGAGTCCTTAGGACTAAGACGAGGTCATGGAGACATCATATGGATGCCTTGTCATAATATCCCTCTCAAAAGAAAATCTCATGTATGAATCATCTATATGATGACCAAAAATGAAAAGATAAAATGTGTCAACTTTATATATTCACATGGTATTATAAAATGGGAACTTTACTTGAACTCGATGTTCCAGTGTTGAAATGGGGAAAAAAATTTGAAGAGATAAGTTCTTTGTGTGTGTGTATGTGCGCGCGCGTGCGCGTGTGTGATTTATAACTTAAAAGTTCCTCATGTGGTTCTTTGGATTTATATATTGATGGCTAATTTTATCTCCTCCTATGCTTATTTTCTCCTTGTACCACATTTCACTAGTACAAGTGTGGTTTTGTACAATGAACCATGAATTTTATGCCATTGGAGTATACAAGCATAATTTGAGATGCATTTAGTGCAAACAAAAGAATAAAATCTAAATCCTTGCAAAGGATGATTAGATGGGGCCTCAATATGTATTATTTTTGCAAAGTGCAAGTTAAGGGGATTTGAGTTTGACCCTTGGATCTAAATCCATAAGATGGGAGCAGAATGCCACTAGGGTATATGGCCATTTATTGGAAACTCACCATTATATGTAAACATTGCGCTTGTAGAGAGCTTTTATGATATTAATTACTAATATTCTTGAGCAGTCATTCAGTCTGCCACCTTTACTAAGCTTACAATTTTATTGATCCTTGAATTAAATTCATATACAAGCTGAAACACAATTATTTCATATGATAATCCCCCCTTTTTTCATTTTTTTTTAACCCTTGAAAGTTCTGCAAAATTTGGTAAGTTACAGAAACTACACTTCAAAATGTCTTGGGCATCTTCAGTATATGAATCCTTTTTTTCATGGTTGATTTTTTTCCCCTTTTACAGGAAGGTTTATGCCCTGAATGTAGTTGGCGTAATTCCAGATGAACTATGGACTTTGACTTTCCTCATCAATCTGTACGATATCTTCTTGATATGTTTGTTTACTTGCGGTTTGCATGAATATGGATTACCTTTGTTTTCATGTAAGCTAGGATTGAACTTAGACCTTGAAAGTGTACTGCGTCATGTAAACCAATTGAATTTTGTAGTAGATGTGGTGTCCTATTTTTCCAGGATGGTTCATTTTCATTATATTCTGTTGAATTTGCTATGTTTCCAATATTTCTTACAGGAAATTAGGCCAAAATTACTTGACTGGTAACCTGTCTACATCCATTGGCAAACTATATCGCATGCAATACCTGTAAGCCTGTCTCAGTTTTGGTTTGAAACTCAAAGGATATTGTACGTCTAATGTCAGCCAACCTTTCTCTTTCCTTTGATTTTTAATATATTAGGAGTTTTGGCATCAATGCATTATCAGGGACACTTCCAAAGGAACTTGGAAATCTTACAGAATTAATATCATTGTAAGTTACCCCTCATTCAAAATTTGAGTGATCTATGTAGCATCTTGGTGGTGCTGTTTCAACCATTTATTTATTGTAATTTATTTGAAGAAGGGTTTTGTGATAAGGTCTATCTCAAATGGCATTTTCTCCCTCAATAATAGGATGGAGGGTAAGCTCTTGGGTTCAAGGCACACAAGATGCATGTGTGACTTCCCATTAAAAATAATGAAGAAGGGTTTCACAAATATATGAATTTAGTAGTCACCCTGTTGCAATTGTACACCTATTCTGATGCATTCTGCATTTCACATAACTTTCTTTTTTGGGCTGGAATTCTGCATCTCACATACTTGATTTTGATGATCTGCACCCTAAGAGAATCAAGTCCTTGTTTATAAATTATAATTCATATATTGTTTTTCTTGTTAATTTTGTAGGTCTTTTTCGACAAACAACTTCACTGGTTCTCTTCCATCTGATCTTGGGAAATTAGTGAAATTAGAACAGCTGTAAGTTCTAGTACCATAAAGCTTTCCATTTTCAGTATAAGTTATGTAAACCCATTTGATTGTATTTTATAGCTAGGTGAGGTAGACTTTAGAAATGGTTCTAGTAAAGCTTCTAGTAATATCCTGTTGGTCGCTCGAGATTATAAGAACTTTGTGCCAATAAATCTCATATGCCATATTGCAAGGTTTTGAAAATGCAAGATTATCTGTTTTATCGCAGGACAGAAAACATTGTAATCATAATTTTTAGAAATATACTTTACATGATAAAGTCAAGTACTATTAACAGCCAGAAATGATACGGTGAAAATGATATATTTTGTAGATACTTATCATGAGAAATTGTGAAAATTGTTCTAAACAAGTTAGCAAGCTTGAACAATAATCTAATGATGGCTTGAGACCTTTCCTTTGGTTGTTAAGTTCCTTAACTGTTACAACTAAATTTTTATTTGAGCTGAGGATAGGATATCAATATAATTTTATTCACGTAAATTTTTTGCCTTGACAGCTACATTGTTAGTTCTGGAGTTAGTGGTGCGATTCCTTTGACATTTGCTAATTTAAAAAGCCTTAAGACAGTGTAAGAACTAACTTACTACTTCTTTTCTCCCTTGCAACTTTCTAAAATTTACATAATGATGAATATAAAAACAAAAAATTGTGATTAGATTGTGTGAAGAAATATTTGTGGTCTCAGGTGGGCTTCAGACACTGAACTAACGGGCCGAATACCTGACTTCATTGGGAATTGGTCAAAGCTTACTACCTTGTAAGACAATATTGCTAGCCCTATCCTATTTGCTTCTTTCTAAATCATGCTTGATAAGGCTCAATTTTCATTGCAATGTCAAAGTAACATTATTTATTGTAGGAGTTATTATTGATAAAATTTTAGTGTGTATTTGTACATTCTACAGAAGAGATGCATTTGTGCACAATTTATGATTAACTACTCCAAAATGATTTTGGTAGGAGGTTTCAAGGAAACTCTTTAGAAGGTCCAATACCCTCAACATTTTCCAAATTGACTTCCCTGACAGAGTTGTGAGTGTCCACATCTCTTAGTTACTTTTATTTGTATTTTGCAGATCTTGTAAAGCTAACAATCTCATGTGTGATATCATTGTAGAAGAATAAGTGATTTGTCTAATGGAAGCTCTTCACTGGCATTTATACAGAATATGAAATCTCTAAGTATCTTGTAAGGAAACAAGTGTTTATGTTTCAGATTCCTAATTATGAATATCCATGTTTTTTTTTCCTTCTTTGTTGCTCTTCCAGAATATAACATAACAGTTCAGTTGCATCTGTTGCAGAGTGCTAAGGAATAATAACATTTCTGATTCAATTCCATCAAATATAGGAGAATACCAAAAGTTGTCACAGCTGTAAGTAGTGTCCATTGGTGGGTGACTATTTAGAATTTTAGATATACATGGTGCTGTAATTTAGGTTGAATTTGATTGCTGTATTAAAATTTAAATGGTAAATTTAAGTGATATTTTTATCAGATTTCTCTAGGCTTGCAAAATGAACTCACCCTGTTTGTAATTATGTGATAAGGGGCCACTTCATTATATTTCAAATTCATCTTGTTTCTTTTTCACTTTTCTTATCTTTTCTCTATCCTTTTCTTTTTCATTCTTTCTTGTTGGGATAGTGTATAAGGATTATAATTGTTAATTACCTCTTGTAGATAACTAGTTTTATGTATCATAACCAAGTGATAATAGCTTTGTTATCAATACATTATAATAATATTGTTTAACTTTTTTAGGGATTTGAGCTTCAACAATATAACAGGACAGATTCCAAATGCTCTTTTCAATTTGAGCTCGCTCTCGTACTTGTAATATACCTCATTTTCTTAATTTCATATTATACATCCCAATATTATTTTGTATTATATTGAAGCATGTATTATTGCCTTCTTTATCAGGTTTCTTGGAAATAATAAGTTAAATGGCACTGTGCCTACACAAAAGAGTGGATCTCTTGTCAACATGTAAGTACATAAAGACATCACTTGCATTTACAACATTATGATACATTTAAAATGGAGGTGTCTAATAATTAGCTTTTTGATTGAAAAAGTCCCTTATTTGTATAAGAACTTTTTGAATCTCCGATGCATATGTACAAGGAGTTATATTCAATCTGATGTCAAGAGAGTAGTATGACTCCGATCTCTTATGGTGGTATTTTGGTAGAAAAATGTTGGGTACCACATCCCAAAATCTTGTATGAGCTAAGTGAACATTTATGTGTAGTGAGCTATAACAATCTTATGGAGCAGATGCTTTTACATTGGAGGTTATAACACACAAGTTAATCAAAGATTTGATCTCCATGTAATAATTTAGCGATAACTCTCAAATGATGGAAGTGTTTCCTTTCTTTTTTTTTTTGGGGGGGGGGGGGTGTGGGGGGGTGGGTGGGGAGGGTATTCTCTGTATGATATAAGCAGGCAATTACAGAAAAGACCAAATGCTGTATCACCAATGGATTAATTGTACATGGATTTCCATGTGTAGCTAATAGCATAAACAAGCATGCATTATTAGCAAAAATAGAAAAATAGAGGTTCTAAATTTCGAATAATATGGTTTCAAAATTTTGTTTCAGAGCATCAATGTCAATTGACTAATGCGTAATTTAGTATTGAACATGGGATTGTTTACCAGTTGAATGGATCATGTATCTAACATCCTTGTTATGCTATGATTGCAGTGATTTGTCTTACAATAATTTACAGGGAAGCTTTCCTTCTTGGGTCAGCGAACAAAATTTACAACTGTATGTATACTATTGTATTTGAAAATATTTATATTATATTTATGTTTCCGATATTCTATAACTTGCTACTATTGGATAAAAACTGACATTCAGATCTAATGTTGTATAATATGCAGTAATTTAGTTGCCAACAATTTCACAATAGAAAGTTCAAGCAGCAGGTAAATTTCTCGATGCTATATTTTCTTATTTTAAAGCTTGAGTTTTACCATAATGAAACAAGTTTCTAATCAAGTTTAAAATGTTATTAGTCTTGTCAATCAAGGTGGTGAAGCTGTTAGAAGCTGATAGCCATGATTTTAAACATGGTAACTTGTCCTCTCAAATGTTCTGGAACTTTACGTGGAGTGTGAATTATCATCAACTCAATACCTCAGAGAATTATAATGTTTTACTAGAAGTAAATTATAGATAGAAATTACCGATAAAAATCTATATTATAGATAGAAATTAATTGGCTGATGTCTAGCAATGTATATTACTTTGACATGTTCATTAAAAGGAGTGAATTTAGGCGTTTGATGCAGGACAAAAGCTTTGATACCAAACTAATTTGAGATTTGTTGGACAGAAAAATATTCTCTTAAGCTGCACATATGGATATTTTGAGCATGAGAAATGGAGTTTCCAGCTCCAATAACTCAGGAGTCACCAATTACCAAAATATGCAAAAAAAAATTTATTAGAGTGGGTCAAACCTGGTTATATCATCTTATTTACATTGTCAAATGACACCTAACCTATATGTTTTGTTGATACAGAACATTGATAAAAATGAAGTGTAATTACCTTATTTGATACCTAGGTGAGTAATGGGGACTATCAAAGCCCATTTGATTAAATTGCCCCTCCCTACACCCCCCCCTCCAAAAATAATAAATAAAAACACCACTTCTGCCTTAATAATATATGTTCTCTTCATGATCAATTTCATATATATATATATATATATATATATATATATATATATATATATATATATTTACTTCTTGTTATTGCAAGTAATGCCTTACATTGGGGAAACAAGTCGTAACTCATTTAAAGAAACCTCTTTCATCATGGGGCAATGATGGGTTAGTATTCTTAGGAGAATGCTTATGAGCATATTGCAAGAGATCATTTCTCATTACATGAGTGAAAACTTAATCCTAATTATAATATTTGTATCAATCAGATATATCTTCTTTAATAACTAATGTTTTATGTTGTTAAACTACATATTTTATGCCTAAGTGCATTTCCGTTCTGCTTTAGTGTTTTGCCTTCAGGATTGAACTGTCTTCAACGAGATTTTCCTTGCAATCGAGGCACTGGAAGATGTAAGTACAATTTAAAATATCACACCTGATTGTAAGATTGGAAAGCGTTAGTAGGTATTAGGGCCAAACTGCGAGAAGATTATACTCTAGGATTGGTGCTTCTAAGCAGAATACGAAGTGATGAAACTTCAAATGTTTACAAAATATTGATATGGACACAATACAATCAAGATGTATTCCAAATTTTTAGTACACATGAATATTGGATTTGTCTTTTCAAGGGCTAAATTGGCAATGCATCACAGCTACATTCGAGTGTCAATTCAGTATACAATAATTTTAAATGGCATCATGATTTACTTTAAAGAAAAATTGCAACGTCTGTGAACCTCTGCCAAGAACCCTATACTGGCAATCATTAAAAGAGTATTTAAAAAGCTCGGATTTGAATCAGGGGCAAAGCCAGTGGGGCCCAAAAAATACCTTTTGTTATTAAATACCTCGGCCTACTTTTTGTTTTTGGGTTTATTAAATGCCACTTTACTTCTTTGGCCTTGAAACAGAGCGTAACTTCTAAATGAACTATTGAGGAACCATAAGTCCTCCACTAGCACGTCTCTATCGTATTATAATTTGAACATTTTATGGGAACATATTAACCAAAATAATAGAAATTCACATATATTGCACTCAGTATCTATCTAACTACTAATAGTTTCATTCATAACTTGAGTTTTGACTCTAAAAATAGATCACTCATGTTAGAAATATCTCAAGATAAATACAATATTATGAATAAGCTTTTTTTTGTAGAGTTTTTTTTGTATAATTACATTAAATATTACTTAGTATTTAAATGAATAACTTTTAATTTTTCAAATAGGTCTCAAATATTATATATTCACATAAATTTGCGTAAGTGCATACATCATATATAAATTTTGCCCCCTCTCAACTCCAATCCTGGCTCTGCCACTTGTTTGAATATGTCAATATTTTGTGGCTTACATTCAAATCACAGATAATTAAACTATTTTTCAACTTACACTCTAGTTTTTTTTTTTTTAATTTTATAACAAACTAGTGATCTTCAAGCATGTCCGCTATTGAAATGCGTGGCATGCTTATGAATGCACAAATTTAATTACCTTTTCTGAGCTTACACGAATCTTATTTTCTTATTTTTTATTTATATTTGTTTTCAGATTCTGAGTTTGCAATTAAGTGCGGTGGTCCTCAGATTACCTCTTCTAATGGGATTGTGTATGAGAGGGATAATGAGACACTTGGTCCAGCTACATATTATGTGGTTGACACAGACAGGTGGGCAGTTAGCAATGTTGGATATTTTACTGGGACCAATAATGCTCAGTATACAAGTTTTTCATCATCTCAATTCACGAGTTTAGACTCAGAGCTGTTCCAAACAGCTCGACTCTCTGCTTCATCATTACGATACTATGGCCTAGGGCTTGAGAATGGAAACTACACTGTGAGCCTCCAGTTTGCAGAAATAGCTTTTGTAAACACTGAGACATGGCAAAGTCTTGGGAGGCGTGTCTTTGATATTTATATCCAGGTCTGCATCATATTATCGAATTGTTTTAGAACTACAGCATTTTATATTAAAATGAAGTGTATATTTCTTAACAGAAAAAGAGTGTATGTAACAAATATATTGACTGTCTTATTCATCAATGCAGATTTTTCTTGAATATGATACATATTTACAACTAAAATTATCTAATCAATTCTAAATTTACCACTAGCAGTTCTCTATTTTGGCCCCTTCACATGTTTTCTTTAACTATCTATTTTGCCCTTAGTTTTCTTAGAACTTTTGTCAAGTATGGTACAACCATTACCTCTGTGATTTCTTCACATTTTTGCAATTTATATCCAAAACTCAAAATAATTTTGATATCTAAAATATGTCTATAATCATGATAAGGATTTTGAATGAAACCTTTGATGTATTCCCTCTCCAATTTTCTCTATAAAATTAACTCTTTCCTCTTATCCTCATTCCTTTTGTTTTGCTAATTTTTGAATTTGTTTACTCTAGGGGAATCTTGTTTTAAAGGATTTTGACATACGAAAGGAAGCCGGTGGTGCCTCTTTTGCAGCTGTTCCAAAGGAATATAATAATGTTCAGGTATCAGAAAACTACCTTGAAATCCATCTCTTTTGGGCTGGAAAAGGGACTTGCTGTGTACCTGCTCAAGGTACTTATGGACCTTCTATTTCAGCCATCAGTGCTACCCCAGGTAAAAAAGTGCAGAAACTCTAGATGCAATTTAGAAAGATTTGGTACTGGTTTGCTCACATTTTAGTACTATGTTACTGACTATCTTATTTTGGTATAGAATTTACACCCACTGTTAGTAACATGCCTCCAAGCAGCAACAAGAATAGGACTGGTCTGATTGTGGGTGTTGTTGTTGGTGTTGGGGTTTTGAGCTTTCTGGCTGTTTTCGTGGTTTTCTATATTGTTCAAAGAAGAAAACCACTGACCAATGATGATGAAGGTAAGCCAAAAATCATGTTGCATATACATGATAGTTGTCAAACTTCATTCAGTTTTCTCTACATATTAGAAAAATGGAATTCTTTCCTCTATCTGATGCTAGGGTACTCACTATTAATGACTAGTGAGGTGGCCTCTGCATATTCCATATTAAGTAGTATAAAATGTAGTGTATCATTTGTTGTGTACATAGGCATTTTTACTAAAACCTCATTCTATTCATGTCTTGGAATAATATGCACTCACTCACAAACAGACATATATGACCAAAAAGTAACAGGGAGAAACATAATTTATGTGGCCAATGAAGCCCCAGGCTGCATACAAATTCCCATTTATTATGCTTGCTACCTAATCTCCTGCTTCAGTCCAACAACGTTCTGGACTAGAACACATTGATGATATTGATTCTTGAGAAAAGGATAGTTCCTCATTTAGCTTGCAAAAACGTTGCTGAATTTTCTGCTATAACCACTCAAGCAAATCGATTAAATTACAACCTATGTTTATGTTGAAATTGCAGAGCTCCTCGGAATAGATGCTAAAACATTCACTTTCAGCTATGCTGAACTAAAGACAGCTACAGAAGATTTTATTCCTGATAATAAGCTTGGAGAGGGAGGATTTGGGCCAGTTTATAAGGTAATTCCTTATTCTAATCAATAACTTTAGTGGCTGAAACCAAGCCATTGCCGTAAAGTTGACTGTCTGATATACATCTATTGATAATTCCAAGCAATAGCTATTAACAAATCACAGAGTGCAACATCACCCCTTTTTCTTTTTGTTTCTTTCATTTATATTATTCATTTATTTATTTTTTACTTAAAAAAAAAAAAAAAAAATCCTTGGCCACCCTTATTGTGATATCTTGTTCCTGTGATTGGCTAGAAGCTGGCAGTTGCAATTACTAAATTGATCCAAAAATAAATGAAGATTAGTAATTCCATATCCATATGCAACAAGCTGGAAACCAGCCACAACAGTTAAGGGATACAACAGAGCAAACAACTCCCAACTACAACTAGACAACAATATCTAAACTACACAACCAAGATTGACTACCCAGATACACAGATCAGGGACAAAATCCCAGCAACTAACAAACCAAAATACAAGATAATTCAAAACTAGACAACCACACAGCCGCTTAGCAAATCAGCAAGAAGAAGAATATGCAACAGTTGGAAAGTTGTACTACCACATAGATCAAACTTTAGGCTTAAACACAACATCTGAGATCCCCCATCTGGTGCAGAATTTTTTGTTGATGCTAGAGCCGGGATATACACCCTTGCTTTCAATTTTAAACTTCTCCTGATTCTTTATGACCCCTAAATTTGTTCCTTTGTTCTCACAGTGCCCTGGTGCTTAACAGCATTTCTTTGAGCCCAAACATGGTGTATACCAGCAGTGAAGCCTAACCTGCAACAATCTGCCCTAAAGATTTTTCCTTTTCAATTTTGTACTGCCCAGGTGATGAGATTACCCCATTCATCATCAAGGCCTTCTTGACAGCACCATCTTTTAATTATCCTCCAACTTCTTTGAGGAAAAGGGCATTTGAAGAAGATATGGTCTCTATTTTCAGTGCATGCTCTACATAGTACTCACAAAATGTCACAACTTATTACCCAACTAACTATTCTTTCATTAGTAGATAATCCAACCAAGTAACGAAAGCATGCCTTGGGATGGCTTTGGCAAATCAAACAATTTTCCACCAATTGATAGTAGGGCTCCTTGGCCGAATTTGGTCCCAAGCACTTGAGATAGACAAAGTAACAAGATCATCAGACCTTGCATAGCTCCAATTCCAAGCCTTGTTTAGAATCACAGTCACTAGAGAGTTTAGCATTTAATGAGGTGGCAGCATCATACAATATTCTATGCCCAAATTTTTGATAGAGAGGGCCATCTGGGCGCCAATTATCATGCCACATGTAAATGTTAGAACTATCCCCCACCAGGACATGATTAATGGCCTAGCCAAATCTCAGAGTTGAAAGTTATGCAAAGTTCTTAATCAAATGAACCAACCTATTTTCTAATTGTTTTCTGATTCAGGCCATATTCCCAAATTCAAACTTCTCTAAGTTTCCACACCATAAAATCTGTTACACGTTTACCCCTTTATATGGCCTGGTTACATATTCAAAATTATGGTTCTGTCCCCTTTTTTTGAGGCTACTCTTTACACTGGGTAAACTTATAAAAGAAAGTATCATACAATGAAATGAGGCCCATTTTATGCCACCATATTGCAATTTCAAGAAGTGAATCTGTTATTAAAAAGCACTTATTTACAGCAAACTACTTATAGAGGGTGATGAATTGATGAAAATAAGGGACAAATTACATTATAATGATTATGGAAATTTAATAACCTCATGGATGGCTTAATGTTTGAGTGGTTGTTAAGATTGTTCAAAATAGACTGGTCAAGAAAAAATCATCTTTGGCTGACATTTATTAGATTTGATAATCATGGGAACCAATATATGAGTAATTGCATCTTGTGGAGGCTATAGTAGTAGTTTGAGTAATCACAGTTGATACGAATAAATAATTTCCAAAATGTTTTAGTATTATGAGACTCAGACCAAATAATTGAAGTCATTAGCAAACAAGATTATATATACTAGGAGCATAAAAATAACGGTTTTTTTTTTTTTTTTTGTTCTTTTCTAGACGTTAGTAAGGTTGGTTACCTCATCTGTGAAATGGGATCCATAAGATGACATTTCCGGTAGTTTTTAGCTTGCCAAATGTATTGCTTGTATCATTGGAAGTAAAAACACCCTGGAAAGCAAGTTTTTTATTTTAAAAATCAAAGTTTTAGACCATACGAAAACAATCTAGTGCTTTGCAGAATATTTATATCGGGCAACCTGTCATTCCTGCCTGATACTTTTCCTTGAATGGTTTGAGGCATAAAATTGAAATTGATTAAAATCGAAATGCAATTTCATGGTGAAGATGACCACTGACCATTATGAAACTACAATGTTTTGAAATTTATCCTTATAAATTTTATGTATAAATGGGTATTGTGTGGTTTTGTTTTACATTGTTTGACTTTACTTGAGACATCAATCGGATAAGAAGTCTAAATTACATCTATTAAGCCATCCATCCTAATTATCCAAACTCTCCTTTTTATATTTACTATAATAGATTAAATTATATGTAGAGTAATATTTTTTAAACATATTCTTTAATATTTTGTTTGGTACTTTGTATAAAATAGGGAACACTTAGTGATGGGAGAGTGATTGCTGTGAAGCAACTGTCTGTTACATCACACCAAGGAAAGAACCAATTCCTGACTGAGATTGCTACTATATCCGCTGTGCAACACCGTAACCTTGTGAAGCTGTATGGATGTTGCATTGAGGGAGATAAACGACTCCTTGTGTATGAGTATCTAGAAAATAAAAGTCTTGATCAAGCATTATTTGGTATGCGAACACATCTTAGCTGTTGCTAACTGAGCATGTAAGTATTTATTTATACTATGTAGATTTAATTTATATGCTTGCATGAGACAGGAAAAAGAATCTTGAATCTCGATTGGTCAACACGCTTCGATATATGCTTGGGTGTAGCAAGAGGTTTAGCTTATCTTCATGAGGAGTCACGGCTTCGGATTGTACACAGAGATGTGAAGGCTAGTAATATCCTGCTTGACTCTGATCTCATCCCCAAAATATCAGACTTTGGCTTGGCTAAGCTTTATGATGATAAAAAGTCCCACATAAGCACGCGCGTTGCAGGGACTATGTAAGACCCTAGAGGCTTAGCTTGTCACCTTGTCTTTCTGAATTACATAATCTTTTATTTTGTGCATGTAAGATCCTAGAGGCTTAGTTAGATTAGTACTAATTTGTGCATGTGATTTTTACTGGTGCAGTGGGTATCTTGCACCGGAGTACGCCATGCGTGGGCACCTTACAGAGAAGGCTGATGTGTTTGCCTTTGGTGTTGTGGCTCTAGAGCTTGTTAGTGGGAGGCCAAATTCTGACTCAAGCTTGGAAGAAGAAAAGATATATCTTCTTGAATGGGTATGAACGATATTTTTGTGCACCATGACAGTCATCTTTCTTTAATTGGTTGGATTTTTTTTCTTCCAAAAGTTTCAGTAGTATATATTTTTGTTTGAATATGTGTTTTGGGTTCATGACAGTCATGATCCATCCACAACCATATATATTTTTTGCTTCTGCCAAAAGTTGAAGTACCGACAAAGCTTGGATCATAATTAATCAATAAATAAATAAAGAGGAAAGTTAGGACGCCTAAAGGAAGTGAAGTAATTTTATTTGCTTATGTAAAATATTTGCAAAATGAGTCCAATTTGCAGCATAATAGGAAATAAAATGAGTCTCCATACCCAAATCTATACTAGTATGAGCCTACTTTTTGTATGACCAAATACTATGTAATGGTCTCTTTCCAAGTTATTTTATGAAATTCAAGATAACACATAAATTTTGTTTTTTTACCTTATTTATTCATAATTTTGTAATGTTCTTGATTTTAAAGTTTACACACTTAGATATTGAAATATATGTCAAGCTTGACCTGTCAGTGTCACTCATCCATATGTCACCGAAAATTTAAAATGTGTGTTAATGGAGAGGCAGTTAGATTCACAAGATGAGCTCGTGGTTGACTTTAGGGATAACAACTAGATTTTATTTAGATCCCCAGTAAAACATGGTTGTCTTATTCATTCAGAAAATTTGAGTACTCACTACCAATACCTTTGTACTATGTTATGAACACTTAGGTTGTTAAACACATTGAAACAATTGGAATATTGGATTACTCACTTCCACCACTTTTGTATTATATTTTGAACCCGAAGCAAGTTGTCTCATTGAAACAAATGGATCACTCTCTGCCACCACTTGTACACAACATTGTGAAGCTACTCTAATAGCATATATATCTTTCTCAGGCTTGGCAGTTGCATGAAAACAACCGTGAAGTTGATCTTGCAGACTCTAGATTATCAGAATTCAATGAGGAAGAAGTAAAACGACTGATAGGAGTATCTCTTTTGTGCACTCAAGCATCCCCAACATTGCGGCCATCAATGTCACGTGTGGTGGCAATGCTCTCAGGAGATATTGAAGTGAGCATTGTAACTACAAGGCCAGGATATTTAACAGATTGGAAATATGATGATATAACCAGTGTAACTAGTGAGGATGCAATTGATGCTAGCTATTTCAACTCATCATCAACTGGTAGAAACATAGGGGGTGATGTAGGGAATTCACCAGCATATGCTTCTAAACTTATGCTTGGTGATACTATTGAAAAGGGTCAATGAGAATTTATCATTATTTTTCTTCAAATTTATTCTTGTGTGTAGTTAAAAACGTTTTGGTATTCTTCCTTTTATGAGTTTGACAATGTAATTCCTTGCGTTTTTTGGTAGAGGTGTAGTTTAGTTTATTTCATGTCGTGACAGAAACACTATCGAATGTAAGGCACTATTCAAGAAGTTTTACAAATGTTTCACGTAGAGATTTACCCTATTTCTTTATTTAAAATTTCACTAGTTGAAGTTCATAATTGAAAAAGAATTAACTCTTTCACTTATATGCTCATGGTTCACCATGGTGAAAACCGAGTATGACCAAGTTATCTAACCCTAATATTTAAGCTTCATTGGCTAGTGACTCATGGCCGAGTAAGTTAGGTAGTCACACCGAGTCCATTCAATTGAGACATATATAAGGAAAGAAGAGATTTAATCCCACAAAGAATCTCATCTATTTTCAAGCTACCCCGAAGAAAAATACTACTTGATTGCAAGCAATAGAATAGTTGTGTATCAACAGTTGGTGTCATTTGTTGGCTCCTCAAACAAAGATTGCATGACAAGATTGTTGTGGTTCTTTTCTGGATTGCCACTTGCTTCTGCCTGATTGGTTTTCTTCATGGTCCTAGAATTAGTTGGGGGAGTTGAATCCACCACCCTCGTCTGCACAATTGGTGAAGAAGGCTAGTGGAGTGTCATGATTAACAAGCCTACAATAGCGGGAAAACATTGCAAGAAGTGCTAAAATCGAAGTGAATGAAATTGTAATGGACGAGAAGGAATTATTTTATGTTTAGTGCCTTTAAGAATGCAGAGGAAATATATTGAGCTATCTGCTGAACTAGTCATAGATTTTATGAAGGTATAAGGATTTTTGTGTGAATATAAGGGTGAGTTTTTCTGCAATTTTGACATTCCATTTTTTTCTGATTCATTTTAGGACTCATGCCCTTAATTATCAGGTTATTCCCTATTTGAAAGATTTTTTTTAGTGCTCTCAAAAGACCAACTCAATGTAGTGAAGGTTTGCTAAACTCACTGGACATTTTTAATCACTTGCTTGTCATTAGCTCATTGTAGGCTAAGAAAAATGCTTCTTTAAGAGGGATTTCCCTTCCCCAATAAGCTGAGTTTGAGGATTTAGGACAATCAATATTTAATTCTTGATTGAATCTGAATCCTTTTATTGGGTGTGAGGATAAGTGTGGGGTTATGACTTTGGTTCAATAGATATACCAAAATTCCCATGCATAATTGGTTGTGCGCACAACACTGTCCATGGGCTCTAGGGTCCTTTAAGTATTCGAAGCCCCAGGAGAGGAACTAATTTTCTAACATTTTCGTTACGTAGCATGACAATCAAACTTATTAGTTAAGTAGCATCTCGAGTCTCTAAGACTTGAGTTCTATGAAGGAAATGAACAAATTCAAAACTTATGCACACTCTCAATGAGAGAGATAGAGAGAGATCCTCAAATCAACAAATTAGATCTCTGCTTTGTGCTTCTCTAGATTTGTAACTCTGCTTTCTTATTTGCTCTTCTCCAGATCTGTAACTTTGCTTTCTTTTTTGTTTTACTTCTCTAGATTTGTAACTCCGCTTTCTTCTTTTTAATACTCTAGATTTGTAACTCTACTTTCTTCTTTTTTTTACTCTTCTTTCTTCTTCTTTTATGGAACTTGAGTTCCAAATGGATTATTTATCCACATTAGCTTTTACCACCTTAGAACTCAACTCTTAGTGACTTGAGATGCTGCTTAGCTAAAATGTTTGTTTTTGCATTCATATAACGAAATTGTTAGCAAAAGCTCACCAAATGGTAAAAAAATCCATCACCCTTTCATTTTTGGGTTCAATTGTTGGCAAAGAAAACATATTGTTGCTTCAAAGTTTTATTCTTGAATGCTAATTATTGTTGGACACCAAGACTTGTACACACTCGTTGAAATAATGTTTTGAATTTTAGTTATAATTGTAAAATGGTGATTTTGACATGATTTTAGCTTTCTCATACATACAATGTGTAACTATCACCGCTCATTTATGAATTTGGTGAGCTCTACTTTGTCTTTCTTCACTTGGCCTAGGGAAGCTCAATTAGACTTCATCCGTGGGCCCAGATCGTAATTCGATTTTGATCTGGTTTGGTTGGCTATAGAAGGCCATGGGTTGGCATCAAAATGGGCCCTCTTAGATCAAATTTGAATTAGACTTATGTGGGCCATTCCTTTTCCTTCCCTTTAATTGGGCTTTATCCATGGGTTGAGGCCATATGCCACACTCTCAATTCATGTGTTGGGTTGGTCATCTCCAATAAGCCACAAATTTAGTGGGCTACTTTTGGGCTTTATACTAGTGTTTGTGAAGAGTTTTGTGGCCCTCAAGCCCATTCCATTTTATTTGACCAAAATGCCCTTAACAATATCAAACTTGCTCTATAAAAATTAGGAATATCACCAACCATAAGAGCATTAGCATTGGGGGGTGTTAAATGCCCCAAATTGCTATTTTAGCAACACACCTACTCAACCTGCTCAAATTGAGCTTTACCCCAAGTGTGTGTTGCTAAAAGTTTTTAGCAAACATAAATAGTAAATATGTATATATACAAATTGCAGTTCATGGTTGCTAACATAAAAGTAAACATAAAAATATATAGTAGTACATAAACGAGGGAAGTGGAAAATCGGAAAGAAGAGAGAGAATGAGTTGATAAGATAGTTTATAATATTTTAATGAGTTGTATCTAAAAATAAAAACTGAGATATTTTATGAGTTGTGAAATGGGTTGGTAAAATAGATAAAGTAGATTTTTTAGTTGTAAAATAGATATTTTTTTACAAACTAGGATATGAATGCTCTAAGTCAATAAACATGAGAAATACAATAAATCAATCATTAATTCAGTTTCATAAATAAAATTTACGTGTTGGCAAAGTATCAACCATTGAGATCAATAAAAACTGAGATATTTTATGAGTTGTAAAATGAGTTTGTAAAATAGATAAAGTAACTTTTTTAGTTGTAAAATAGATATTTTTTTTACAAACTGGGATATGAATGCTCTAAGTCAATAAACATGAGAAATACAATAAATCAATCATTAATTCAGTTTCATAAATAAAACTTACGTGTTGGAAAAGCATCAACCATTGAGATCATTTTTATGATTGTAGACATCAAAATTTTATGATGCATTCATAGACGTCCAATTGATCATGATCGTGTGTTTTTTTATTATTAAATTACGTTATAATTGATGATGTGGACAGTCAACAAATGAATTCAAGCCACGTGGCAACATCAAATGAAGAAGGCCAAGTGGCAACTTCAGAAGAAAAGACTCATATGGAATGTTCTCATTAAATGCAAGACCAAAATTAAAGTCAAATTTGTATTTAAATTCAAAATTTTGTAATTAACTCTCAATAAATGCTAAGAGAAAAATTCCAAATTAAAGATCATTGAGTCGCTTATAAATAAAGGCTTCTCATATGAAAGAAAGAGGAGAAACTTAGAGAGAAAAACCCTACTGACACTTTGCCAAAATAGAGAATCATCTCTAAGTCCAAAAAAGCACCATTGCTCCCTCAAAAATCAAGCTCATTCCTACTTTTTCAAATCAAAGTAGGGATTTTCCTTCGATTTAAATCGAGATCAAGCCAACTGCCCTCGCATCAAATCAAGTACATTCAACTACTCATTCGACTTGGAGGCATTAAGACATGATTCAAGATCAAGCTTCACAGCCCTTCGGATCGTAAAGTTTCTTAGAGATCGAATCAGATGAGTTTATTGTATTTTTTCATTTGTAAAGAGTCACACAGAGGATTGCACTCACACATATACAAATCAATATAAATTGATAATTTGTTACACTATTTTGTGATCGTGTGATTTATCTTTTACGAAAATTGTGTATGCAAATTTCTGGTACGCCCAGTGGGACCTCTCTGCCTCTCATCTCTTTCTCCATCCTAGAAATCTTCATGTCTCCAATCTAGCAAGATCAATGGCCTCAAAGAAGTCTTAGATGCCCAATGCTACCAAGAGCGTTGGAGGGTCAATAAGCAGCAGTACTTCTACAGGTCTCATGACTCGAAACAAAGCTAAGGCAATGGAACACTTCACATCACAAGAAGCCGATGGGAAAGCTCCTATGACCAAGCTCGTCAATGCCTCAACTCAACCAAAGACATTCATCTCCTTGAGCACTTTAGGGGCAAGAAAGCACACCATCATCAAGAAGGAAAATTCAACATTCATTCTAGTGACAGGGGGTAAATCATCCTACTCTGCATTAAAAACTAAGTCAAGCACCACTTCGTGTCTGGGTTCTTCCCTACAATCCTTTCAAGAGGTTACCTCTTCAATCTTCTCAAGAAGCTCATCTCGTACGATATTCATGCTGGCCATGATGACGAAGACTACTTCCATTGATGAAAAGATTGCTGAAATGGGATGTGCCATCGCTAAACTTACCAAGACTGTGGAGGAGAAGGACCTTCAAATCGCCACCCTTATGAACAAGTTTGTGGTTCAGAATTGAGGGGAGTCTAGCAATGACCAATTTCAAACTCAACAACATATGTTGCAAGGGGCTCATACATCCTCTCCAAAGAAGGCTAACAACCAACATGGAAGCTCTACATTCATCGCTTCTCTATCAGTCCAGCAATTGCAAGACATGATAGCAAATACTATTAGAGCTCAATATGGTGGCGCACCTCAAAGTTCTCTTATGTCCTCAAAGCCATACACAAAGAGGGTTGACAACTTATGAATGCCTACAGGTTATCAACCTCCTATGTTTCAACAGTTTGACGAGAAGGGAAATTCCAAAAAACACATTGCCCACTTCGTCGAAACTTGTAACAATGTTGGCACAGAAGGAGATCTCCTTGTGAAATAGTTTGTCTGCTCCCTTCGAGGGAATGCCTTCTATTGGTACACTGATCTTGAGCCTGAGTCCATTGACAGTTGGGAGCAAATGGAAAGAGAGTTTTTGAGTCGCTATCACAGTACTCGTCGCACAGTGAGCATGATGGAACTAACAAACTTGAGGCAATGGAAGGATGAACCTGTCGTTGACTACATTAACCGTTGGCGCTTCTTAAGCCTTGATTGCAAAGATCGCCTTTCAGAAGCATTTGGGGTGGGAATGTGCATCCAAGGTATGCATTAGGGACTACTTTACATCCTTCAAGGGATCAAGCCTCGTACCTTTGAAGAACTTGCTACTCGGGCTCATGACATGGAGCTTAGCTTGTCTAGCCGTGGAGAAAATGGCTTGCCCGTTGATAAAGATACAAAGAGAGGTCACAAGTTCTCCAAGTCGACTATTGAGGAGTCTATCGCCATCACTACAGAGCCTATTCATTACAAGAAGAACACAAGTATATCAAAAGAAAAGGAAAGGCGTAGACCCACCTTAAAAGAGATGGAAGAAAGGACATATCCTTTTCCAGACTCTGATGTTTCAAGAATGCTTGATGACCTCCTAGAAAAAAAGATAATTAGGCTACCAAAATGCAAAAGATCAGAAGAAATGGGTCGCACCAACAATCCAAAGTACTACAAATACCATCAAGTTGCAAGTCACTAGGTGGAGAAATGCTTTGTTCTGAAAGATATCATCATAAGGCTTGCAAAGGAGGGTAAAATCCTCTTGGGCCTGGATGAGATGGTTGAGTCGAACTATACCGTGTTCACCACTACATCCCCAGCTCTAATAAAGTCACAACCTCCACCAAAGACATGGTCACCTTTAGCTTCAACACTGGGGGCATTTGACAAGCATATTCAATTTGGAACAATTGAGCCATTTCACATGCCATGCTCAGACCCATTGAATGAAGCTAAAATAAAAGGCAAGTTGATGAATGAAGATGAGAGTTGGGCTTTTGTAACTCAAAAGAAATCTACGAAGAAATGCAACCCAAAGTCACAAATAATCCACACAAAAAAGAAATATCAAAAGCGCAATCCTAGAGGGCCTCACAAAAAGGTGATAAGGAATCCAAGCAAAGAAGTTCATGACGACAAATTGTTGCAACAAAGAAGCAACTCTCCAATCACCCTTCATGATTTCTTCCCTAAAAGTTATTTCAAGACAAGGACTGATGGCTTGAGAGTTGAAAAGTCAGAAGCATGTGATAAAAAGCCTCAAGATCAAAGTTCTAAAGCATTTGGCAAAAGAGCTCGTCCATATCCATCCTAAGTAGGATATTTGGCACTTGCAATGTGAGGACCATTCAATATGTTGTCCAAGAAGTCTACATGAAAATGGGATGGTTCATATGTTGTCCAAGAAGTTCACGGAAATGGTACCTACCAAATAGATGACAAAGATGGGCAAATGGTTAGTCCCATAAAGGCAAAGTGTCACTAAGTTTGAAAAACATGATGTGCTCCTCAGTAAGAGCTTAAATTGCCAAAAAAAAAAAAAAAACTTGAACTACATTATGACTTGATCCCTTATTGGGTACGTAGGCAACTTGGTACCACTTACTAAGTTCAGTCACATATCATAAAAAAAAAAAAGTGAAGTGCAAATCCAAACAATTTCAAATTAATTGGTCATGCTAGCAAGTAGCAATGTTGAAAGAGATAGCCGAATGTGTAATTTGCAAGGCTATACTCATGATCTGTATGAGGACGTATGAAGGCTGAAGATCTACTTAATCATAATCACTTGAAAAAAAAAATCAAGTACATAGAGATTGTGATCCAAGTGGAAGACAAAAATTGGTTGAATTGACTCCCGTTCCATTGTAACCACTCCTAGAGAATGTGAAAATTACAACTAAGCTTGTGAGAGAAGCCTGACCATATCTTAGCAAACACCTGCGAGTAAAGTCATACAAGAGCAGTTTCTCAAGCCACAAAATGTCAAGTTGTGAGTAAGTTGTAACCAAAAAATAAAATAAAATAAATAAGAAGAAAGAAAGACAAGAAAGACACGTGGAGGTTTGCATGCACACTATCCTAGTAGCGGCGCCACATTAAGCTCAAGGTGTTCCCAGGAACACCTTGACCTGAAAAAAAAATTATATATAATAATTAAATTTTTTTTATTTGTTTACCCTTTAAAAAAAAATAAGGAACACCCTCAAGTAAAATTAGTTACACCCTCAAATAAAAAAAAAAATTATTTGTTCTACTTTCAAGCAAAAAAAAAAAAAAAAGCCCAAAAAAACATTTGAACTAAAATCTGAAAAAAAAAAAAAAAAAAAAAAATTTGTAACAGACCAAGCCTATAAAAAAATCCAACATCAATCCTAAACAACAAATGGCAAAGCAAACCCAATCTAAAGAAAAAATCAACCCAACAGATGGTAAACAGGTAAAGCAAACCCATGGATTCTAAAAAAAAAAAACCCAAAACCCAATATATTCATCCGCCGATTCATCAACTAAAGCAAAAAACTGAAATGTCAAATCACTAAATTAGAAACCTAACCTAAAGACAAAAACCTCATTCGTCAACAGAGCAATGCTGCAACACAATAGCCAACAGACGAATCGGGCATCAGATCGGAGATTGGTCAGCCAACACAACTTGAGCTCCAATCCAGAGCACATCACATCAGGCACAGGGCATCGGAGATTGGTTCGATCCATCGGTCACGCTCGCAGTGGCGCTGCCCCTCAAGCCTCCCTACAGACGGATTAGGCATTGGGTCAGAGATTGGGCAGCCAACACAACTCGAGCTCCAGTCCAAAGCACATCGCACCGGGCACAGGGCATCGGAGATCAGTCCTGTCCGTAGGTCACACTCGCAGTGGCACCAACCCTCAGGCCTCCCTGCTCTTTCAATGTATTTCATCTTTACACTTCTCTCTCTTTTTCTCTCTTACACGATTGGGTTAATAGGTTTGGGGTTTGCTCACTCACTTTGCTTGCTTTTGTTATGGAGTGTGGAGTCTCTGAGACTCTTTGTCTTTCTCTCTCTTTAGTCTTTATCTGAAGATTGAAAAATGAAAATGAATGAATGAATTGACTCTCTCTCTCTCTCTTTCTTTATATGATTCTCTCTCTTTCTCTTTGATGTTTGAACTGTAATTGGTTAGATTTACTTTAGTTTTTATAACTTTATTAATATTTTCCCCTGCTATTTGTTTTGGTTTTATCCGTTGGTTTTGGTGTGGGTGAGTTCCTAAGTTTGTATTTTAGTGTATTGTGATGTGTGAATTCATCTGATTGGCTCTTGTGATTAGGGCTATGGGGCTTGTCTGTTGAGCGGGGGTAGATGGGGGCATGGGGCCTAGTGGAATATTTGAATTGGGGGAAGTAAAGGCATCCAAAGTAGAGACGGTAACTTACCAATAAAAGACAAAATTAAATTATGGGGTGTGTGCTAATAGCTAGTAAAGAAAAATAATGAAACAACTAATAAATACTAAATAATAATTTAATTAACCAATATATTATAACAGACATACAAATTAAATTAGGTTAGGCTAAACAATAATTAATAATTTTATAATTAATAAAACAACAATATAACAAATTATCTATATATATATATATATATATAATTGAAACCTCTAAAACTCCTACAATTTTCTAGGTTAGCATAATATTAAAAAAAACTTTTCTAAAACCCAAAAAAAAAAACATAAACGCAAAATTAGAGAATCCCTAACACTGCGCCTTCTCCTTCCTCCAAAACGCAGACCACGCTCTGCCGTTCCCCCACACGCAAATCGCAACTCAACGGCTCCACCTTCAGTCCAAAATGTAGGCCACCATCAGTCCTTCTCTCCCACAACTCAACGGCTCCACCTTCTCCGTCACCACCCTTCTCCAGCTCTATATTTATTGGCGCTACCCATCTCTCACTCACAACAGTTTCTCCCCCTCTTTAACCCTCAGTTCTTCTCTCCCACAACCCTATTGACACTTGGGTTTCTACCACCGGGTTTGTAAGTTCTACCCCTATCGAATTTTTATTTCTTTATTTTTGGTAGCTAATTTGAGTTTGGGGTGAGTTTGTAGAGAAATTCGAGTTTGGTTTTGAGAATATCTGCTTATACATGGCTGCATTTTAATTGAAATCAAAGAAGCCCTAACACCCCGAGGCAGAACAACCCCACTTGTGGGTGTGGCTGCCTTTTTGGTTGTCATCATTGGAATGCTTGAAATAAATAATGGAAACCAGTAGGCGTTCTTTATCACATAAGAAGAGAATAGAATCCCAACCCTTCACCCTCAAAGTCTTTGACAAAATTCCTGAGCCAAACTGAAAAAGGGGCTTTTACTTGGAGGCATGACGCTTCCTTTCCTCTTTTTTCTTTTGTCTTAATTTAAGTTTTTTTGTTTTTTTGTTTTTTTTTTTGTTTTGTTTTTGCAGAGTTTCCATGTCTTCTTCTTCTTCCTTTGGATTGGATTTCTGGTATTGGACTTTATTTTTCCCTTTTTCTTTGTATGCAATTTTTATTGGATTTTAACAAGTATGTTTTTAACATGGAGATTGAGACTATAAACTAATGAGTAATGACCCCCACACACTAGGACAAAGTTTATTATTTCAACATGATTTGGTTATTATTTCAAGGGTGGTTAGAGATGATATCCTAGAATGGAAGTGGTGACCAGATAGTATGGATGATATAATGTATTAAGTAAATGCTATTTAGGAATGAACTTTTTTCTTTTCGTATCTTTGAGTTGTTTTAGTAGTGAATATTATTTTTTCATTTTGACATTAGGGAAACTGTTACATAAAAAATCAAGAGAAAAAGAAGATCTAAAAGCTAGGTTTTGTAAAAATTAAAATCTAACTTTTACATATTCTTTTCATGTATGAACTTTTAGATCTATTTAACACATACAAAATGATATTGATGCAGCTGTGAAAGATTTACCGGTTGTGGTGGAAGGTTGTCTATTTTTTTTTCTCTGTACTTACTATTGTGACAGCTGATTCTAGATTTTATATAGTGTAATGGATGTTTAAATTTTAGTTTAAGTCAAAGATTTGTAAGTATATCACATTGAATCATAGATTTGCTTTTTCTGCCATTTGTACTTGAACTTAATTTCTTAATAATGAATCAAGTAACTCCTATGTTGTGAACAGATATGTGAAGACTATCCCACTTGCAGCACAAATGCTTGATGTGAGAAGAAATCAAAAGCTTGAAATGGTAAAAGGTTTTTTTTTTTTTTTTTTTTGATACATGAAATGGTTAAAGAATTAAAGATGGAGGAAGTTAGATTACAGGAACAACTGATTCATAAAAAAAATCAGATTCTATCACCTACCTAGATGGTATATCTAATTTCCTACATAGGTTTCAAAATGTCCAGAATCAGCAGCATCCCTGGAAATAGGAAGCTTAGAATAAATCAAATTCAGAATTATTCTTGCTTATAATGCCAATGCTAATGGAAACATGTCTTTGAGAAACATATCATTAAAGGAATTTGTGAATAATGATTTCATCCCCTCTCACATAAAAACTTCATAAACAATTAAAAATTGCGTATTTAATTATTATAAGATAATTTACAGCTGGAAATGTTATTCTAAACAATTGTTGCCCCCAGAAAACTTTCCTTATGTTCTGTTCATATGAATATAGATTTATAAACGTTAATTTGTTTAGTGAATGCTATTCTTATTGGCTTCCTAGTTGTTGCTTGAGCAGATTAGAGTTGAGAGATGAGTGGAGGTTAGAGAATCGTAGAGCATTTGCCAACATATGGTCAGATATGGTATTTGGGATCTCATTGTTCATTCTTTTATACTTCAATAAGACTAAAGTAAGTTACCATTACTCTATTTGCCTATTGCACTCCCTTGCGTGAATCTTTGTCCATGAATTACTGTAGAAGCACTATTCATTGATTTAACTTTCTGTCTGTTGTCTATACAACAAAAACAAGGTTTCCGCTTTTGCATCAATATCCTTTTGTATGTGTTAAAATAGAAGATGTAAAAGTTGATACATGAAAAGAAGATGTAAAAGTTAGATTTTAATTTTTACAAAACCTAGCTTTGAGATCTTTTTTTTCTCTTGATTTTTTAGTTTTTTTTTTATGTTTTGAGAGGAGAGAGACATAAAAGGGTAACAAAAATACAAATGTATCCTTGATTTTTACAGAGGTGGGTAACTAGAGACAAACAGAGCTAATCTCAGGTGGGTAAAATGCCAATTTTATTTTTAAATTGTAGGTAGGCAAAGTGTTTTTCGGGTAAACCACAGGTGGACAAAGTTTAGTTTCCCATATTTTTTCCTAAAGTTTTTTTTTTCCCCAAATCATCACCATTAGCAATTCATTACTATTTTTTTTTTCTCAAAGCCATAATACATTTAGTGTTAATTTTGTGATTTTTCTTGGGTTGTTCTTGATTAATTTAAGTTGAATCTTTGAATTGATCAATGATTTATCCTGTTACATTTGTAGTTTTGCAATGATTTATGACTATTATGCTACTATTTTAAAGTTGAGTATGGACATTTTTAATAATGTTCACTATCATTAAGTGTTGTTTCTTTTACATGTACACAAGGTGTTTGATGAAATTTCTTATGGGTTCTAGAAGCCATAATACATGGAGAGTCGTAAGGAGGAAGATAGGTAAGAAATGTGATGCTCTATTGTTGATATAATCAAGGTAAGCTGTGTTTGATTCTTATTACTATTTATCAATTAAAAATGTATTGTATAAATTTTTTTTTTTTTTCTAAACTTTGTCTCATTATTTTTATTTTCTTTTTTCTCCTATTTTTTCCTATACAATTGTTCAACCCAGGAGCACTCCACCAAATTTTAGATCCCTTTTCAATTGAACTAGGATAGGCTTATAGATATACATACTCCAACTTATGGATAGACTATCCATTTGGATTAATTTGTTGTTTTTTACCTCCGGTAATATGCCACTACATCATTTATGAGATTTATGTTACCAAGATTTTGTATAGCTCAGTTTTTTGTATTGTTTATAGTGATGGAACTATTGAGAGTGTATTGTGGTTTCTTCAATGAAATTGGTAGGTTTAAGAATATTTGCAAAATTGAGAATAGTGTTTAATGGTGGGAAACATAATTTTTTTTTTGGCTGGAAGCATAGACAACCACAAAATTTTAAAGGGTGATTAGAGATGATAACTCAGAATATGGTAGGTGGATGGTATGTTGATGCAATAGTTTCAAAATTAGTCCCTTTAAATTTGATGATTTTTCTACACAATGATGATGGACTATTTAGTACATTGATACAATTCTTTATTATGTTCAAAATCCTAACTTCCTTGATGTGTGGCTCTAACAACCTTTCATATGAAAGCTAGGAAACTTTGAAATTTTAAATTAATAATATAGATCAAGTAGTCCAAACAAGATGTTCAAATTTATGATTTATTCTTGGGGAATGATCTTAATATGTATAGCAGATTGCTTGCAGCCTTGCAATGTTGTTGACTACAAGTATTCTCTACATGGGCTGCCAGTGGATTCTAATGAGTACCTTCGCGTATTATATGAGGTTTCTTTTAAACCTTCTCTCTTTTTGTGCCATTGTCATTTTTTTTAATAATGATTTCTGTTTGGTTACTAAGAAAGTGTAGCAATAGAATACATATAGTTGTAGGTTTTTATTTAGTTTGGTTGGGATTTGGGCATCTTCTTTAAATAGCTGTTTGGGCTTCGTTTTTTTCCCCCCCCCCCCCCCCCCCCGCAAAAAAAAAAAATCTATTTGGTTGCTAAAGGAAATCAAGTTCAAATTAGAATCTCAAATAAATTACATTGTTGGCAAAAGAAAGCAAAAATATTTAAATTTTTATACATTATTAGATTGCATGCATGGGATCTCTTATGGTCATTCTCTCAAAATTTTACACTGTACGTACTACTAACATATGTGGTGACTTTCGACGACAACATATGCATTGAGAATTGACTTTTTGAAAATATGTAACAAATTTTTGGAGAAAAAACACCATTGTCTAATCCTTTAAACAAATATAGATTCTAATTTAAAAGTGGTTTACGCATTCCAATCATTTTAAAAGGGTGTTGATGATTTTGCTTTAAATTACTAGTGATGAAGCAGAAGCTCGTCAGTTGCTTTGGGTTCGTCCAGACGGTGCCGGTCGCATTCCGGCAACGCGATGGAAGCGAGAACTCACTCAAATGGTCACCGGTGTGGTGCCTGCCACAACGCCTCCGATGCCAAAGTTAGTATGAAAGAAGGTAACAGTCAAAATATCAAAAATAGCTCAGTATATGTTGTGATTATGTGTGTACCTCGTATTAGTGTTGTGAGGGCTTTATATATCCTTCTGGACTATAGTCGTTGTGGTGTTAATGTCTCCCTTGATAACGTCTCTAGCGGAGTAATGGGTTTTAATGTGTTTTCACCGGTTCGTCCAGCTAGTCTTGTAACGGTCCGGGACATTATTGGCAACATTGAATGGCCTTAACGTTCTCGCCAATGACACAGATAATCGGTCAGGTTCGTCTGTAGAGGCGACCTCATCCGTGTTCAACTTCGTCAGTCCCATCAGCTGGGATTGTTTCTCTAATTGAAAGGGTTGCTGATATTTCCTAGAGGTATGAAATGTTTGATTTAGCATTGACAAAAAGTAGGTAACTCAATTCAATTATGAACCTGCTTTCATGGAGGAAATGAGGACAAGAAGACAAACATCTCATGAGTTTCACATACACAATTGCAGAACCAGTTCATAAACCATAGAAATACGGACTATGCAAATGGACAAATGTCCCATGTACAATGATAGATTTGCTAAGAAGTGTTCATAAAAGAAATATTCAACTTGTTGTGGTGTTCATAAAAGTAACGTTCAACTAGCATTGATAACACCTACTCTTCTAAGTTTAAAAAATTTTACATGTATTACTTTTGTGATCTTTTGAAATTTTGTTGTTTTAGGTTTTTACAAGTTTTGTGTTTATTTTTATTTTTATGTGAACTTTTATTTTGAACAAATTGGTTTTATTTTCATATATTTTCAAGTCAGTATCTTGAACAAAATAAATATATTTAAATTCTATTTAACTATCCCGTGTATTGCACGGGTTAACGACTAGTAATTTATAAAAGACAAACAAATTAATGAAATAAGTAAATAATAATAATTAATAATTTTATTAATATTTCAAACGAACTTCTCAAGGAACGCCTGAGAAAAATTTCTTCATCCGCTACTGAATTATCCAAATTTGAAAACCATGTTCATGACTTATTAGTTACTAGGCATGGCGTTGAAATTCAAGGCTACAAGGAAGCCATGTGTTCGCGTGGGGCATGGAAGCTTTGGGCATGTATTTAATGTGCACCTTAGTTGTCACATGAAGATGAAGGCCAGAGCGCTAGTCACGTAGAAGCAAAAGGAGACAATTAACAAGCCAATGCTTCTTCTTACATGGTGTCCACCTTGGGTGAATTTGAATCAACATAAGTCGATTGCTTTTGCAGTTTCAAGGATAGCTCAACTCCTCCTTTAACACTGCGTCGGTAAAGAATCAACATGAAAACACGCGGCTCACAGGGACAAGGTTGAAGTGCCCAAAATCAAATGCAGTGCGTTACAAACTCACAATGTGGAAAAGTAAAGAGCTTTAGACGACCTTTACTCTTTGGCATGGGTAAGGAATAAGGATAGGCAAACAAAGCTCACACAGATAGCGGGGAACAAAGGTAGTCTGATGTTAATGCGGGCGAAAGAGAGCGACTGGTTATTGAACCCGATGTTATAGAAGAATAACTGAACAATTCAGCTTGCTTCTCTAGCGCTAATGTGTGAAGGCGAGAGCTGGCAATTGGAGTTCGTATATGAACTATGCTACCTCTATGCTCCGTCAACAACAGTCAACAGCTGCGAGATGAAGAGCGAAACACACGAAGGAACCTACACCGATAGTCACAAGATGAAAGCAGTGAGACGGCTAGCTTACAAGTCAATGGCCACAAGATGAAGGCAGTGAGATGGCTACGCCGACGAAGCTCTCAGAGACAGCGAGAGGACCGTCATGCTTGGATCCTTTGAATGCTGAGATGAAGACCCCACAATTCGCTCTGGACCATCGCGCGGAGGACATCGACTCACAAAGGAGGGCAGCAGCAACAAAGTCTAAGACGAAGCAGCTTTAACTTCAATCGGCAAGACGATGAAAGAAGAAGAGTGTAGTTTTGAGATGAAGCAAGATGAAAGTTGGTGCTTGAATCCGATATGTGGTTGTCTCTATGCTCTGGCACCAACAACTGCGAGGTGGAGTCGATGGATGGGCGAACAAAGCTACGCACCTAGAGTTGTGGAACAAGGACAGTAAGTGCAATCCGTGGATTCTAAGAGGAGGAGCAATGCACGATGACTTGCTCTGGACTTAGCGCCGACTCAAGAAGGTGGTTCAAAGACGAAGCTGCTATAAGTCGAATCCATTGGACACCAAGACAAGAAAATAGGACGCTTTTGAGGCTTAACGCCGAGTCCCCAACTCCTAAAGATAGTTTAGAGATGAACGGGATGACGACGGTAGTTCCAAGAGGAATCAACTGATGCTTGAACCCATGTCGCCGACTTCAATGCTCTATGAAAAAGAAAAAAAAAAAAAAAACAAATAAGTAAAAGGCAAATGAAGGATAAAAGCAAAGAACATGTTTCTAGGCTTCGCAGAAGAAAGTGGTAGATGACTTCAGGCCTCCTTTGAGATTTGTTTTCACTTGGAGATCATTAAGTTCACTTTTATAAGTAGGCTAGGCTGTAAGAAAAAGAAAACCCTAGCATCCTAAAGGCTGCCGCTACAACATTGTAAAAAAAAAAAAAAAAAGCGCGCAAGGGAAGACAGCTTCAACACCGACTCTACTAAGAAGACTACCGTGAGCCTGTGGTCCAAAACAAAGACTTTTGTGCAATCAAGCTCACAAGGCGTCGAGTGACTAAAAAAAAAAAAAATGATAATTGGGCCGTATGCCTAACTAAGACCATGGAACAATACTTTTCAATCCAATGCTAAAACTGTAATGTACAGCATTGAGATTGAGGAAGCTAAAATCTTCTTTTTAATGGATGAAGATCTTGCTTTCCTGTGAACTTAGTCCGAAATTGGAATTAATAAAATACTTCAAACCTCGACTTCCTTGCATTAGAAAGATGCAAAGCCGAATATTGAAGTGGGGGCATTTGTAGACATCAAAATTTTATGATGAATTCATAGACGTCCAATTGATCATGATCGTGTATTTTTTGTTTATTAAATTAAGTTATAATTGATGATGTGAATAGTTAGCAAATGAATTCGAGTCACATGACAACACCAAATGAAGAAGGCCAAGTGGCAACTTCAGAAGAAAAGACTCATATGGAATGTTCTAATTAAATGCAAGACCAAATTAAAGTTAAATTTGTATTTAAATTCGAAATTTGTAATTAACTTTGAATAAATGCTGAGAGAAAAATTCAAAATTAAAGACCATTGAGTCGCCTATAAATAGAGGCTTCTCATATGAAAAAAGGAGGAGAAACTTAGAGCGAAAAACCCTACTGACACTGCCAAAATAAAGAGTCTTCTCTAAGTCCAAAAGGGCGCTCTTGTTCCCTCAAAAATCAAGCTCGTTCCTACTTTTTCAAATCAAAGTAGGGATTTTTCTTCAATTTAAATTGAGATCAAGCCAACGACCCTTGCATCAAATCAAGTACGTTCAACTACTTATTCAACTTGGAGGCATTAAGGCACAATTCAAGATCAAACTTCACAGCCCTTTAGATTGTAAACTTTCTTAGAGATCAAATCAAAAGAGTTTATTGTATTCTTTCATTTGTAAAGAGTCACACATAGGATTTTACTCACACATATACAAATCAATATAAATTGATAATTTGTTATACTATTTGTGATCGTGTGATTTATCTTTTACGAAAATTGTGTATACAATGATATCTCTATAGTTTTAAATTTTTATTTATTTATTGAAAAAATGGAGGAAAAATAAGGAATAAAACTCTCAATATGCTATATTTTAGCATCAAACTACAAAATACATGCATTACTTGGGAGGCTAGTTGTAAAAAAAAAAAATACTGCTCATCTACAATAACGTCCTAAAAATAGAACTTATTGTAGAAAGTTGGGAAAAATAAAATAATATGCTTTAATGTCTCTCTCTTCCTAAAATATCTCCCTTCTTTGTCTCTCTTCAGTCTCTCATTTCCTCCTCCTCCTCTCTCGACAAATAGCCCTTACCAAAATGCTCTCTCTTTCTCTCCCCATGCCCGCTCAGCCTAGCACTCTAGACATTGTTCCTCTACTTAATTTTCTCTTCGCTCTTTTGCTCTCTCTATCTCTTCCCTATCACTTCTCTCTCTCAGGCGGTGCAGTGGTAGAGGCGTAGTGGATTGTGGTCACATGGGTTATCGTTTGTTGGTGGGTCAAGGGGTGGTGCGGTGGTGGTGGCGTGGGTCGTGGGTAGTGGTGGTGTGGGTTGTTGTTGGCCGTGGGTGGGATGTGAGTTTTGGGTTTCTATGGGTCATGCGATGGTGGATCCGGTCTGTATGGTAGTGGGCTAGTTTGGTGTGGTGGGTATGTGGTTTTTTGGTTTTTGGTGGCTGTTGATGGTTGTGATGGTGGTGGAGGTGCTAAATTTCTTGTGATGGTTGTTGGGTGGTGTTTATGGTGCAGCTTGGATTTGGATTAGGTGGTGGTTTCAGATTTAATGGGTTTTGGTGGTTGTTATGGCGGTGGCAACTGTGGTTGTTATGGCTGGTGGCATGGTTGGTTGTAGTGGTTGCTAGTGGTGGTTTCAGTTTCTGTTAACGGCAGTGATTGAGTTTCGGTGGTTGGGATGATATAGGTTTGAGTAGTGGGCTGTAGATAAGATGATTTAAGTATGGGTTTGGGTGGTGGATAGTGGGTGGTGGGTGGTAGATGTGTTGATTTTTTTGGAGAGAGAGAGAGAGAGAGAGAGAGAGAAAGAATGAAGAAGAAAATAGAGAGATGAGGAGAAGAGAGATATGTGATATATTATTTTATTGGATAGTATATATTATTTTAATTAATTATATGTTAAAATAAAATTTAGGTTTTTATTCAAAAAAAAAAAAAAGTAGAGTTTTGGATATTAGGTATATTGTAAAATGACAAAGTATAATAGATAAATTAACTTTTTAGATAGTAAAATTGAAACTATTATGCAATTTTAGAGGCTAATGCTAAGAGCAATTGAAGCTTGAATTGATTGGATTGAAACAGGGAAAAAAGGAGTTTGAATTCAAATGGGAAAATGTGTGTTTGTGTGGTGGGAAGTTTGTTACTTAGAAATTGTGAGTATTTTAAATTTTAAATTTGAAGAGATAAAATAAATTTTAGGAAAATGAGGTGAATTTTGTATTTTAATTTTACACAAAATTTGATAATGACTTTTATACCCTCATTTATTTGTTTGAAATAATGTTAGTTAAAATTTAGGGGTGGTTTAGAGAATTGAATAGGTAACTGATTCTCTCTTATTCCTTATAAAAAAGAAAAAAAAAATTTCTCTCTTATTGGACTAAATGGACTGATTCACTATTTTGCATTATCATTATAGTATCATAATTTACAATAACTGATAGATGATTGGGAAAGTTTAAAGATGAAAATAAAATGGTGTAAAATAAAAAGAGAGAGAATAAAATAAATTAGTAGTAATTGTGTGGGTCGAAAAATATTTTTTAGAAAGAATTGATTAAATAGCCGTCACAATTAATTTAGTAAATATGAGTCTAAGATTTTAATTAGACAAAATGAAACTCCGAAAGAATGGAGAGAAACTGGAGAATAGAAAATATGAAAATAACTTATATCTAGTGGATATATATATGCCCTCAAAAAGCTTAAGGGTGGATGTAATCAGTATAACTTTTCCTTCTTCATTTTTATGCTTAGCACTTAATACTTTTTGTCACTCAGAAATTTCTGAGTCCATTACTCACCTCCAATCATGGATAACATAGGGTAAAGAACCAGTGCAAATGTGTGTAAAAAAATTTGAGCTTCATTAATAATGTCCTTATTTAATTATGGGGTAACAACATGTTCATTTGTTCCCAGTGAAGTTGCCACTGTGGCCACACTGCCTTAGACTTGCGAGTTGTATGACTCGCTTTCTCTTTTCTTTGGAAGTCACCACTTGGTTTATGTCCATGAACCAAATTAGGCCTCTTGGGCTTCTTACGTGGGTCTACATACTAGAAACTAGGTCTAGAGTTAAAATATGTGGATGGTAGGTGTTAGGTGCCAAACCTCACTCAACCCATGGGCCGATCTTTTCTAATGTTGATAGACCATATTTAAGTAAGATTATTAACAAAGCCCAATATCTTAATCATGAAATCATTACATTAAATAAAACACACAAGGCAAATATCTCATATCTTTACATAAAAGGAAATAAACTCAAATCAAATATCAATCAAATATATCAAGTCAAATCAAATATTCTAAATAGAAACAAATCAATTCTAATTAAATCAGACAAATCAACCAAAAATTAATAAGGAAACATCCTATTCTAAACATCTCATAGAAAAGTCAAGAGAATAAATCATGGCAAGCAATTAATTTGCATTTATCACCCTAACCCTAAATGTTCATAATCAAACAGAATCACACATCTCTTAAAAAAATATGAAAAATATCACAGAACATAAATCAAGCAATTAAAACAAAAATTTATCATTTTTTGGGTTAAGCTATGTACCCATGGAGGAGGTTGTGTACGCAGTACGCATCTTTATGGGCCTGCATATGCACCTTTAACCATCCGCACACATCTTGATATGGAAACAAAATTCTAGAAACAAGTTCACATGTTGAATCAAATCCACATCCATTAATGTATCAATTCAGCCCTTTAAACAATACATGGTGAGACACAACAATCAAAATCTATTCCTAAACATCATCAAGAATGCACAGAAAATAAATCAAGGAAAACAAATCAAAGTCTATTCCTAAACATGCATATAGAGGGCGTTTGGATTCACGTCCAACGTCCACGTCCACGTTTTGGACTTTTTTTTTTTTTTTTTTTTTTGTTTCTGCTGCAGTGGGGACATGTGCGCAGTGCGCGCACTGTGCGGCACTGTGCGTGCACTGTTTATGTACTTTTTTATCAATTTTTTTTATTAAAAATGGGTCCCGCATCACTATTCACACATTTAAAAATTATTTTGCTACAGTGTTTTCAGTTTTCAGTTTTCAGCAATAAGTTCTATCCAAACGGACCCATAATCTCAAATTTTTCTTAAGAACATCATAGCACAAACCAAAACATTTTCATTCACATATTCATATATCAATTCAACTCTTGAGAACAAACAAAAATAAACATAAACAAATCAAAGATAAACAAATAAAAAAATATCATGCATAGAATATCACATATATTGAAGAACAACAAAATATGAAATAAAACATGTTCAAACTAAGTAAGAGTCATGGAGAGGGACTCATCTTGCTTGAAGATTAAAACTTTGAGTATTTAACTGTCCTCTCAATGCCTACACAACAATAATCAATGAGATATCAAGGTAATTAAAGAATTCAATGGAACTTTAGTTATCACAACTCAAAATAAAAATGTTTCTTGAAAAGCTTATTTGAAAAATGGTTTCTTTTGAAATATACTCTTTTAGAAAGATGTTTTGAAAATCCAAAAATGTTGTTGTATGAACAACTTAGTGAGACAAAATATTCATCTTGAAGAACATAGATAAAAGACTCTCTAGAACCAATTCATAAAGTTTTGAAAACGTTTAGAAATAAGATTAGAAAATAGTTTATATCCTAAGTGTGAAACAGAGAGAAGTTTTTGAAAACAATTTTCTTTTTTACATATTTCTAAAATTATAAAATTATTAATTAAAATATTTATATATTATTGGTTTGACCATCGGTCAAACTTCGGTCAGACCAGAGAATTGAGAAGTAGTCCTCTTTCTGATTTTTTGTCCGTTTTGGTTTTTGAAACTGATGAATCACGGGTTCGTCAGTTGTAGTGAGGTCGTCCAGACGGGACCAGAAGCCTGCTTGTGTCGCGACGGAAGAAGAAATTCTCCGAAATAGTCACCGGTGTGGTGCCTGCCACAACGCCTCTAATGCCAAAGTTAGTACCAGGGAGTTTATAATAATAGACTATAAAAATGATTAGGGATATCTTGTAACTGTCTTCGTACCTTGTGTTGGCAATGCGTGAGCTTTATATATGTTGTTCTAGATTCTAACCATTGTGGCAGTTATTGTGGTTTTAGTGCCTCTTTTAGTAACGCCTCCTGGCTTGTTGATATGAGCTTTAATGACCTCTTAACAGTCCATACAACTGTCACTATAACCGCCTGAGGTATTTATTTAGAGTGCATTAAGTGGCTTCTTTCCCTTCGTCTGTGATAGAGCTGGAATCGTCAATGGCATTTGATTACCTCGTCTGTAAACACCACTTCGTTGGTTTGGATGACTTCGTCCAGATAAGTTCAGTTCGTCAGTCCCATCAGAAACTATGAGAAAACTGTCGAGCCTCACTATTTTCTTCTCCCAAAAAAAAACACACATTATCCATTTTTGCTCCTCAATTTTCTATCGATCGGTTTTTAACATAAACAGTAAAAGAATTGAAAGGAAAAATTGAAAAGAAACAAAAAATTTTAATTTTGCTAAAATTTAAGGTAAAATATAAAATTACTTTTGGGATTTGGGTTAATGGTAGATACTACCAAACCTTTTTAAAAATATTCAATTTGCTTAATGCGAGCTTATGTGAGGAAGTGATTTTAACAATTACAATTCCAAGAGAGTGGCTCAGGTAATGTTAAAATGTGAATTCCATAAAATAGGTTTTGTTTGGTTGCCAAGAATAACAAATGAGAGAGAGAGAGAGAGAGAGAGAGATTTAATTGGATTGACAAGTTCTAATTGGACTAACTAAGCCACATTGCTAGGATTGCACCTTAGTTAATTTCAGGAGATATGCTGCCCTTAAATACACTATGACTTAGTGCTTATGACACACACACCAAATGAGCACTAGAACTTCTTATACATTGTTCAAGTCCGTTAAAGTCACCGACCTTAAATGTTCTAGTCCAAATTTTAGTAACTATAAAATATCTTTCACCTAACTTCTTGACAACTTAGAAATTTGTGTTGATTTTTGTTTGATGGCCTTTTTTCGGTTGCTCGGTCACGTGTTGTCCGCTAAAGGGGTGACCTTTGTAGGCCCGGGTTGTGTTTAGGGAGTTGCATCCGAAACTCAACATTGGGCCATGTGGTCCAATGGCTAAGCCTACAAAACCATTAAAGCTAAAGTTTAAGATTCATGATAATGATTGAATAAATATATAATATGCATTTGATATGGAAGCAAAGTTACTTATCTTTGTATGGTTTGTAGCTCCAACTGTGTAGCATTTGTGAGTTGATAGGATTTCAGCAGAATAACTCCAGCAGTGGAGAGGCAGTTTGCCATGATAACTTCAAGATTAAAGGGGAAAATTTGGTGCAACTAAAGGGAGAGAGAGTATGTCTAGCTATGTGTAGAGGCTGGTTAAGTTTGTCCCTTTTATCATGTACTTAAATGAGTTTCCCCTTGACAATGCTCTTTTTGTTGTTGTGAAACTATGAATGGGATTGCCTTCCATGAGAAGGGCTTTTGTAGGATGTAATTTGTGCCTTCTAAGAGAAGGGCTTCATGTAAATTAGATTTATGTCTGCCATGAGAAGGGCTTTGATATGAAGCCTTGGTGCCTTCTAAGAGAAAGGCTTTAGTATTAGAAGTTTATGCCTTCCATGAGAAGGGCTTTTATAAGAGAGGTGGAGAAGAGTATTGAGATGTGTTTATGGACAGCAAAACAGTAGAATTTCATAATGAGAGAATATAAGAGTGGAGTTTAGAAGAGTTGTAGTGTGTTGTATGTAATGATGTAGTAAATGTGTATGAGATTGTGTAAGAGAATTGGAGAAAGAGATGTTTTAGAGATATGGGCAGTAAGATAGATGTATTTTTAGAATATGGAAAGTGAGAGAATGAGTATAAGAGAGTAACGGTGTTGTAGTGTGTTTAGCAAAGCTGTTGGGATTTTCTATTGGAGGATGTATGAGGGCTTATGAAAGGCATTTATAAGCTAAGGGCTGAAGAATTTAGTTTCTGATTTGGAAACAAAAAAATCAGAAGCTCAGAACTTCATTAAGAGCTTAAGAAGATAATTAGAGGGAAAAAGAGTAGGGAAGTTTATGAGAGAGTTGTTCTTCTCTATTGGTATGTTTTGGTGTGTTGATGGGAGACTCTATTTATAGCTGAGTTTAAGGGGGTATTTTAGTAAATAATCTAAGCCAAAATCTGTCCCAATCAGCAATGAATTTTCAGAAAATCCATCATAAGATTTGGCCAAAGATGGTATGTTTAGCTTTAAGGTATTCTTGTTGTTTTGGGTAATAGTTGCTGGAGGAAAGAGCAGTAGAAAATGAAATTATTTTAATAAGAAAAAGACAGTTTCTTTAGTTGGTTTTAGTTTTTAGCCAATGAGGAAAATTAGTAATGTTAAGGTTGTTGGGTATTGTCACAGCTTTTCTAAAAAAGTTGTCCCAACTGTCAAAAAGGGCTGTCACAACTGTCATAAGACAGCTGTTGCTTGGGGCAGAAGTAGATGAGGTCAGATGTCAGGCTGCTGAGATTTCAGCATTAAATGGCTGATGATGTCACTTTCAGCAAATATCAAGTGCTGAACATATCGTTGGTGTTCTGCTGCAAATGTTTCTTTTTTTTGGGTGTTTGTATTTTTGATCCAAGGTTCTATTACAACACATTTTTAGTAAGTAATAGAATGATTGGTTGAAAGTTAATAAAGATTTAGAGATTTAGTCAAGGTCTCATTATGTTGTGACTTAATCTTGATGAGCAAGAAGAACATTTAATGCTCTGCTCTAGTAGTTGGCAAAGGAATATTTAGTCAGATTGTGGCAGACAGGAGGTAGGTATTAAAGATATCATGAATATTTTATATATTTGGAGATTAAAGATAGCCAATCAGGTTAAGCCATGTGTTTGAGTTGGATTTTAGCTGAAAGAAGTAATGAGATTTATGTAGAATAATATAATTATGTTTCTAAATTTGTATAGGAACAGCTGGAGGTTGAATGAATAGTTATTTTCTCAGCATTTAGATGGTTGGAGATATTGAGTATTTGTCATATGATGAATATTAAGTTTTGAAAAAAGAGTAAAGGGGAATTTTATCATTTTAAGTTCTTTGTGATAAGAGATGCTTACCATATGTTACCCGCTACACATGGACTCGTTAGAGTTAAGGGAGTTGGAGAAGACACGCCAAGCAACCTGTTTCTTTTACCAACTTTAAACCGTTGGAGCTTTACTAAACATACCTCTTGACCCTCCAAATCATGACTCCTAAGGTTTCTCCAAAGAGACTCATGAGCTTGGATCATAAGCTGAAGATAATATGATATACCTTGGGTTTTGTAGTCATTTTGTGTAAATATGAGCTTTTGTTGGAGAAGCCGCTTTCCATGAGTGTAAGAGAGGTAATATGGGCCGTGAGCTTTGACTCATTGCTTGAGTCCGATCCATATGTTGATGTTGATGTTGATGATGTCGTGAGGTTACAATTCCAATTAATGAAGAGGAAATGTGGACCATGAATCCGCCTCTTGATGTAAGGATCTTGTGGGCCATATGAGCCCAATCAATGTAGTTGAATGAGATATGAGTTTATTTTGGGTTTTAAAGAGATTTACCCGTTGATGTGGCATCGGTTGCCAATGAAGTAGTGCCATGTGGGTCAAAAAAAGAGTCCTCAACAATTTTTAACAAATAGTACAACCATCTTCTTCTATAGCAAATAACATTATAGGAGCAAATTGAACAAAAGAGATAAAATTAGAGAGATCTAAAACTATTACCCACCTACTAAATGCAGAACTAGTCATTAGCACTAAGTGTGCATTTGGCATGAATTATTTTTGCCAACTTATTTATATAAAAAAAAAAATACTAGTATATAGTTACTTATGTATTGACTTTAGCAATTTGGTTCAATAAAATTATAGTTAGTCTTCCTTAACAATATTATTAATCCTTTTAAGAGTATAAAAAAGTTATAGATCTAAAATTTAGAACAAAATTAACTAGCCCAAAAAATTAGTCCAACAACAAAAATGACAAATAGCATAGCTAAAAATAATTAAGCTCAATAAACTAATTTTATCCAAAACAAACAATATGGCCTTTTAAAAGTTTTAACCAAATAATTTTGGCTTTAACCAGCAACAAATGCACGCATTAAAGTCACACACAAATATAAACAAAAAAAAAACAGTCAAGTTCCATTTTTATAAATGATTGCATTGTAATGTATTAAGAAACAATAATTTTGCATTTTTGTCTTCGCTAACCGTTTGATAATACTAAATAGATGTTTTTTAAGAGGAAAACCAATGCTTATTTGGAGTTTCATAATATTTTTTTTTATACCTCCGCCTCTCCTAACTCTACATCCTAGCTCCTTCCTTATGACCATTGATCGGTAAATGACCGTTGATGGGTAAACCACCGCGGAATTTCATATTTAGGATGACATATATGAAAGTCAATTCTAGATCTATCCTCTTCCTTTTGGTAGAAGTTTCATATCCCCTGTTTCAACAAAGGAGTCCCTGTACCAAAAAAGAAAAAAAAAAGACCAAGATACTTTATTTAACAATAAAGGAAAGAGAGAGTAGATTACTTGTAGGTAATGGTGCAATAATGTAAATGCAACCCCGTCAATGCTTTCATTATATCGACGTGAGTGAGAACAAGGTCGTGACAAACTGCATTGTGCAAGAGATAGTTCTATAGAATAACACTTTTGAGCATATATATATATATATATATATATTGATGATGCCGAAAATATCACCGGTGAGTTGCAAGCACTCCTCAAACTAAAGCAATACCTGCAAAAAGAAGATAAAGGACCCAAAAGAGAGCACCGGTGTGGTGCCGGCCAAAAACCCTCCGAAGGTCAAGTTAGAATCTCGTTTCTTTAACCCTAGAATGCCAGAGTTAAGAATATTATGCGTACCTTCATATCTAGGGTTTCTGGGGTATTTATATTGGGTGGAATTACCTTTCTTTTAGGATACAACTTCCTGCTCAAGTTCCTTTTCATATAGGAGTCTTCTCAAACGTGTGACGCAAGAAGTCCAAGTGTGCACGTTTGCGTGGGGATAAAGCAAAAATTCATTTGAAACATATCAAATGACATGCCACTTGGAATCTACAATTAATTCATACCTAACAGATACTTAGCAAAATCTAACCATCATAGTCGCATCACCTACAGTGTCGATCCGTCTTCATGCTCTTCGTCCTTTCAAGTTTTATGGGAATATCCATCTCCTATTTTTATCCCCTTCATATATATATATATATATATATATATATATATATATATATATTTATCACAGTTGATGGAAGTTCCAGCAATGTTTGAAGGTTATTGCAGTGGCACAGATCAAGAGCTTCCAGTCTTGAAAGTTGGCTAATGCTTGTAGGCAGGGTGACAAAGCTGTTATCAGCTAGTGCTAAATATTTTAACGAGGATAGGCAGCTAATGCCAGTAAGCCCCATTGCTTTCAATCAAGACATTTCACTCAAATAAAGTTTCTTCAAACACTTTAATTTCCATAAGTTCTCTGGCAAATTAGCAAGTTTTGAGCATCGAGAAAGAATGAGTTCTTCAAGAGAACTCAAACTATCCATGTTGCTTGGAAGACACCCAAGGTTTTCGCAGCCGCTTAGATCCAATAAAGTAAGAGCAATCAAACACTTAATTGATGAGGGTGATAGTTTCTTAATAGCAATATATATAAGAGATCAAGGCAACAAGAAGACTCAGGGCAAGAAGAGGCAGAGCAGACCAGTGCAGATGTACAAGGTTGAACTACCTGTAGTTTTAGTCTTTGTATTGTATATAGCTTAAACTGTGTGTAGTTTAGTTAGTCTTGTAAATAGATTTAGTAATGCACGTGAGTGTGCACATGTGAGCCTTTTTTTTTTTTGGTTAAGAAGTTGTTATAGCTGTTAAGTTAGTTAGTTAGCCTCTGATTGTATATAAGGATCAGTGCCGTGTATCATTAAGCAAGTTAATGAGATTTTCACTCTTAACAATCTTTCATATGGTATCAGAGCTATAGTCTACTCAAAGGTCTCCCAAATTTCTAGGGTTTCGTTCTTGAAAGCTTGAAGCTACTTCAATGGCTTCCGTGTTGAATTCTTCTTCCACTTCATTAGAGCAAGATCCAGCCTTGGTTGAAGACATTTCAAATCCTTTGTATCTTCACCATGCTGAAAGTCCTGGAGCTATGCTTGTGTCTAAAGTTTTGATTGGTGAAAATTACTATGCTTGGGCTCAATCCATGAAGAAGGCCTTGATTGCAAAGAATAAATTTGGTTTTGTTGATGGCACTATCACTCTTTCTTCTCCATTGATAAAAACTCCAGTAACAGTTGATGCTTGGATTCGTTGTGATAATATGGTTGGTTATTGGTTGATGAAGGCAGTTTCACCTCAAATCAGAATCAGTATCACTTACAAAGGCACAGCATTGGAAATTTGAAATGATCTTAGGAATACACATTTTCAAGGCAATGGACCTAGGGTTTTTCTGCTGCAAAAGGACATTACAATTTTGCTGTAAAAGGTTCTAATTCCAATTTTGCTTTCTCTGGAGGAAAGACTTCAAGGGGTAAGAACAGGCCTATATGTACTCACTGTGGGAAACTTGGTCATACCATGGAGAAGTGTTTCAAGTTGCATGCTTTCCCTCCTGGTTTTAAGCCTAAAGGAAAGACTTCAATTGCGAATCAAGTGGGTTTTTAAGATGATATTGCAATGAAAGGACTGTCATCCTATGATGCCACACAGTTCCCTTTTACTCAAGAACAATGCTAGCAATTTCTGGCTATGCTAGGCAATCAGATGCAAGCTGCTGCTCAACTCAATATGAGAACCAAGGAAGTTCATATGGCCAGTAGTGTGATCAAGCCTAATTCAGATTATCAATTAGCTTCTTCTACAACTGCTACTAAGTTTGACAATGCTCTCACCATGTCAGGTATATCTACTTTTGGAGATTTTGATTTGAGGCATTCAATTTTTTCTACCCATGTAGTAAATAGGACAGCCTTTAATTGAGATGCTTGGGTGATTGACACTAGGGCAACTGATCACATTGTGCATTCTGTTTATTTGTTCACTGATTTCACTGCAATTAGTAGTATTTTTGAACTTCCTAATGGTGAAACAGCTGTGGTAACTCATATAGGTTCTATTTCCCTTTTAGCCACTTTAACTCTTACTAATGTTCTCAGTGTCCCTTCATTTTCTTTTAACCTTTTGTCAGTCAATCAACTCACTAAGTCTTGTTCTTGTTGCCTTGTTTTCTTGTCCAATTTTTGTTTTATACAGGACCTTATTTACTTGAAGACAATTGGTGTGGGTGAAGCTCATGATGGGTTGTATTTGCTGCAACACAACCCCTTAAATGCTTGTACCTTTCCAATCAACTCCAACATTCTTAGTTCATCTTTTCAATCCATCTTCAATTCTGTTTTCGATAAACCTCAATCTCATGTAATCAATAATACTGTTGTACCTTCTTCTATATGGCATCTTAGATTAGGTCATCTCTCTGATGCTAAACTCTCTTCCTTAAAGAATGTACTTCATGACAATGTTTGTACTTTTAATAAAGATTGTGAGATTTTTCCGCTTGCAAAACACAAAAAACTGCCCTTCCCTTTTCTTAATCACATATCAGATTCACCCTTTGATATTGTACATTGTGATATTTGGGGTCCCTATATAATTCCTATTGTTGATGGACACAAATACTTTCTTACTATTGTTGATGACTATACTAGATCAACTTGGGTTTATCTCATGAAATCCAAGTCTAATACTAGGTTCATTTTACGATCCTTTTATACTATAATCAAAACATAATTCAACAAAGCCATTAAAATTTTTAGAACTGATGATGGTCTTGAATTTCAAATGACTGATTTCTTTAAGACTCATGGTATTATCCACCAACATAGTTGTGTTGCCACTCCTCAACAAAATTCTGTCGTGGAGAGGAAAACTCCAACATATTTTGTGTGTTGCAAGAGCCTTAAGAATTTAGTCCAATGTTCCTATTGCTTATTGGGGTGACTGCATTCTCACTACAGTGCACCTTATCAATAGACTTCCATCACCTCTTCTTCATGACAAAACACATTTTGAATTGCTTATGGTAAAGTTCCTGATTATAGCTCTCTTAGAGTCTTTGGTTGTTTGTGTTTTGCTTCTACATTGGCTCATAACAGGTCTAAATTTGATCCTAGAGCCATCAAATGTGTTTTTTTGGGCTATCCCTTTACTGTTGAAGGGTACAAACTGCTTGATTTACATTCTAAAAGGATTTTATATCGAGGGATGTTACTTTTCATGAGTCCATTTTCCCTTTTCAATCCATTCCTTCCTCCACATTTCACTCTCCCTCCGATCCATTGTCCCAGATTTGTACTCCCAATGCTCCACCCTTACCTATAGATGATCCATATTCCAAATCTATTCCTCTTGTTGATGGTCTTCCCTCTGATCATGTTGATGATCCTACCTCTCAGATTCTTGAAGATCCTTTTTCTGATCTTCCAGAAGACCTATCTGTTTACTTACCTCATGATATAGTTAATGATCCTCAATTGCATCCTGATCCTATTCCTCCTTCTCTGCCCAATCCTTCTTCTATTCCCTAACTTAGAAGGTCAACCAGAGTGTCCAAACCACCTGCATATCTTCAATCTTATAAATGTAACACACTTTCAACTAGGTATCCTATTGCTAACTTTGTTTCTTCTCACAAGTTATCACCTAGCTATTCTTATCTCTGCAATAGCATTTCTACTCTCAAAGAACCTTAAATTTACCATCAAGTTGTTGGTGATCCTAATTGGGAAGCTGCCATGGCAGCAGAACTTGAGGCTTCAGAACAGAATCATACTTGGTCTATTGTTCCTTTGCTACCTAACAAAAAGGTTGTTGGATGTAAGTGGCTATTTCACATCAAGTACAAGGCTGATGGTAGTATAGAAAGGTATAAGGCTAGACTTGTGGCAAAAGGGTATACTCGGCAACAAGGGTTGGACTACACTGAAACATTCTCTTCAGTGGCTAAAATGGTCACAGATAAGCTTTTCTTGGCTTTGGTTGTTGTGCAAGGTTGGGTTCTTCAACAACTAGATGTTAATAATGCATTTATTAATGGTGATCAACATGAAGAAGTATATATGTCTCTTCCTCCTGGTTTGCACAGTAAGGGGAAGATGGATGGTAAGGGGGAGATGGTTTGCAAGTTGCATAAGTCATTATATGGACTCAAGCAAACTTTAAGGTAGTGGTTCTCAAAAATTTCAACTACCTTACTACAGAATGACTTTGTATAGTCCAAAGTAGATTACTCGTTTGTTAAGCAACATGGTAAGCTTTTTACAACACTTCTGGTTTATGTTGATGACATACTTATTGCTAGTAATGATCCTAAAGTTGTGGAAGATCTCAAGTTGTATCTGGATAAGCATTTCAAGTTAAAGGATCTAGGCAATTTGAAGTATTTCTTGCGTTTGGAAGTTGCAAGATCACAAAAGGGTGTCAAAGAAAGTATGTCCTTGAAAATTTTCATGATGTTGGGATGCTTGGCTGCAAACCTACTATAACTCCTATGGAAGTCAATTTAAAATTGAGCAAGGATGATGGTAAGTTATTACATGATGCTGGGATGTATAGAAGGTTAATAGGTAGACTATTGTTCTTAACCATCACTAGGCTAGATATTACATAGTCTATGCATATGTTAAGTTAGTTTTTGTCTAAGTTTAGAAAACCTCATTTAAAGACATCATATAGAATCATTCAATACATCAAAGGAATTACAGGTCAAGGGTTATTTTTTTCATCAAACACTTCACTGCATATAAAGGCCTTTGCAGATGCAGATTGGGCAGCTTACCTTGATTCTATAAGGTCTATTACATGTTTTTGTGTTTTCCAAGGTGACTCCTTGATTTCTTGGAAATCTAAGAAGAAGAATACTATTTCTAGATCCACTACTGAAGCTAAATATAGATCAATAGTTGTGGCTGTATGTGAAGTGACTTTTCTCTATTTGTTAAAGGATTTAAGTGTAAAACATGATAAGGCTGCTCTATTGTTCAGTGACAGTGAGCTAGCAGTCCATATCCATATAAGGTCTAACCCTGTGTTCGATGAGTGTACAAAGTATATTGAAATAGATTGTCACATTGTGAGAGATAAGGTGCAAGACAGAGTTATAAGATTGATGAATGTTAGGAGTCAATCTCAGTTGGCAAACTTATTAACAAATTCCTTGAACTTGAATCAATTTTCAGCCTTAATTGTCAAGATGGGAATCTTGAATATTCATTCCAATGGTGCCCATCCTGAGGGGGAGTATCAGAGGTCAAGGCAACAAGAAGACTCAGGGAAAGAAGAGGCAGAGCAAACCAGTGCAGATGTACGTGGTTGAACTACTTGTAGTTTTAGTCTTTGTATTGTATATAGCTTAAATTGTATGTAGTTTAGTTAGTCTTGTAACTAGATTTAGTAATGCACTTGAGTGTGCACGTGTGAGCTTTTGTTTTTCTGTTAAGAAGTTGTTATAGCTGTTAAGTTAGATAGTTAGCCTCTGATTGTATATAAGGATTAGTGCCGTGTATCATTAAGCAAGTTAATGAGATTTTCACTCTTAACAATCTTTCATAGTATATCCCAAAAAATGTTTTGAGAGGCTTTCCATAATTCAATTAAATTCTGGAATATTGTAAGGCACTCCATTTCAATAGTCATGCTTAGAAGATTGGTTAGAGATTTTCAGTAACCCAGATCTAAATCAACAAGCCTATCAAGATGCCCAAAAGATGGGTGGATCTCAACCAATCTACGGCACCAAGAAAGTTCCAGTCTCTCAAGTTTTGGAACTCCCGAAAAGTCTGGTGTCTTAATCAGGTTTTTTTTTTTTGTTTTTTTTTTTTTTTTTGACAATGAAGATAGAATTTTATTATTGAAAATAAATGGGGAAAACCCTAGAGTAGCTTACAATTCTCATGGTCCACTTATAACATCTAAGGAGATTACATTACATAAGAGCTGAAGCCCTTTCACGCTGGGTGATTCTGTCTAGCAAGGTGCTAAGTTAGACCTTGGTAGTCTTGTAGCAGGGTCATGGCACCGTGGAGTATGTCTCCAAGTTGGGACTGCTGCTTCTCGAAACAGAATCGGTTTCTGGCATTCCAAATGGACTAAGTAACCATTGCCTATACCTCCATGTCCTTACCTGTGAGCTTGTCTTCCATTTGTCTAGCGAAGGAGTGGAAATCCCGTACTACCGTTGAGCTTTTTTGCATTTTTCCTTTAACCAGTGCCCAAACATTGGTGGCTAATGGACATTCCTATAATGCATGACAGATCGTTTCTTCTACCTGGTCACAGATTACACAGCGAGGGTTAATAGGGAGTCTCCGTTGCGCAATATTAGCTCGAGTAGGAAGAACGTCTAAACAAGCTTGCCATAGGAAGTTTCACACCTTAGGTGGTACACGCAATCTCCATAATTTATTCCACAACCTCTTGTACTCATGCGCTCTGGAGTGCTCAACCATGCCTCCTTGGTTCAAGCGAAGGGCAACTAGGTAGGCCGACCTGACTGTGAAGCGGTGGGCCTTGTTTTCCTTCCAATAAATTTTGTCTTGTGTATGAGGTCACCAAGTTTGAGGCTAAGAACATCCTCTTGTGTGGACTGCATGAAAGTGGCTTGTACCCGTGGCCTATGCCACTGGTTGGTGTGTTTATCAATAAGGTCCCCTACCTTCAATGATGTGTCAGCCCCCAGTTTGAATAATGGTGGACGGGGCAGCCACTTTTGGTTGTTAATGGTGATGCTCTGCCCATTCCCAACCTGCTAGTGTGATCCCTCTATGATGAGCTCTCTTGTAGCCAATAAACTACGCCACACAAATGATGGGTTTGGACCCAACTCAGCCTCCAAGAATGAACACCGGGGAAAATATCTAGCTTTATATACTTTATAAAATAGAGATTGTGTACATGTGACCAAACACCATGCCTGCTTGGCTAACATAGCTAGATTGAAGGAGTGAATATTTCAAAAGCCCATTCCTCCCTTATTCTTTGGGTAGCACAGTTTACTCCAGTTTATCCAATGTATCTTTTTCTCATTACGGGTTTGTCACCACCAATACTTAGCCAACACTGAGTTAATATCCTCACACACCTTCTTAGGGATCTTAAAAATACTAATAGAATAAGTGGGTATTGCTTAGGCCGCCATCTATATCAACACCTCCCTTCCCGCCTTAGAAATTATTTTTTCCTTCCACCCCATCACCCTTTTTGTTATCCACTCCAGTAAATCCTTAAATGTATTCACCTTAGATTTTCCCCCAACCATAGGGAGGCCAAGGTATTTTTCACAATTTGTCATGACTTGTGCACCGAACAAATTCTGAATTTCCTCCTTAACTCTTGGGGTAGTGTTCTTGCTGAAGAAAATTGTGGTTTTTTGTTTGTTGATTGCTTGTCCGAAGGCCTCCTCATATTGTGTAAGGATGTCAAGGAGTTGCTAGCATTCACATCTCTTAGCCTTACAAAACAACAGGCTATCATCTACAAAAAGAAGGTGGGAGATATGAACACCGCCTCGGCAACTTTGGATACCCTTTAATTTATTTGTAGTCACTGCCTTCCTGATTATAAAAGATAGCCCCTCAGCATAAAATAAGAAGAGGTAAGAGGATTCACAGTTTCCATAGCCAAATTCACCCATTGGTCAGGTAGTCCCATCTTGAGCATAATCCATCGGAGAAAATTCCATTTGACTCTATCATACTCCTTGCTTATATCAAACTTTATCGCTTTGTAATATGTTTTTCCTTTTCTCTAGTTGTGCATTCGATGAAGCATTTCATATGCAACTGTAGTATTATCTATGATGAGTCTATTAGGAATAAATGCACTTTGGGCATTAGATATAATATTGGGCAAAACAGATTTTACGTGATTTGCAAGTACTTTCAATACAATACAGGATACAACATTACCCAAACTAATGGGGTGGAACTCCGTCATATTTTATGGGTCATTCTTTTTAGGTATGAGTACAATATGTGTGAAATTCATTTTCCTCAAATATTTTCCAAAGAGTAGGACAGATAACACAGCCAAGGTTACATCTGGTCCAACAATGTGCCAAAATCTTTGGAAAAAGAAAGGAGACATACCATCTGGTTCGGGTGATTTTGATGGGTGCATGCTAAAGAGAGCTCTCCTTACGACTTCCTCTGAGCATGGCTGGTTAAAAATTGCACCATTTCATCCGTGACTACCCTATCAACATCATCCAACACCCTATCCATATTTGTATGACTTTGGGCTTTGAACAAGTCAGCATAGTACCTCTCGGCAATAGTAGAGACTCTTCCCATCACTACAAAAAACAGGGTCTATAGCCGCGTTACAAAAACGCGGCTATAGACCCCGAAAACGCGGCTATATCCTATAGCCGCGTTTTCTAGAGCCGCGTTTGTAAACGCGGCCTAAGCGGCGCAGCAACAGACCGGGTCTGAAGCTGCGTTTTTGAAGCACGGCTATAGGCATCAGGTCTATAGCCGCGTTTTTCAAAAACGCGGCTATAGCCAGCGACCTATAGCCGCGTTTTCCAAAAACGAGGCTACAGACCCGCTGGAGCCGCGTTTATTAAAGCGACTACAGGCTGCGGACTATAGCCGCGTTTATAAAAAACGCGGCTATAGCCCTCTGTCAGTTCGTTTGCCAACCTTGCATAGAAACTATAGCCGCGTTTTTAAAACGCGGCTATAGCTTGTCTTTTTTTTTTTTTCCTGCCCTCTTTTTTGGTTGTTTTTTCCCTGTTATCAGAACTTAAGAATTTTTCCCTGCTATCACAAGTTTCCAACACAACACAACCATCCAATAAAGACAAGTTCCAACACAACCATCCAAAATAAACAATTTCCAACACAACACAAGTGTAGTAAGCCTAAACCACAATAGTCCAATGCATTACAAAACCACAATAGCCTATGGTGTTATACATCATGGCTTATGTATTTATGGTAATCTATTTTAACATCCCCATAAAATCAAGTGTAAACTTGAAGACAACTTGAATTTGGAATATACGCTCATGAAGGATGACGTGTAGATGTAAAGAGATAATGGCATCAAAAATAACATTTTAGGTAATCCAATGTGTCAATGATGTGAAGTAGTCTTACTTACTATAAGAATCTGAAACTACAATGACTACAAGGTGTACAAAAGAAAGCTTTCTATGATCAATATAGTGAAGAAGGGCTTAAAGGCCAAGTACCACCCCCTGATGAAGGGGAATCTGGTGGAGCCTTTTTCTTCCAAACAGAGGATGGCCCAACAGTGTTCAGGTTCCACCACAGAAATGCACAAGTGCAATCCCTTCAATTCTCCTCTTTTGGTTTGTTTTTGTTGGTAGGCATCCAACTTTCTCCTTGTATAGAGTGGTCCTTGGATACACAGTTTTTTAGGTGGAATTTTCTTTATTCTTAGAGTTGTAATTAAAATGTTTCTTAGCTGCCTTGTGCAAGTTATATGATCAGAAAAAATGATTGAACATTGTCTACATTGTATGATCTAATATATGGGCCATGCCCTCATTCGAAGTGTATATTGTGTAGTTTCTGTGCTTGGAAAGCTGAAAGAATTATTACAGTGTGTGAGAAACAATCCTAATACTGCTAAGTTAAAAAAGGAAGGAGAGGATTTTGCCAAAATTAATCTCTCTTGTTTTTTTAAGCACTTATAAATGACATCAATGATTTCTAAAATTGACCTTAATCACTATTTTTTATAATGGCAAGGCAGGGCAGCCCAAACTAGTTGGCATCAAAAAATGAACATGGAAACAAAAATGCCACATCACGAGCTTTCAAGATTATTGTGACAAGACTGAACTTTTATTGATCTGTGTTCTTTTTTTGTTTTCTTTAAAAAGTTTATTGTCTTCTGCAATTTATCATGTCATGTGACTCAGATGTCCAGATTGAGTTTGGGACTCTCAAATCAATGTGAAATTATATACATATAACACCCATAACCTAATCATCCGCTATGGGGAGGTAAACCGCCAATGCTAAATTTATTCGTTAATCCTATTCATCCAGTTTACAATGCTACCCAAAAGAATTTACAAGAAAGAGGGAAATAACAAACTTATCTACAATGCATTCAAAGTCCAGTATGTTGAATATATAAAACCAATATAACAACATCATTAATATATGCAAACCGTTTGTTTATGCAAATTTCTTTCTGTTGGCAGAGACCATACCTGTCTAGCAGTGCTGCATTTTTGAAGCAAGCGGGATCTCTTCAGTTTCTTTTCTGATGATCCACGTCTGCCATCCTTGCAAGTTTAACAACTGTCAGCACATTTACACATAAATTATGACTATGAGTAATTTGAAAACTTGAAGACAACTTGGATTAACTTGAAGACAACTTGAAGATAATGGCATAAATTATCAAATATAAATTTAAAAGGCTGAAAGTTCAATCTTAAAATTTACAGGCTGAGGCTGTCGGATCAGTTGCTGCTGATGAAGAAAATCGTATGGAGTTCCAATTGAAGCGATATGATTATTTTGGTTATGGTTAGAAATTGTATTCTGTTTTTGTTTTAATTTGTAAGCTATTTATTGTTGTCATTCAGCCAAATATGAAAATGTTGGTAATTTAGTTTATTATTGTTATCATCTACAGAGTTATGTTGACCGGTTGGATTTATTTGAAGCAATCGTATTATCAATTGTAGTAGATTAATTAACAGGTTCTAATCCTTTTGTTTTTTTCTTTTTTACGAAAAACTTTTGACACGTTTCAATCTTTGGAATCGGAAAATGGTTTTTTATATATCTAGGGATTAGAAATTTCGTAGAGAAAAATTAGGAAACTAGAATGTTGGTACGTTAAGAAACAAAGACAAATGCCTATCACTAAGACACTAGCTACTAAGTACTAACTAAGCCATTTCATGTTCTTGCTTGCATGTGATACTGATGCATAGCCAATATGACTCACCAAAATAATAGTTGTTGTTATTCATACGTTATTTAGAATAATCAGCTCTTCATATCCTATTTAAAAGCCAATTAGTTCACCAAAACTCTAATAAATTACTATTGTTGTTTAGTCATTAGTGTTGTTTGCTTTTAAAGAGTTACATTGATACTAATCTTTGAATTTTTTTTAATATATTTATATTTATATTTTGTTCCTACTCAATTTAATAATAATAAAAATTTGCCAACCCATTCAACCCAATCCAACCCAACCCATGTGGGTTGGATTGGACTTATGTAATAGGTTGGGTTGGGTTGAATTTTTTTTGACCCACCATGGTGGGTTGGGTCAAAAAATCCCTTCAACAAGACCCAACTCAACCCATGCACACCCAAAAGACGCATTTATTGCTACGCCTTAACAGTGAGAACTAAGAAGCATTTCCCATTGTAATCAATTTGTTTAATTTGTTACAAATTCTATTTAAAAGAAATGCAAAGCCTTCTTGACTTGTCTACAAATGACACACGTACAAATTAAGGAATCAAATGCAACTGCCTACCTAAACAATCAATCATTGAATTACATTTGGACATTTGACACTTGCTCTCCAATCTTTATCATCGTAAATAGAAATAGTATTCTGAAATATTTTACAAAAGTAGTCCCCTATTACTAGCTCTTTTTACTTCAAGGGCAACGTTTTGAAGATTTTGGTGTAAAATTTACAATTAGAATCACATAGTTATCTAATTCCAACTAGTTTCGGCTAAATTTATTCCTCTCAAAACAACCAAGCCAAATGTCATGCAATAGTTAAATCAGTGAGTATATAGAGTTTCTCTTGAAATCAAATAAAGCAGATGAGATTCAGGAGAATGAACATGTAACACTCCAAGAGTAAACAAAAATCAAATAACTTGACTTAGAGGTGAGAAAAAGAAAACACCCATGACCCATTTAACAATAATAGAATCAATCTCACACCCTATATAGATTACCAAGATATAAACTACAGCAATATTTGAAGCCCAAACTGACAAACAGCAAAGTTGAAGGTATAGATAAGATCAATATATCCACAGTACCACAAGGCCAATTAGCTCTAAAACCAAAAAAAAAAAAAAAAGCTCAAGTATAAGCAAAAACACAATTTAAACTAGAATTACTCTTTTCGCCTTGAAATACTGATGCATACTTAACAGATTTGACATGGGCATTTTGATCTACCACCTAAAAACAATGAAGTATACATTTAAGCATTCCATAAAATATAACTACCTTTGCAAAAGGCATATGAAAAATGTACCATTTAATATGCTCTATCAGCTTGACCTTTCCTTTTTGCTAAGATGCCAGCTTCACCTTTCAGTGAATAGAACCAAATTCTGTATAATGCTTAGTACCTAGCATTACTTTTGTTTTTTTTTATCAGTAATAGTACCTAGTATTCCTATTACATCTTTCTACTATTTGCCTTTAAGTAATATAGTTTTTCTATCTTTTCCTAAAAAAAGGGTTTACTTTTCGGAACCTCATGTACATGGAATTGGGTTTACTCCTTAAGCCTCACTATGTTGTCAAATAAAACCAAAGAAACATGTTTAATTTCTGTCATTGAGTTTTAGGTCCAGTTCAGGTTATGTCTAAGAAATTTATTTCACTGGATATTTGTGTCACACCATCATATTTTGCATAATAAATACAATATCAACAGCATTAAGTTTTAAAACTTGACAAGGATCATTCAAGTTCATGCAATCTTCATAGTAATTATAGAAAATATGCACTCTGACCAACAATATACTATAGTCCAGGGAGTTCAACTGCCTCTACAATATCCTGTATCAGGGCATCTAAACCACCTATGTCAGCTTAAGTGGAGCCTTCTCAACCTTCACAAACACCATTGAATCAAATTCTTCTTGAAGAAGCCCCACAACATAAAGAACCTTACGATTGATACTGTTGATATGCTTAGAGATTATTATTATCATTATTACTTAAAAAAAAATCATAGAATATATTACATAGTTTTCCAATTATGATTAATTCATAGAGAGAGTAACTTGAATCAGCAAAAAAAAAAGATAACCAAAAGAAGTTTGATTAATTACAAATTTTTTTTGCTAATTGACTTCCCAAAAGAAACTCATTTTAGGGTATTCGAAAATGGAATAGAACAACAATAAAACAGCACTGAATGAGTATAACCTATCTCATAAGGATTCTATGCAAACCAAGTCTTCCAATCTTATAAAGTGAAATGTGAGTAGGGTACAAAAAGATATCTTAAATTAAACAATTAATTTATAGACCAATTACTCACTCGTACATGTAAAAACCAAACCAACAGCAAAACTGAATAGGCCATGAAGTTAGGTTGATCTTCTTGCACAACTAAAATCAAATAGTTTATCAAGATGAAAAAGGAGGTGTTTTTTTTTTTTTTTTTTTGATAAGTAATTGTAAATTATTAAATTTGGAGAAGTGTATACTGGAAGTATTCAGAGATTTAAAAGATAGAAAGAAACCAAAGATAGAAAAGGAAGCTATAAGATTAGGGATACAAGTACAAGGAGTCGAAAAAATCCATAAGAAAAATGGCTGAGATAGTGTCACCCATTCAAAGAGAGTTTTCAAGAAAAGAAACATGAGATTCGGTATAGAAAGCTTCTTCTCCACAAATTTCCACAGATTTCTCTCTCTAAATGCACCATAGAATACAGGCTGGCCCTGCCCGCCATATAGTTCCATACCTACGGCACCCCATCATTCCACTTCAAGACTCCATAGACTTGATTGAATTTGGCATGACCCAAGCAATCCTGATGGTGCAGGAGAAAAAAAAGCCCCACAAATCATAGGCAATTGAACAATAGGACAACAGATTACTTAATGTTTCACCAGATGATTTACATGTGCAACACCAATCCATGATTACAATACCCCTTTTACAGAGGTTATTTGCCATTAGAATTTATCCCAGTGTTGCCTCCTAGACAAATAAGGATACTAGGTGCGGAAATACCTCTCCAAACACACTTCCAATGAAAATTAAGAGTATGAGCTGCTCTAGTACTGATCACTGTGTAATAACTCTTGATTTGAAACCCTTTTTTGGTGGAAGGGAGCCAAACCAGCTTATCACCACCAGATGAATCAACCTGTGCAGCATACAAATCATCTAAAATCTGAGTCATAGACTCCAACTCCCAATCTTGAATATCTCAAATAAAATTAGGTCTCCAGTGTGCCTTGTCATGTACCCATTCCATACAGTCAAAGACTCGAGCATCTTTGTCTCTAGTAAATCTAAACAGCTCTGGATGTCTATCTTGAAAGGAACTATTACCATCTCAATGATTCTTCCAAAACAACTCTTGGGAACCATCCCCTACCTCATATTGGATGTGTGAAGCAAACTGATCCCATCCCTTTCTAATATAATTCCAAAGCCCCACCGCATAAGTCCCTTGCACCTCTTTGGAGTCCACTGACAAATATCATAACCATATTTGCTATCAATGACTTTCCTCCAAAGAGACTCTGGTTCCAAACCATATCTCCATAACTATTTACCCAGTAAGGCACGATTGAAACATAACCATATCAATTTTTATGAAATGCTATGAACTTTAATAAAGAAAACGATTAAATCCACTTCCAAAGACACCAAGCAAATCCAATTGAATTTGATAACATAATGAGTTGCATTAATTTATGGGAAAAAATATCGGTATGCCTTTGCAAGGTAGAAAATATTCCACTATTACATAGGCCGAAGAACAACTTGATGTGAAAGAACGAAACCTTGTTAGTAGGATTCACAAAGAACTTAGCTTGGTTCTACACATTCAGTTTTTCAATCATCACTTCAGAGTCCAACTATCAATAACAAAGACACTGTCTATTCATAGTTAAAGCTATAAAATAGCATGCCCAAGTGAGGAGAAAAAACCAAGGAGCGTCACCCAAAACGTTATAACGAAAAAGTCTTAACAATATAAATTGTAATTGCCACTAGATTAAAGACCTCCCTAATTCATTTTAGAAGTGCTAAATCCAATAATGAATCAACCTAGAAGGTAACATCAATAACAACCATAGTGGAGGAGGAAATCATCGATAACAACCAGCTAATATCAGAAATCCAAATATATATCCCAGCATTTTGACAAGATTATGAAATTTGAGACAATATATACTGTCAACAACAATTTTAAAAAGAAAAGCATTTAAAATGTAATGGTGTGTTCAAAGGACCTTGAAACTACGACTATTGGCAAAGTCAAATCCATTTCAAAACCTCCTGCTCTATGAAATTAAGGATGGCATAAGCATATAAGGTCATGCCTACTGAAGTTTGAATTTTCAGAATTGGTGCTGGCTAGTAGCCCAGTAACAGACTAATAGACAAAAATCCTAATACTTGCATAAAACTCAACAGGCTAACAATTGAGAAATGGAATAAATAATTACATTTTTATGATGATCTTCACGTTGGTTTTCATCCTCTATTCCACTAAGCCATATACACAACCCTTTTTCTCAAGTTGCTAAAGAAGCATTTAAAGACAAAATCGGGGCTTCAAATCCGTTTATACTTTGTTTGTTTTCATGTCAAACATTTGAATCAGTGAGTTTTTCTGGTTTTTTATTAGACACCCAAAAAAAAATAAAACCAAAAATAAACCTGTAGTATACAAACAATAAGAATTGGAGAGACAAACATCACTACAGAAATGAAACCAAAGAGACAAAGACACACACTTAAACAACAATAATATAAAATTTATATAATTCTAGAACTCCATCTACGCTTCTCACGATTTGGCATACCATCAGATTAAATACATTATAATCACAATCCAAGCAAGAAGAATAGAAGGATAGAAGGGAAGCAACCTTGGAGACGCATTCCAACTCGGCGAACTTGAAAGCGAGGCCAATCGACGGCGGAGATTGAAAGACGAGGGAGACAGAACCTAATAAAGCTTTGTGGAAAAAATTTTAGGGGTTACAGTTTTAAGAATCAAACAAAAAAAACTGCCCTGAAATTTACAACAAATTACACCCATCAACTTCATTGTTTGAAATGCAATGAGAGAAAGAGTGAGAGACGTACCTGCCTGAAGTGAAACGGCGTCGGAGTGAGAGTGTGTGGGTCACGTGCAGTTCTCAACTGAGAGTGAGAGTGAGAGTGGATTTGGGGAATAATAGAGTCTAGTAGAGAGGGGGAGAAGAAGGTCTTTAAGGAAGACAGAGACAGAGAATGTTGACTTTGATTGACCACGATTTCGTCAATTCGTATGTTGAAGATTCAGTTTCGTGGGTTATTTCATTTTTGGAACTTTTTTTGTACGAAGAACTTGGGACTTATGAACGCGGTTTCGGTGGATTTGACTCGAATGTGACTTAATGCCATGGTAGATGCGGACATAAGGTTTGGAAGAGGAGGAGTCGGTGAGGCCTTGAGAAGAGCTTCGAATAGAATTTGGGTTTGGGCAGGTGAGTGAGAGAGAGCGGGTGGAGAGTTAGGGTTTTTTGCGGTCTGATTTAGGGATTCCTATTAATTTTTTTTTTTTATTTATACTAAATTTTTAAGCTGCGTTTAGGAGCTGCGTTTAATAAAATGCAGCTTCAATATGTCTGGAGCTGCGTTTCTTAAACGCCGCTCCAGAAATAATGAAAAAGAAGGAAAAAAATTCCCTATAGCCGCGTTTCTAAAAACGCAGCTGAAATCCTACCAGCCAAACGCAACCTCAACACCGAAGAACGCAGCTTCAGTGCGGGTCTATAGCCACGTTTACTAAACGCGGCTATAAGTGTTTCTTGGAGCTGCGTTTACATAAACGCGGTTCAAAACAGGGTCTGTAGCTGCGTTTTAGAACAACGCGGCTAAAAAACGCGGCCCAAAAGCGCGTTTTTTGTAGTGCATGTTTGTTTGCCACACTCCATTTGCCTAGCCCTTTGGTGAAAGAATCTGGTATTTTTGTCGCCCATTAGAAGCCATAAGAACCTAGACCGTTGCCTCCAAAAAACTTCCTCATGGTGTATCAATTCATTGACCTCCCTTCTCAATAATTTTATACGTTCTAGATTTGGTGCATACCCTTGTTTCACTAGTTCCGAGTTCCCTTTGTTTTTATGTTAGGTGAGCTTTTGTGTTTCCGAAGGCTGACTTGCTCCATGCTACAAGGCGTGCTTTGCAGCTTTTAATCTTCTCAAAGAGGCAGTACATAGGGCTGCCCAACGGTTGGGTATGGATCCATGAATCTCTGACTACCCCTTCGCACTCCGAGTGAGTTAACCATTTTTCTTCGAACCGGTGGAGCTTTTGTTTCCTGCGTATTTGCTGATGGTTCATGGGAGTTATGTTAATTACAATTGGGTCGTGGTCGGAGTATGATTCTGTTAGGTGTCTCACCTTGGCCACCAAGTACAACTCAGACCATTCCAGGGAGGCACATGCTCTAGCCAGTCTCTCCTCGATGAAAGCTTCGCCTTCTTGTCCATTCCGCCATGTGTACATGTACCCACTGTAGCCCAAGTCTATCAGGCTGCAAGCTAACAAGGCATTTTGGAATGCAACCATTGGTGGTAATGGTCTAGGATGTCTGCCATTTTTTTTCCTCGGAACATAGCATCTCATTGTAGTTGCCTATGCATAACCATGGTAGAGTGGACCTGTTTTTTAGATGCTGCATTAATCTCCAAGTTTCAGACTTCATCTGCTCCTTCGGGTAACCGTAAATACCTGTTAGTCTCCATGGTTGCGTGGACGGGACAAGCACTTGTACGGCTATATGGTGTAGGGAGTATGTATGTGTGTCAATCACCACATCAGGCTTCCACTACATAGCCAAGCCTCCTCTTCTTCCTTCACTTGAGACAACCAACATAGAAGAGAAACCCAACTCCGATTTAATCGGTTCCATCTCACAAACTGTCAATTTTGTTTCCATGAGAAACAAAATTGTGGGAACTTGTGTTCTTACCAATTTGGCAAGAACCTCCATTGCTGAGCGGTTCACGAGCCCTTGGCAGTTCCAGCTTGGGATGGTCATTGCAATCAGTGGGGCCGTAACGCAGCCACCACCGTTGGAGAGGTAGGTTATGTTGAACCGGCCACACCCTTAAGCCGTTTGTTGCTGGTTTTGATGCCCTGGCCATCATCAAGCTCTCTGGTTTCAGATTGTCTTTTCTTCCCCACTAGTACTCGGTCATCCTTTTCTGTTTTGTTTTTGGGCAGCCTCGGTCTTGGTATTTTCTTCCAATTGGTTGTGGGCTCTGTTTTTGCTTCAATAACGTGTGCACGTGACTCCTTAATACACACCATGTGCCTTGCGTTGGACTCCCCATAACTGATTGGCATGCAATAAAGGTCAGTATCAATGTTTTCGATTTCCATATTGGTCAGGCTTGATTGAGCATTAATCCTATTTCCTGAATTGTTCTCGTCCACCTGTAACATATCAAGGAGTAAATTCTGGTGTGTTGATTGCGTTAATGTCCGTAACGTGTGGGTGGGGCTCATCGCATCCGTTTCTGGATTTTTCGGCTTGTCCGTTTTAGCATTAATGGGTTTGGTAGGGCTAGCTGTCTTCAGACTAGGATCAGATTGGGTGGATGGTTCACTACGGCGGTGGCGTGGGCTGTGTCGGGTTGTCTTCTAATCATCGACACGGATACGAATACCGGCTTTCATCCATTCCCCATACCTTCGGTTCCCCGTGTCTTCCCCTCCAGCCATACTACATTCCTTCTCATCATGCCCAATTCTGCAGCATGCAAAACACCACCCAACCAAGCATTCGTAAAAAACAAGCCACACGGACTTCATCTCCCTCCAGGCTAACCACTGGACCACCTCGTCGCAGTGGTTTGTCTAAAGGGATTTCTGCTCGTATTCTCAAGAAACGGGCTTGGTCAGCCTTACAATCTACTTCAATAATTTTTCCGAGACCTCTCCCAATATCATGGCCTGCTTCTTCAGTCATTAGATCAAAAGGGAGGCCCCACACTTGGACCCAGAAAGGAAGGTGTGTGAAGGTGACTGATCTGGTTGTCATGCCTTTCTCCCTCTCCTTACGGCCAACATATGATTATCAAAACACCAAGGGCCATTGTTCCAGACCCATAGTAGTTAGCTTTCCAGGGTAAATTTAAATTGTAATAAACCATCACCGACCTCCACAATCTTCAAGTCGTCCCCCATCTTCCACACAGATCGTAGTAAGTTCTTTGCTACTCTTAAGTTAATCGGTTTTTTGGTTAGAAACTTCCCGGTTAAGCTTAGAGAGTATTCATCCAGGATCTCTTGTCTCCGCACTGGACGTATGGTTATAGTTTCATCTTCCTCCGTAGTAAGCTGCAATCTTTGAATCCTTTCTAAGAAGTCTGGATCCATGGTGCTGCTCATATGACAGCAAACGGACACTCTGGGGCACCAGCTTTCTTATCTCATAGGCTACACTAGAAGACAAGAAAGTAAGAAACACTCACACTAGGACCTAGGTGAGAAGAAAATGCTTCTACAGTGGGGAGAAGAAATAACTTTAACTGGCCTAAACACTGTTACAATAAAAAAAGAAATAACTTCCATTAAACATAGAATTTAGTTTAATAAGTTAAAAACTCTTTTAAGTTAAAACGACATTAATGGAAGGAGGAAGCTCAAATGCACGGAAGTGTATTTTAGCTACGTACTTTCAGAAAATAATGAATATATAATAGAAAGGCAGTTATATATATATATATATATAGTTACCTTTACTCCTTCCCAAAGATATTCAAAGTTGCTATAGTTCATGGTAAATTCAACAAGCTCCTGTGGTTGGAAACTGGATATCAAACATTTTAAAGAACAGTAATCCCATGAAAGATACCTTAGCTCATTAGGGAAATGTCTTTGCTCATTAGGTTCTGGAAATTCTACAAAGTTGAAATCCTTTAAAAATAATGCGACGACTATGGCTTGAATTGCTTCTATTGCCTAAAATTTCCAGAGCAAAGGCTTGGTGGGTTACACAAGCAAATGGTAAGCATACTTTAATTACTGAAGTTTTATACTATTTTAAAGCTGTAAAGGAAATAAAAATAACTACTCTCTCTGAGTTTTTCATATGCATAACCTTCTCTTTTTCATATATATAACCTTCCCTTACTAGTGATATGATTTTACTATGTCTTAGTTATGTGTTCTAATCTTCAAAGCTGCCCCTCTTGCGATCTAGAGGCGATAAATATGTCAATGTGCTGGGGGCCTCATGAAATTGTTCTGCATTAATTAATATGACTAAGCACCCAATTCCTTGCCCAAAAATATCTTTGGAAATTATAACAGGTTTAATGGTCATGAAATCATGATGAGTCATTGACTTGTACAAAATATACAAAAAAGGGCCATGAGTGAGTTATGACTAGAAGGCCTAGAGCTGAATTTACTCGAAAATGAAATGTGAAGTGTGAACATGTACTTACTGCCAAGTTGCTTTAAAAAAAAAAAAAAAAAAACTACCAAGTTGCCACTAATAGGGTGGTATTTTGGGAATATAAATTTTTGTATTACTTTTATGTTTCACTTTATGTTCCATCAATCACAACTTAACATATATTTATTTGATTTTTCTTATAAAATAACCAAAGTTTAAATTGCTAAAAAAATTCAATTTCATGCCAAGTTGTGATTGGTGATGAATGAAGTGGAATACAAAAAGTGGTATAGTGGATTTGTATTGGTCTTTTGGAATATAAATAATTTTCTACCATTTTTGTGTTCCATTTAATGTTCCACAAACTACAATTTGTTATGTGTTTTTTTTTTTTTTATATTATAAACTTTAGATATTTTATAAGGAAAGTAAAATAAATACATGATCAGTTGTAATTGGTAAAATATTAAAAAAAAAGTTACAAATAATTAGTTATTTTATAAGTAAAATAAATATTTGATAGGATTGGTGAAACATAAAAAGTCATACAAATAATTTGTGTTCGGAATTTTGTAACTCTCATTTTCAATAAATATAGCTTCTGTGTGTGAGAAACACTATATCTATAATATTTTCATAATTTACCATTTATAATTTATTGTAAAAATATTTATGATAGCGATTCTACTATATTTTAACCAAAGAAAAAAAAATCTATCAGCCAATTATCCAATAGAGGCGCGTGAGTGGAACATGATGTAACAGGTTGGAGGTTTTTTCTGGTTTGCTAAGAGCATCCACATCAGTGTATCTAAAATCATGTATAATACAAATTTTTTTCAATTTTACACATTTTGAGCTACATCAGTGTATCTAAAACTGGGTAAAAATGTGGAAACTCATCCACGAGCTACAGTACCGTGTAAATATACACAGTTACTGTAGCTCGGCTAAACAATATTTTATCATTTTCCCTTCGCTCCTTTTTTTCTCTCTCTGATCCGTTCTCAACAGACTCCATCATTTTCTCAACACAAAATACAGAGATATACTTTGCTCAAAAAAAAAAAAAACACAGACATACACAAACAACCACAGATCGGTGCTTGACTTGTAGATCGGTGCTTGACTGGTCGGAGCTCGTGGGTCTTGCCGTGGATCGGAGCTGGCGGACGCTGGATCGGAGCTCGGAGCGCTGGATCGGAGCTCGCGATCGCGCTCGGAGCGCTGGATCGGAGCTCGGATCGCGCTCGGAGCGCTGGATCGGAGCTCGGATCGCGCTCGGAGCGCTGGATCGGAGCTCGCGATCGCGCTCGGAGCGCTGGATCGGAGCTCGCGATCGCGCTCGGAGCGCTGGATCGGAGCTCCGATCGCGCTCGGAGCGCTGGATCGGAGCTCGGATCGCGCTCCGAGCGCTGGATCGGAGCTCGGATCGCGCTCCGAGCGCTGGATCGGAGCTCGCGCTAGCGCTCCGAGCGCTGGATCGGAGCTCCGGTCGCGCTCGGACCGCGGGATCGGAGCTCGGATCGAGGGTTGATCCGGGGTAGAGAGAGTGAGAGAGATGATCTGGGTAGAGAGAGTGAGAAATGAAGAGAAGAAATGAAGAGAAGGAGAGAGAGAGAGAGAGAGAAATTAATCAGAACGGAAGAAAAGGAGAAATGAAATAAAGACGCGCGTAGGGTAGTTGAGGAAATTAATAAAAAAAGTGAAAAAATTATTATTTAATTAATAGAGGGAGTAGGATTGATGAACTGATGTGGGTAATTTGTAAAAGTGAATGTGTAAAATTTTAAAAGGGGTTTTTTGTGTAAAATAGAGGAAATTTTTACATGGACTGATGTGTTTGCTCTAAATCATGATGTAACAGGTTAACCGCACCTCCAAATTGAATTGTGTATAACTTTATACGCAATGGTCAACTTTCTGACCCTATTCGCATTTTATATAGTATAGTCCAGGCACTTGCTCGTCATGAAATAAGAACGGTGATTAAAGTCAATTTTAAATTTTATTTATATCATAAAATAGAGATATAAATTATTTTATTTTTAAAGTATATAGAGATTTACATTGATCAAAAGAGACATTAATTTTAATATTTTTGATAATTATGTCATAAAAAGTTAATCACATACGTATAAGAATTTTGATCACACACAAAATTAGGGTAACTATTTAACATATAAATATCTATTTTACTATAATTGTTTTTTAGTAACTATTTGTTAAAGACAATATATCCACTCAATATAAACTTCTAAGAATGCTAACGAATATCATCATCTTCCAATAATAAGCAACTGAGTTTTGCTAAGTGATGGGACCGACGAGTTGAAACATAGACGAGGTGGCCTCAAGGACGAACATAACCCGTTATCGTCATCATCAGAGGAAGAGTTAAGGCCATTGAATGCTGCCAATAAAGCCTCAACCGTTACAAGACCAGCTGGACGAACTAACGGGAATGCATTAACTCCCATTACTCCCCTGAAGACGTTATCAGAAGAGGCAGTAATGCCCCAACGGATACAATCCCCAAGGGTATATAAAACCCTTGCAACACCAAAACAAGGTACACACATAAAAAGAACCACATTACAATTTTAACTATTTTATTCCTGATATCTCAACAACTGTCTTTTTTCCGTACTGACTTTATCATCGGAGGTGTTGTGGCAGGCACCACACCGGTGACCACTTGATTAAATCCCTGCTCCCACAGGTTCGTCAGAGTACCTCCAGGAACCATCTGGACGAATCCCAGCAAATCGTCGAGATACAGCTTCATCACTAAGAAAATAAGGGAAAAAAAAAAAAGATAACAAAATGCATATGTCATCCAATTTTTCATTAGATAAATTATAACTTTTGAAAATTTAAACTTAGAAAATCAGTGTTCTTTAAATAACAAATAAAATACCTTATATTATCCTTCCAATTTTCTAAGCATTACTACCATCTAAAACTTAAAATACGTGAAGAAAATTTTTGGGGTGTTAAAATTTAGTGGAAGTATTTTATATATTACACAATAAAATATTTTAAGAATCATAAGCTTTTATTAGGATTTAACTGAGAGAATCACAATATAACGTATTTGCTCTTTTCCAAAATATTAAGGGAAAAGTTACTTGATTTTAAAGTTAAAGGAGGAATTGTAAACTACCCTAAACATAAAGGATGAAAAGTGTTTTTATCCCAAGTTTTTGTTTTTTTTAGTGTAAAACTATGTGTTTTTACTTAAAATAGTGTGTAAAGAATAAAAATATAAAAAGTCAACTCAAGAAAATTGTATGTGAAATAATGAATTTTGGCTCAACAACGTTAATGTGGGGAGTAAAAGGATCTGAACAGGTATTTGGGCCTTTGGGCTCTGTTAACAAGGCCAATTCGTTCTTGACTAAAGGCCTTTAGGACTGCGAGTTGGCTCACAGGCCGAGGGTCCGAGGATTCATCCGAGGAAGAATCTCTCCTCGGACAGACCCATGATGACTTGGAGATTCGCTAGAAAGATCAAAGCAGAGTTCTGGAAAGACTGTAGGTTAAAGAGGGGATCCAAGTACCCTCTAGACGCACTGGTGTGAGAGAAATATCTCAGAAAAAAGCTGCCACATCCACATTAAAGATCCGGTACCTACCTCCCTGGCCGCATTGATGGGGAAGTGACCCTTGAACAGTAAAATTGAACCTTCTGGCTATTATTTAAAGATTTCAAGAAGGGTGGAGGGGGGACGCGTGGACAAAGGAAAAAGAAGAAGTATTTAAGAAGAGAAAAAGAGCAAAGTGGAAAAGAAAAAAGGTTAGCGAAAGAGGAACTAAGAACTATAATCTTCAAGTAAGAGAGAGATATAATACAGAAATCGTCATCGGCTTACATCCGAGAAGGTTCCTTGGTCATATTTGTTTATCATTTGCAAATATTGTAACATTTAAGCCTGTTTGTCAAGTTCCCAACACCCCAAGAACTAGATTTCAAATCCACACTCTACAAATTTTATTGTTTAAGGCTTATTGGGCCTGAGCTCACTTTGTATTTGGGTGCAGGTGCAATTGTGCTCTTACAGTTAACTAAACCAATAATAAAATTTTAGAAACACAACAAAATGATACAATATTTTCATAATACCTTTATAATTTTTTTTATATTTTATTTTGACTTGCAAATAATTAATAGCTCAACAGTTTTAAAAATATTGTGACGACAACAAAATGTCTTAACATTTTCATAAAAAAAAAATTTATATTCACAACATTTTTATAATAAATTATAAGTAGTAAGTTGTTGCAAGTTGTTATTGGTGGACAAAATAGTAATTTCATTAGCAAGTTTAAATTAGAACTAATAACAATTTACCACTAATAGTTTGTTATGAAAATGTTGTAAATTTAGCACTTTTTTTGTACAATAACTTTATTTTTAGTTGTGGTTGGTTCCAATATGATATCTTATTATTTTATTTTAACATATAAGAAATTAACACCTCAACAATTGTAAAAATATTGTGCCAATTTTTTTTGTTAACATTTTATTATTTTGTGAAACATTGCAAATTGAATAAACCAAAAATAATGTAACAAAACTACTGTAGCTTTACGCATTAAAAAAAAAAGAGGCTGGTGAAACAATGCAAGTTGAACAAACCAAAAATACTATAGCTTCAAGGTATTCGCTCTTTATATATATATATATATATATATATATATATATATATATATATATATATTAAAACAAAATAAAAACAAATTGATTTACTTGCAAAGAAAAAAAATCCATCTCACCAAACTGGCTAAATGCCTTGAATAAATATGAAAGGTTTTTTAGTAGCATTAGAATGAGTCTAAAACCTTGACTAAGAATGCGTTTGGATAGGAGGCTGCGTCCACGTCTGGGCAGTTTTTTTTTTTTTTCCACGCGCATGTGTTACTGTTCATTGGCCATGAACAGTGATTTTAGGCCAATAAACTGTACTTTTTAGGATGAACAGTAATTTTTACACATTAAAAAATTATTTTTGTACAGTATTTTCAGTTTTCAGTTTTCAGTTTTCAGCAATAAGTTCTATCCAAACGGACTCTAAATCAAAACACTAATCCTAACACTATTCCTACGCCTATTGGCTATATATATATATAATATAATATAATATAAAACAAAACAAAAACCAATTGGTTTACTTGCAAAGAAAAAAAATCCATCTCACCAGATTGACTAAATCAAAACACTAATCCTAACACTAATCCTACGCCTATTGGCTCCCTCCTTTTACATAATTAATAGATATTTACCAAAGGGATATTAACATGGGAATTTGGTCTGGTGGCTTTGCATATCTATGAGAAGCTTTTAATCTCTCTCTCTCTCTCTCTCTTTATAGCTTCTCTTTTACAATGCTCTTCTATTAAGTCATGGTAGGATCATCACCTCTTCTAGTTTTAGCTTCTTGCGTTGCTTGCATCTTTGGCCAGCTGTTTGGGTTAGCTCAAGCTCAAAATCAAACAGATCCTGCTGAAGGTGTTCCTCCCTCTCTCTCTCTCAAATTTTTACATATATTATAGTTCTTGGCTGAGAGCTTTGTTGTTTTCTGCATATGTTTTACATATGAACAGCAATACAAAACTACATTTTTTTCTTTTTTGGGTTACAAAGTAAACAATGAATACAGAAAATTATGTTTGGTTTATAATTGTTGATGTGAAAACTTGAAGTAAGATTGTACAAAATGCTAGCTTTTAGAGCATTCGCATCGTTCCGTCTAAAATTTTCTATCTATTTTAGCATAACAACCCACATTTTCTATTTTACACAAATATTTTACAAAAACATTTATATGAGCTTATCTATTATATACACTCTTTTATTTAAATAATATTTTTTCTTACTTTTTTTATTTTATTATTATTTCACACCTACCCCACGTAACCCTCTTTCTCCTTTTTTTTCTCTTAATACACAGACTCTTTTTCTTCTTTTTTTCCTTATCTCTATTTTCCCTGAACGTGCCTCTCTTTCTTCTTCTTCTTTTGCAATTTGAGTTTGATTATGGGCAGTGATTTTGGGCATAGAATACAAATATTTTGGGTGGATTTGCAATTGTTGCTTCTTCTTCGGCATTTTCTTCTTTCTTTCTTTCTTCTTCTTCTTCTTCTCCTTCTTCTTTTGCAATTTGGGTTTGATTATTTATATGAATTTGTATATGGGTTTGATGAATTTGAATCTAGATTTAGAATGAGTCTGATGATTTGTATAGATTTGCATAGCATGTTGCTGGATTGAAGAGAATATAAAGGAGGAAGAGGGTAGAGGAAGAGAGAGCATAGAGAGAAAATAAAATAAAATATTCATTTAAAAAGCCACGGTATCCGTATATATTTGCAGGGCAATATTGTATATAAACAGTAATATAAGTAGATTGATGTGGTTAAATTTTGAGCAAAAATATATAAAATCATGCACCTTTTCTATTTTACACACACCGGAACAAGTGCTCCTAGAATTAGTTTGTAACTCTTGGTAAGAGCTGCTGGGAAAGTTGACAATATTGGCCAGCCTCTAATGGATGAACAATTTCCGATAATTTTTTTAAAAATTAGTTTACTAACATATATTCTAAGAGTACACCTTAAGAAAACCCAATTAATATATAGGTATAGGCTCCATACTTATTTGTTGTACAAACCAAAGAATCGTGTTGATAAGTACGAAGTAGGTATTGTTCTTCTAATATTATCATCATTTTAATGGCTAGCTTGTGGTGTCAAGTCAGCCATTACATGGAAGTGGGAATAGAAGTACTACCATTGTGGTGTCAAGTCAGCCATTACATAGAAGTATTATTATCATTTCAATGGCTAGCTTGTGGTGTTAAGTCAACCATTACATAATTGGTGAGAGTAATTCGTAGGGAGTTTGACCATAGATAATGATATTTTTCTCTCTCATATTTACGATGAAGTTGACTCACTAAATTTATGATGGGCTTCATTACCATGAATGTTAGAGAAGAGATTACTATTTTTTCATAGTTCGAAAGTATCTAAAACTTTTTCCAGTTGGTACGAGATGGTGAACGGTGTCTTTGGGTATGTCATATATATATATATATATATATATATATATATATATATATCCAAAATTGAGAGAATATCCAATTATATTATAAATTAGCATTCAATTAGACTTTAATTTTGTGCCACGTGTCTCATCTAATTTAAGTTTTTAAATTTTTGTACCAAGTGAGTTAATCAAATGTAAAAATTGGATTTCAATTAAAGTTAATTTTGCACCACACGTCTCATCTAATCTAAGTTTTTAATATTTGTGCAAAGTAAGTTAATTCAATGTGGAAAATGAGGAGTTTAATATAAATAAACCATAAAAAAAGCCTAATCATATTTCTAATTCTATATATAAAATTAGAGGAAAAAAGAGTTTGAATGATTTTATATTTATGAGCCATTTTTTTGTGTAACTAAAAATAATTCATATTTATAATTTATTTATGTAATATACCATGATTATGTACAGTCCATTACTAACTAGGTAATATATATATATATGTATGTATGTATATATTAAATTAAAGTTTAGAGAAAATTCAATTAGAATCAAAATTGGTTTTTGCTTTTTTTAGCTTTCCATAAAAATTAAATCGTTTATATTTTTGTTGTTATTTTTTTCTTTAAACTAATGATCATATTTTTTTTATACTGTTTCTATTCAAATATTTTGTATATGAAGATTTTGTACCTAAAAAATTGTAATTGAGCTGATCAATCACATACACCTATCCCCATTCAATTTAAGAGATATTATTGGACCAATCTATTCTTTTATTTTGTATTATATTTAGTAGAATTTCACGTACAATGATTGTGAATTGATATTGTATATATAGTATTCAACAGTGATTTTCAAAATTATTTATATAATAGCATGTAATTAGAAACTTGGCGTAATTAATACCATGAAAATTGTAAAAAAATATAATTTTAGTACCTTTAAGTGTCTGTTTGGCAAAGATTATTTTTGCCGACTTATTTTACTATTCAACTTATTTTTGCTACTATTCATGGGTTTCACTGTATTTTTTGGTACTATTTATGGGTCTCACTTTGCTATTTTAGTTAACTATTACCTTTGTTTAAAGTCCTTTCAGCAAAAAAATGTAGTTTTAGTAACATAAATGGACCCTAAATATCATAGTTGACCTTATGTCCTAAGCTAACATCAATAGCACCATTTTAATTCATCATTTCCGTGCATAAGCACGGGTTACATACTAATAATAAATTAATAGTTAATACTTTTTTTTAGGAAAAATAATTATTTAAGTAAATAATCAAATATCTATGAGCCGATGAGCAATGCTCAGTAAGTATACAATTTTTATTATTTTTACCAAAGTTTCCACCTAGTAGTTAATAAAAAAAAAAAAAGCGATGGAATATATATTCACTAGACTTATTGAATATCTTTATCACTTGTTCGTTACCCATATATGTAGAGTTTACATTTGTATATGTTTTCAAAAAAAGAGATTTACATTTGTTTATGATCATGTTTGTATCGATGATTCCAAAGTTCAGCTTTTAAATACACAACATTCTCATTTGTTTGGGTGGACTAAAATGAAAAAGGTAAACTATGTATTTAGTTTCTATCGCATATACTATATTTTAATTTGATCCATATCATTTTAATTGTGTCAATTTGATCCTTAATTTTTCAGTACTGTGTCAATTTTGTCTATGCCATTATCTTTTGGATGAAAATTGATGACGTGTTTAATGGCCAAAATAAAAAATTAGGTTTTGTTGATGTAACAATAAACTTAAATTTTATTTTGGACATTTGCTATATGAGTAATTTTCATATAAGATATAACATCAAAAACTAAATTGACATGACATTGAAAAATTAGGAATCAAATTAACACAATTGAAATGTTAGAGATTAAATTGATATATAGTGTAAAAGTTAAGGGCCAAATATATAATTTATCCAAATAAAAAATATGCAGCATATTTATTAAATATAATTTTTTTCCATATAAAAAAAATTTTCACTTTTTTTTCCGTAAATAAAATTATACTTTTACGCAATAAATATCTTAAACGGTGGCAGTTTTGGAGGGATATAGTGAAATCAGTGAACAGAATTACTTGCTATTGTTTCCCAAGCTAATCACAATGATATTTAATTTAATAACTGTGTGAATTCGATTTCAGTGAGAGCATTGAACACAATATTTCAAAAATGGGAGATCTTAGCAAATTCAAATCAATGGAATATAAGTGGAGAACCATGCACTGGAGCAGCCATCGATGACTCCATCTCCTTCAATGACCAAAACCACAACCCCTTTATAAAATGCGAGTGTTCGTCTAACTCTACTTGCCACATCACCCAATTGTATGTCTCTCTTTTATTTATTCTCATGTTTTGCTTCTCGTGCCATTTTTGCTTAAAGTTACAATTTCTATACATTTGTTTTAAAAAAGAAATATTAAATTGCATGGTTTGTGTCAAATTGGTTCAACTAGTAAAATATTTTGACATTAGTATCATTAGATTAGGAATCACAGACGTAGAGATTTGACTTTGCAGAGAGATAAATCATAGAAATTGTGTAACTCGTGCAAATGATTGTCTAGAGTATTTATATGCAAGCATATACCTCTTGGGAAGAGACATATCTGTTGTGAATAGATATATCAATTCCAAGAGTCACACCTATACCCAAATACCACTTCAACTAATATATCACTACATAAACAAGAGTAATGCTAGACATATAAATTATTTTACAATTTTTTATATCCTGCTAATGTGGTGAATAGCTATTGGTAAATAAAAAAGTGATATTAGTGGTGGGCCTTAGATGACAACTAGTAAGAAGTTGGCCACATCAACAATTTGTACAAATATTGTAAAATAGTTTGTGACTATAGTATTACTCTATAAACAAATCTCACAAAGTAACACTATTTACCAAATGAAAAGTTATTGCACGTGTGTGAGGTTGTTCCATGTTATAGTGTAATCACTCGTCACAATTGTACATTAACATCATTTATTTTAGTAGAATATATTTTTTTTAATTGAAAACAAAAATGAATAAGCCAGTTGATCACCTCTATTATATGATACTAGTTGTTGAAAAGATGTAAGGTTACTGATTGATATCTGTTGCAAATTAGTATCAAAACTGTTGGATTATATTATATTAATTGCTTGTTGAAGAGGTTTAAGGTGTCAAAACAAAGTAGCTAAGAAGAAGCAAAACTTATTTTTATATGTTCTCATTAAACTCATAGTTTATCATTTTATGTACCTTTATAGAGTGCAAGAGCAAAGAAGAAGTAATTTAAAAAAAAAAAAAAGTTGACAGATGAGTTGCCACTGTGCATTACAGAAAAATTCCTTTTTAATCTGTTGTTTTATATATGCCTGTCTGTAACATTTGACTATTAGACTAGGTTTTGTTTATTTATTTATTTAAGGAGGGTGTCTAGAGCTTGTTAAGTACTTGACTATTCTCCTGAGTGTGTGTAGTCTCCCATCACACAAACACCAACTAATTATAGAAAATTCTGTTAGTTTGTTGGTAAAAAAGCAGTGGTTAGCATGGTATAGAGGTGGATATCTCTAAAGTGAACTTAACTTGGGATAAGAACAGTGGTGGGGGAAGTTAATGGCCGATAATAATTTTTTTATGGGTAAGTAACATACTAACATAGGTCTTAATTCGTCTTCCATCTTGTTTTTATAGAGGAAATGATGAGGTTTATTCATACTAGAGCTTGTTAATAAATTTACTTTATATTGCATTGAGAAATAGATAAGGGATAACAGTCATTTATTGAGATATATAATACTCCAGGTCATTTTTCAATACCAATTCCTACATTCATTTTAGGAAAAAATACACACAAAACCCCATATGTTTTCCGGTAAAACACGACACATCTTGAGGTTTTGAGTGTAACGCTTAAGCCCCTTGTAGTTTAATTTTATGTGCAAACCAATAATTATGTACATGAATCTTTGTTAAAATTAAATATTCTTGAGATATTCTGAAAATTTTGGTATGTTATAGAACCTACACTTCAAATTATTTTGAGCTTCGTTAGTATATGAACCTTTGTTTTCATGGTTGATGGCTTTTTTCTTTCTTTACAGGAAGGTTTATGCCTTGGATGTTGTTGGTGTAATCCCGGATGAACTATGGACTTTGACTTTCCTCTTCAATCTGTATGATTTCTTCTCTATACATTTGTTTACTTGGGTTTTGCATGAATAGTGTGATTACCTTCTCTCTCTTTTTTTTTTATTTTTGGGGAAGAGTTACCTTCTTTTTCATGTAAGCTAGAATTGAACTTTTTTTTTGGATAGGAACTAGGATTGAACTTAGATCTTGAAAGTGTGCTTCATCATGTCATCCAATTGAAAATTGTAGTAGATGTGGTATACTAGTTTGCTAGGATGGTTCATTTTCATTATACTCTGTTAAATGTGCTAAGTTTCCAACATCTGTTACAGGAATTTGGGCCAAAATTACTTGACTGGTAACCTGTCTTCATCCATCGGCAATCTATCTCACATGCAATACCTGTAAGCCTGTCTGAATTTTGGTTTAAAACTCAAAAGGACATCGTGAAGCTGATGTTATTTAAGCTTTCTCTTCTTCTGATGTAGGAGTTTTGGCATCAATGCACTATCAGGGACACTACCAAAGGAACTTGGTAATCTTACGGACTTAATATCATTGTAAGTAAATCTCATTCAAAATTTGTAGGTCATCTATGTGGCATCTTGGTGGAGTTGTTTTTATAGGTATTATTTGTCTTCAAATACAACCATTTCTTTATGGTAAATTTTTTCAAGAAGGGTTTTGTGAATAAGGAATTTCTCAAATAGCATTTCATCATCCTTCAATAATAGGATTGAGGGTAAGGTCTAGGGTTCAAGACCCATAGAATGCATGTTTAACTTCTCAATAAAAATCTTTGAAGAAGTATTTTACAAAAATATGAATGTAGTAGTCACCCCGATGCAAGTGTACAATTCTGCTGCCTTCTGCATTTCACAACATTTTTTGGGCTGGTACTCTGTGTTTTACACACTTGATCTTGATGAAGAGAATCGAAACCTTGGTTTATAATTTATTGTTTTACTTGTTGATTTTGTAGGTCTTTTTCAACAAACAACTTCACTGGTTCTCTCCCATCTGAGCTTGGGAATTTAGTGAAATTAGAACAGATGTAAGTTTTAGTACAACATGTCTTTCCATTTTCAGTGTAAGTTTTGAAAATCTATATTATTGAATTATATAGCTCAGTGAGTTAGACTTTCGAAATGTTTCTTGTAAAGCTTCTTGAAATATCATGTCTGTGGCTCAAGATTGTAAGAAGTTTGTGACAACAAATATATTTGACATATTGCAAGGTTTTTCATGTGCAAGACTGTGTACCACATCCCAGGACTGAAAGAATGTGAATCATAATTTTTGAAAATATAATTTACATGATACAGAAATGATTTGGTGGAAACGATATGGCTATTGTAGAGAGTTGGTGCCAGTAATGACATTATATTTGATATTTGATTTGTAGATACTTACTGTGAAATTTTTTGAAAATTGTTCTCACAAGAAGTTAGCAGAGAGAACTTAATGCTGGCTTGAGGCCTTTCTTTTGTTGTTAAATTCTTTAATTGTTACTGCTAAAATTTTATTTTGGCTGAGGATAGGATATCAAATGTCAGTTGATTCATATAAATTCTTTACCTTGACAGCTACTTTGATAGTTCTGGAGTTAGTGGTGAGATTCCTTCAACATTTGCTAAGTTACAAAACCTCAAAGTAATGTAAGAACTCTCTGATTACTTCTTTTCTCAATTGCAAACTTTCCAACATACATATAATGATAAATATAAAAACAAAAGATTGTGATAAGATGTGAGGAAATACTTCTTGTGATCTCAGGTGGGCATCAGACACTGAACTCACGGGCAGGATACCCAACTTCATAAGGAATTGGTCAAAGCTTACAACCTTGTAAGACAATATAGCTGGCTCCATCCTATTTACTTATCCCTAAATCATGCTTGATAAGGCTCAAGTTTCATTACAAAGTTAAAGTAACATTGTTTTCTGTAGGAGTTATTATTGAAAAAAATTTAGTGTTTACTTCTACATTCTACAGAAAAGATTCATTTCTGCACAATTTATGATTATCTACTCCAAAATGTTTTTGTAGGAGGCTTGAAGGAAACTCTTTCAAAGGTCCAATACCCTCAACGTTTTCCAATTTGACTTCTCTGACAGACTTGTGAGTGTCTACATCACTTGGTTACTTTTATTTGTATTTTGTAGATCTGTAAAGCTAACAATCTCATGTGTGATATAAATTGTAGGAGAATAAGTGATTTGACTAATGGGAGCCCTTCACTGGAATTTATAAAGGATATGACATCTCTGAGTATCTTGTAAGAAAACACAAAAGCAACTATCTTTCAGATTCCTAACGAAGAATATACATGTTTTCTTTCCTTCTTTATTGCTCTTCCAGAATATGGTATAACAGTTTAGTTACATGTGTTGCAGGGTGCTGAGGAATAGTAGTATATCTGATTCAATTCCATCCAATATAGGAGAATACCTAAAGTTGTCACAGCTGTAAGTAATGCCCGTTGTCACAGCTAGAATTTAGGTTGAATTTGATTGTTGGTTGAAAGCAATGGAACTAGGAACATCTTTGCTATTTATTAGGTTGGACAACCCCAACTTGAAGAAAGAAATTTTTATGGGTTCCTGTACTAAATTTTAAATCGTAAATACTATTCAATTAAGTGATACAGTTATCAGGTTTCTCATGGCATGCAAAATGATTTCACCCTGTTTGTAATCGAATAAGGGGCCTTTTCATAGTATTTTAAACTCATCCTATTTCTTTTCAAATTTTCTTATCTTTTCTCTATCATTTTCTTCAAGGACGGACTCAAAAAGGCCAGAGTAAAAAAAAAAACTCCAAATAGGCATCCATATAGTATTAAAAAATTATAAATACTCAAAATCGTTGTTTCTAAATACATTAAGATGCAATCATTTACCAACAAAGACCAACAAAAACAAAATAATGTCTTTTTTTAATACTTGGTTAGCTAGGATTTATTTATTTATTTTTATTTTTTTGTTGAAGTTAGAGCATTTACATTGGTGGTGCTAAGAATTTTAGCTTTTATTACCTCAAAAAGTTACTTTATCTATTTTATCACCCCACTTTATAATACACCCAATATTAAATATTCTTTTTTTATAACTTCATTTAAAATAATATAAATAATTCATTAAAATAATAAAAGAAGTGAGAGAATTTGAGTTTTTAATTGAAGAAAGAGATATAATCTTAATAAAATATTATATTTATTTTGAACAACTTTTGACAGTCAACTGTCATTTATACCAGTTTACTGTAGTTACAAAAAAAATTAGCTTTACCTTCTCTAATAACACATGATTTTTTGGTGGTAAAGTAGTTTTTCTTTTCTTTTTTTTGCTAAAATACAATCACCATTCTGAATATTTTTATTGTTCTTATTAAAATTTTTGGTTGGATAGTTGCTATTTGGGTAAAGCTAGTTAGGCTTATTGTGGAGAAAGGGAGTTTAAGGTTTTGGAAGGGGGCTAATTACAAAAATGAAAAATATTATAACTAAAAAAAAAAATTTGGACCCAGGGGGCCCCACCTAGGTCCATCCCTGCTTTTCTTGTTCCTTATATCTTGTAGGGATGGTGTATCTTTCTTATATTTTACTGGTTGTAGTTGCATAAAGATTGTAATTTTTAATTACTTCTTGTAGATAGCTAGTTTTATGTATCACACAACCATGTGATAATAGCGTTGTTATCAATACATAATAATAATTTTTTTTTAAACTTTTTTAGGGATTTGAGCTTCAACAATATAACAGGACAGGTTCCAGACTCGCTTTTCAATTTGAGTTCGCTTTCTTACTTGTAATATACCTCATTTTCTCAATTGCATATTATACATTCCAATATTATTCTTTATTGTGTTGAAGCATGTACTATTTTGTTCATTATTAGGTTTCTTGGAAATAATAAGTTAAACGGCGCTCTGCCTACACAAAAAAGTACGTCTCTTCTCAACATGTAAGTATTTTAAAAATTCTTTGCATGTAACAACATTTTGACACATTTAAAATGAAAATGGAGATGCCTAACAATTAGCTTATTAATTGGGAAAAGTCCCTTATTTGTTCATTGTATACTAGGTTTTTTTATATCTCCGATGTATATATATATTTTTATAAGAAATTTTTCATTATTATTTTTTTTAATTTATAAAAAAATATATACAAGGAGTATACGGGACATACAGTCAATCACGAAAATTTCATAAATCTAGCAAATCAACAACTGAAAATAAAGATCTGACAACTAGTCCAATAAAATTCTAAAAGAGAATAACTTGAGATCAGGCATAGTCCTCTTTTTATCTTCAAAGCTCATGCTATTTCTTTCCCTCCAACTACACCACGTCAAACAATGGAGGACAGGCATCCATATATAATCATTCTGATGATGACCAAATTGACCTTGCTAGCAAGCTAGTAACTCAACAACAGATTTGGCATCACCCAACACACTCCTAACAAACCCAATACCATGAATCTCTGGGGTATATATACAAGGAGTTATATTTTATCTGATGTTGAGGGGATAGTATAACACTGATCTCTTATTAACACTAAGCTATTTGGGGTGGTATCTTGGTACGAAAACCTTGAGTACCACATCCCAAAATCTTATATTAGTTAAGTGAACATTTATATATAGTGCATTCAGGTTAATCAAAGATACGATCTCTATGTAATAATTTAGTGATTCCCTAAAATGATAACTCTTTCCTTTATTTATCTAGAAGCAAGAAATTACAGAAAAGAATGAAGTCTGTATCACCACTGGATTAATTGTATTGGCCTAATCTTAGAGTCAGAAATGAGTAACGCCATGCTAGATACATGGATCTCCACGTTCAGCTGATAGCATAAACAAGCATGGCATAAAAAACATGGAAAAATGGAGGTTCTGGATTTAAATAATGTGGTTTCAGAATTTTGTTTTATAGCATCAGTGTCACTTGACTAATGCCTAACTTAGTGCCCAGAAAGAGTATGTAAAAAAAAAAAAAACAGAGAGAAATTGATCAAAGAGAAAAGCCGAAGAGAAACTTCTAGTAATCTTATTAAAATGGCTAAACCAGTTACCATTACAAGACTCTGATATGCTTATATACAATCACAGAAGAGAGAGCGCTTAAATCTCGGAGGTGGTTATAACTAATTAACCACCTCTTACACGTGTGCAATAACAGAGTTTTAGGCAAAATATCTGACTTAAATGAAACGTTGCGTTTTGGCTTGATCATAAACACTCTGAGATTAAACGGCAGAGTTGGGACCTGTTGCATCAGCTGAACCGTCATCACCAGAGCTAGCCTCTTCTGTTGGGTGCAAGTTCTTAATTATATGGCTAGGAGTAGAATTTAGTTTTTACTTTTTAACTTTTGTAGAGATGTTACTGTTATGCTAGATATGAAGGAAAAGCAAAGTATTGCAGCACAAATATTTCATTGTTCTTTTTCCAGATGTTACATGCTTCATTTTATAACTCACATCTATATATAGATGTGTTAGGAGTTTAGGATGACTACAAGCTTCAAGAGTACTACAGAAGTTTGCTTCATTTCTCTTTAATTGACACTTGTCCATGAGGTGTCCACTTGCATGCTTGTTCAATTTTGCTGCTGCTGGATTCTTCATTTGTTGACACCTAGATTTCAATTGCTTCTTTCTTTAACACTTAGGGAGCCACTTGTCAATTACAAATTACATTTTAACATCTTCTACCTTCTGCTCTTCATACTGAACATGGGATTGCTTACCAAATGAATGGAGTAGGTATCTAACTTCCTTTTTATGTCATGCTTGCAGTGATTTGTCTTACAATAATTTAGAGGGAAGCTTTCCTTCTTGGGTCAGTCAACAAAATTTGCATGGGTCAGTCAACAAAATTTGCAACTGTATGTATACTATCGTATTTGAAATTTATAATAAATTTATTTTTCTGAGATTCCATAAACTGATACTCTTGAATAAAAACTGACATTCAGATCTTATGATGTATAACATGCAGTAATTTAGTTGCCAACAATTTCACAATAGAAACTTCAAACAGCAGGTAAATTTCTCAATGCTATATTTTCTTATTTTAACTGTTGAGTTTTACCATAATGAAACAAGTTGCTGTTTTTAATCTAGTTTAAAATGCTATTAGTCTTGTCAATTATGATGGTGAAGCTGTTAGGTTCTGATAGCCATGAAGCTTTCAACATGGTAACTTGTCCTCTCATTTGTTTTTGAACTTTCGTTTTACATGGAGTGTGAATTATCATCAACACACTACTTATGAGAATTATTATGTTTTACTAGCAGTAGATTATAGACAGAAAAGCAATTAGCTGCTGTCTAGCATGTAAATTACTTAAACATGTCCATTAAAAGGAGTGGACCAATGGGCGTCTGAGGAGGACAAAAGCTTTGATACCAATCTAATTTGGGATTTATTGTTAAGTTTTGGGATAGGTAGGGTCAGTGTTTGTTGTTAGGAAGTGACAAAAGAAAAAAGTAAAATCAATTGAAATTTGCTGGAATTTGAACAGAAAGGAGAAGAAATTATTTACCTCACACGTGGAGATCCTGAGCATGGCAACTAGAGTTTCCGGCTCCAACAACTCAGGAGTCATCAGTTACCAAAATATTCAAATTAAAGAATTCATTTTATTGACTAGAATGGGTCAAGCCCGGTTATATCATCTTGCTGAGATTTACATGGTCAAATGAGCATCTAATCTATGTTCTCTTGATATAAAGCATTTGGAAAAATTTAGAGTAATTAGTTGATTTCATACCTCGGAGACTGGAGAGTAAAGGATAGACTATCAAATGCTTATGAGCATTTCATCACGGGGCAATGCTTATGAGCATATTGCCAAGAGATCATTTCTCATTACATGAATGAAAACTTAATACTAATAATAATATTTGTATGAATCAGATATATCTGCTTTAATAACTAGTGTATCATGTCATTAAACACCATGTTTCTGGCCTAAGTGCGTTTCTGTTCTTTTAGTGTTTTGCCTTCAGGATTGAACTGTCTTCAACGGGGTTTTCCTTGCAATCAAGGCAATGGAAGATGTAAGTACAATTTAAAAATCACACTTGATTGTAAGATTGGAAAGCATTAGTAGGTATTGGGGCCAAAGAATGAGAAGATTATAATTTAGGGTTGGTGTTTTTAAGAAGAATACAAAGTGATGAAACTTCAAATGCTTACAAAATATTGATATGAACACAGTACTAAGAGGAAGCATTCCAAATTTTTAGTACACATGAATATTGGATCTATCCTTTGAAGGGCTAAATTGGCAATGCTCATAGCTATATTCCAGTCTCAATTCAGTAATTTTCAATGGCAGTGTGATGTACTCTAGAAAAAAAACTGCAAGGTCAATGAACCTTTGACTAGAACCCTTTACTTGTTATCATTAAAAAGTATTTAAAAATCTTGGGTTTGAATATGTCAATCTTTTGTCCTTAGCACTAAGTCTCACATTCAACTTACGGATAGTTAAACTATTTTTCAACTGTTAGTTTATTTATAATGGACTACTAGAATTGATCAGGATTCCAAATTCAAGCATGTCCACTATTGAAATGCATAGCATGCTTATGAACGCACAAATTTGATCACCTTTTTTGAACTTAAACATCAATGAGTGCTTTTTTTTTATATTTGATTTCAGATTCTGACTTTGCAATTAAGTGTGGTGGTCCTCAGATTACCTCTTCTAATGAGATTGTGTATGAGTGGGATAATGAGACACTTGGCCCAGCTACATATTATGTGATTGACACAGACAGGTGGGCTGTTAGCAATGTTGGATATTTTGGCAGCAGCCCTGATGCTCAGTATACAAGGCTTTCATTATCTCAATTCACGAATACTTTAGACTCAGAGCTGTTCCAAACAGCTCGACTCTCTGCTTCATCATTAAGATACTATGGCTTAGGCCTCGAGAATGGAAACTACACTGTGAGCCTCCAGTTTGCAGAAACAGCTTTTGATAACTCTAACACATGGAAAAGTCTTGGGAGGCGTGTCTTTGATATTTATATACAGGTCTTCATAATCTCATCCATTTGTTTTAGAATTACAGTGTTTTGTTTTAAAATAAAGTTTGCACTTTGCATTGCCTAAAATGTTTATTCACCATAGTAAATAAGTGTTACTTTCTTTTGTTAACCATTAATTGTGTGGTTTAATAATCACCCACCATGACCATGACTAGGGATTATGATGATAATCTAAGTGTACATTTCTTAACAAAAAAGAAAGGGTGCATGTAAAAAATATATTGACAGTCTTATTTTATCAATGCAAAAATTTCCCTTGAATATGATGCATATTTATAATTGAGACTATATAATCAATTCAAAAATTTACCACTAGAGGTTCTCTATTTTGGCCTCTCAAATTTTCTTTGACCATCTGTAATTTCTTCACTACTTTTGCAATTAATTTACAAATCAAAATAGTTTTGATATCAAAAATGTCTATAATCATGATAAAAATTTTGAATGAAGCCTTTGATGTGGTCCAATTTTCCTAAAAAGTTATCTCCCTCCCATCCTCCCTGTTTATTTTGTTAATTTTTGAATTTGGTTGCTCTAGGGGAATCTTGTTTTAAAGGATTTTGACATACGAAAGGATGCTGGTGGTGCCTCTTTCGTAGCTGTTCAGAAGGAATATAATGCGGTTCAGGTATCAGAAAACTACCTTGAAATCCATCTCTATTGGGCTGGGAAAGGGACTTGCTGCGTACCTACTCAAGGTACTTACGGGCCTTCTATTTCAGCCATCAGTGCTACCCCAGGTAATAAAGTGCAAAAACTGTAGCTGCAATTTAGAAAGATTAGGCACTGGTTTCCTCAGATATTAGTACCGTGTTATTGACTATCTTACTTTGGTATAGAATTTACACCCACTGTTAGTAATAGACCTCCAAGCAGCAACAAGAATAGGACTGGTCTGATTGTGGGTCTCGTTGTTGGTGTTGGAGTTTTGAGCTTTCTGGCTGTTTTCGTGGTTTTCTATATTGTTCGAAGAAGGAAACCACCGACCAATGATGATGAAGGTAAGCCAAAAATCATGTTGCACATACATGATAATTGTCAAACTTCATTCAGTTTTCTCTACATATTAGAAAAATGGAACTCTTTCCTGTTGGAAATAAAGCAAAATACTGATGGGCCTTTCCTCACTTACTCTCACAAATATCCACACACTACTTAGTGTGTAGAAGAGACTCACACTCACAAATTAAATAAAGAAAAAGAGAGTGGAGAGGGAAGAGTTAGAACTCTTTAAGGTTTTGTATTTCTCTTCAACTCTTGCTTAGAATTTGACGGATGAATGGGTTTATATAGTACACTATCCAACCTTTAACTCTCACTACATTTATTTTCTAACTCTTACATTCATAAATCTCACACATAACTTCAACAAACTTCCCACTATATTAACTTATGAAACTCACTTATTTATGAAGGATTAATTACAAACAAGTTTAACTTCTAACATCCCCCCTTAAACTTGTTTTCTTGATTACTCCAAGTAAGGCTCGCAGCTTGTTGAATGTGTCATACTTGAGTGGTTTAGTGAGTATATCTGCAACCTGATCATGTGACTTCACGAACTCAAGATGAACTTCTTTTCTTGCAATACATTCTCGAATAAAATGATACATTGTGTCGATGTGCTTGCTTCGGTCATGAAAGACTGGATTCTTTGCAAGAGCTAGTGCAGACTTATTGTCCATAAATATCTTCGTAGCTTCTTCTTGAAACATTTACAACTCTTTCAATAAACTTCTAAGCCACTTTGCATGACAAACACTGGAGGTAGCAGCAACGTACTCAGCTTCACAAGTGGAAAGCGTCACGATTGGCTGCTTTTTAGACGTCCATGTAAATGCAGTATTACCCATATAGAATACAAAACCAGTAGTACTCTTTCTATCATCCGTATCTCCGGCCCAATCACTATCACTGTAGCCAACAAGTTTAAAATCTTTAGAGGGTGAATACAACAACACCATAATCCAGTTGTACCTTTTAAATAGCGAAGAATTCTCTTGGCATTTTCAAATGAGTCATCTCGGTATGCTTCCATGTAACGACTAACTAGTCCAACGCCAAAAAGGATGTCCGGTCTTGTACATGTTAGATACCTCGACTTCCGATCAAACTTTTGAAGAATGTTGGATTAACCTTCTCTTCATCAACATGCTTTGACAACTTCACTCCACATTCTACAAAGGTGCTGAATCGGATTGGAATTTAACATCTCAAACTTCTCGAGAATATCCTTCACATAACCTTCTTGGGAAATAAAAATCCCATCCTCCATTTGCTTCACTTCAATGCCAAGATAATAGGCCATAAGTCCAATATCTGTCATTTCAAACTCCTTAGTCATTGCTTTCTTGAAGTCTTCAAACATACTTGGATTGTTGCCTGTAAAAATCAAATCATCTACATACAGACAAACAATTAAGATATCTCCATTTGTATGCACCTTATAATAAAGCGCATGTTCATGTGAGCATTTAGAAAACCCATTAACCTGGAAGTATTTGTCAATTCTACTATTCCAAGCTCTTGGTGCCTGTTTTAGGCCATATAGAGCTTTCTTTAACTTCAAAACTTTATCTTCCTGCCCCTCTACAACATAGCCTATAGGCTGCTCAACATAAAGTTCTTCCTCAAGGTAGCCATTCAAAAATGCGGATTTTACATCCATTTGAAATATTCTCCATTGATTCTGAGCTACTAAAGAAATTAGCAATCGTATAGTTTCCAAACGAGCAACTGGGGCAAATACCTCATCATAATCAACACCTTGCTGTTGACTATACCCTTTCACCACCAATCTTGCTTTGTATCTCTCTACCTCTCCTTTTGCATTCTTTTTCAACTTGTACAACCATTTTACACCAATTGTCTTCTTTCCAGTTGGAAGAGTTGCAAGCTCCCATGTATCATTCTTCTTTATTGCCTTTATCTCTTCATCCATAGCATTTCTCCATTTTTTGTCTCGCAGACCGCTCTTCAAATCCCGTAGGTTCACAATCAGCAAACGGGGACAAAAAGTGTTACATCATCAGTAATCTCCTCGTTGAATCATAAAGATCTTGGATACTTCTCATTTTTCTTGGTCTTTCACTAGAACTTCCTTCTAGTAAAGATGATGATGATGGACTTTCATGAATGGGAGATGATGCCGCCGGTGATGGAGGTGGAGTGGTAGGCTCTTCCCGAACTTCATTCCCTTGATCTTCCTCTCTTCAGATGGGAAAGAAATCATACTTCTCCTCTTCTTGGGTACTCCAATCCCATGTGCCTTCTTCATCGTATTCCACATCTCGACTAACAATGACTTTTCCAAGATTTCGGATTATAGAGCTTATAGCCCTTAGAGCTTGGATCATAGCCAATGAACACATACTTCTTGCTTTTATCATCTAGCTTGGATCTCTCTTGATCTCGTACATGTGCATATGCAATGCTCCCAAACACACGAAGATGGGAAACCTGTAGGCTTCTTCCTACTCCAAGCTTGTTGTGGGGTTTTTCCTTGTACACTTCTTGTGGGGCAACGATTGGACAAATAGATTGCACAATCTATAGCTTCAGCCCAAAATTCTTTAGGCATTTTCTTGCTCTTCAACATGCTTCCGGCCATATTAAGAATTGAGCGATTCTTTCTTTCGCTACACCATTCGTTGTGGTGACCTTGGAACCGCGTTAGAGGGCGGCAAATCCCATTTGCTTCACAAAATTCTTTGAATTCATTTGATGTGAATTCGCCTCCTCTATCGATCTTAAGGCCTTAATTTCATGACCACTCGCTTTTCTACAAAAAGCCTTAAATTTCTTAAATGCACCAAATGCTTCGATTTCGCTTCAAAAAATAAACCCATGTTTTTCTACTAAAATCATCAATAAAGAGAAGAAAGTAGTTACTTTTACCAAGTGATGATGGCTTGATAGGTTCACACACATCTATGAACAAGTTGCAATGGCTTAGTTGATCTTGTACTAGCTTCTTTTGGAAAGCTTTTCCTTGATTGCTTGCCAATGAGACATCTTTCACAAAGCTAGTTAGGATGCTCAATGGAAGGCAGTCCTCTCACTATCTTCATCTTTGTCAACAACTGTAGTCCTCCAAAGTTTAAATGCCCAAATCTTAGATGCCAAAACCAAGAAGAATCTTTAAAACAAACCTTCAAACATCTAATAACATCAGTTTGAATATTTAACAAGAACATTCTATTTCTTGTCATAGGCACATTAGCTATCACATTATTTCGATGATCCCTTATTAAGCAACTACAATCTTTCAACTGGATATCATAGCCTCTCTCAAGGAGTTGTCCCAAACTCAAAATATTAGTTTTCATGTTTGGCACATAATATACATCAGAAATAAATTGATGATCTCCATTCTTTAAACGGATAAGAATTTTACCTACCCACTTCACTGAAACTTTGGATGAGTCACCAAAGGTAACACTCCCAACCACCGATTCATCAATCTCCATAAACATCATTTTATTCACACACATATGGTTGCTAGCACCAGAGTCAAGATACCACGCACCATTTTCTTCTTTGCCTTCTCCTTTGTATGCCAACAACAAAGTCGGCTCCACTTCTTCATTCTTATCTTCAACATAGTTAGCTTTCTCTTCAATAGTGTTAGTGGCATTTTTACATTCAGAAGCATAATGGCCATACTTTTGACAATTATAACATTTGATATTAGACTTATCATACCTTCTTTTATATGGTCTTGAGAAACTTCCTCTTCCATGATCTCTTGTGGATTTTGAACTTTGACCCCTCTCTTCATAATTGGGAGAGTTTTGACCATTTCTTCCTCCAGATCCTCTCCCTCTACCACGTCCATGTCCTCGGCCTCTTTGGCTACTTTCACGCCAACCTTTCTCATTCAAGGTGAGCTTTGCTTGTAGGACTTGCTCCAAAGGCTCTTGCTTCTTCTTATTGAGCCTTTTTTCATGGGCTTGTAATGATCCCATGAGTTGGTCAATGGTCACTGACTCTAAGTCTTTTGATTCCTCAATTGCTACAACAATATAGTCAAACTTTAAAGTTAATGACCGTAGAATTTTTTCTACTACACGGACATCATCCAAGTTCTCACCATATCTCTTTAATTGATTTACAATTGCCAACACCCTTGAAAAATAATCTGAAATAGATTCAGATTCTTTCATGTGCAAACCTTCAAACTCGTCTCTCAATGTTTGAAGGCGAACTTTCTTCACTTTATCAACTCCCGTTAGAGAGTTTTTAAGAATCTCCCATGCTTGCTTGGATGAAGTTGCATTTGCAACTTTCTCGAACATAGTTTCATCCAAGCCTTGATAGATCAACGTAAGTGCTTGTTGATCTTTCTTTCGAGCTTTTTGCAAGGCTTCCTTTTGGTTTGGGGTTAAAGATTCTTCATCTTGTGACTCCACATAACCTTTCTCCACAATCTCCCACGCATCTTGGGATCCGAGCAACGCCTTCATTCGGATACTCCAATTTTCAAAATTTTGTTTGGTAAGTCGAGGAAATTGGAATGACACCATCCCATTAGCAATAGCCATTCTCACCACGAACCGATTGGTTTTGATACCACTTTGTTGGAAATAAAACAAAATACTGATGGGCCTTTCCTCACTTACTCTCACAAATATCCACACACTACTTAGTGTGTAGAAGAGACTCACACTCACAAATTAAATAAAGAAAAAGAGAGTGGAGAGGGAAGAGTTAGAACTCTTTAAGGTTTTGTATTTCTCTTCAACTCTTGCTTAGAATTTGACGGATGAATGGGTTTATATAGTACACCATCCAACCTTTAACTCTCACTACATTTATTTTCTAACTCTTACATTCATAAATCTCACACATAACTTCAACAAACTTCCCACTACATTAACTTATGAAACTCACTTATTTATGAAGGATTAATTACAAACAAGTTTAACTTCTAACATTTCCTTTATGTGATGCTGTGGTACTCACTATTAGTGACTAGTGAGGTGGCCTCTGCATACTCCCTATTAGGTTGAGTATAAAATGCAGTGTACCATTTCTTGTATACATAGGCATTTTTACTAAAACCTCTTTCTATACATGTCTTGGAATAATAAGCATTCACACACAAACAGACATATATGACCAAAAAGGAATAGGGAGAAACATAAGTTACATGGCATGCAAACAAATTTCTGCATTTTCTGCTTTAAACCACTCAAGCAAATCGATTACTAGAAAATGGATTCAGTTTTAAAACCTGTATTTATGTTGAAATTGCAGAGCTCCTTGGAATAGATGCTAAAACATTCACTTTCGGCTATGCTGAACTTAAGACAGCCACAGAAGATTTTAGTCCTGATAATAAGCTTGGAGAGGGTGGATTTGGACCTGTATATAAGGTAGTTCCTTGTTCTAATTAAAACTTTAGTGGCTGAACCCAACCCATTGCCTTAAAGTTGACTGTCTGATATAAGTTTAAGGCTGCTATACATCTGTTTCTATTTCCGTGCAATAAAAATTATCAAATCACAGATTGCAACATCACCTTTTTCTTTTTGTTTCGTACCTTTATTTTCTTCATTTATTTTATTTTTACTTTTTGTTGTGAGTTTGCAATTTGCATGGCTCCTTACAATTATATCTTGTTCCTGTGATGGGTGGGAAGCTGCCATTTGCAATTATTGTAGAAGTAAATTGATAAAAAAATATATGAAGATTCATAACCTCATATACATAAACCCTTTTCTATTTCTTGTACTAGTTCTAATGCACATGCATCTTCACGTTCATAAAAAAAAAAAAACTTTAGAGTAAAAAGTTATTCAAAGTTACTTATCAAAAAAAAAAAAAAAAAATTTATTCAAAGCTCTTAATGAAACGAACGACCCTATTTTCTAGTTATCTTCTGACTCAGGCAATTTTCCCAGATTCAAACCTTTCTAAGCTGCCATATCGTAAAATCTGTAACACATTTTTTTTACCTTTGTTTGGCCCTGGTTGCACATTCAAAATAATGGTTTTTGTTCAATGCAACTTGTTCTCTACACTTGGTACACTTATAAAAGAAAGCATCGTACATTGAAATGAGGTACATTTTTTATTCCACTATATCTCAATTTCAAGAAGTGAATCTGTAAAATCACTAATTTAGAGAAAACTACTTATAAACCTTAAACTTTAACAATTTACATATAAAACCTCGTATTTTATCAAAGGTTTCAGTTAACCCCTCCTGTCCATATTTCCTATGCCGTCGTTTACTTACACACACGAGTCCAAAATGGTGCATTTTGGAAAGTAAAAAATAATGTCATATTTCCTTTTTTGTTTTTGTTTTAAGTTTATGAGTTGTCATTTTTGAGTGACATTAATCTTTGTAAAACACCATTGTTTAGGAACATTTGTTTGTAAAACGCCCTTGTTCAAAGATGAAGGTGTTCATTGAAACATTTTTAAAGTTTAGGGTTTTAATTGCAATCAACCAAAACTATAACGTATAAAATGTAATTTAGTCAAAAATAATTATTGGACACACATTCTAAGTAGTCTCACTCCAAACAAATTACGCTTAAAATGATGAATTGATGATTCCATATATTTAATATCCTCATGGATGGTTTAAAGCTTGAGCAGTTGTTTAAGAAAAAATTTTAAAAATGGACTGGTCTCTGCGTTTATTAGATTTGATATTAATGGGCACCATTAGATGAGAAATTACATTTTGTGGAGGGTATAGCATTTTTAATTAGTCATAACATTTGGCTTGAGTAAAGGATTTCCTAAATGTTTTACTATTAGGATTTAGAAGATTCTGACCAAATAATTGAAGTCATAAGAAAACAAGATTAAAATTTTTTTGTTACTAATATAATTCCTAGGAGGTAGGAGCATCAAATTACGCTTTTATTTTATAATTTGTCTCGTTGTTTACCTTATCTATGAAATGGGATCCAAAAGATGATCGTTTTTGTTGTTAATAGTTTTCTTACTGTATTGAATGTATCATTGGAGGGAAAACACTCTAGAAGGCAAGGTTTATTTATTTATTGGACAAGGTTTGGGTCCAACCACCAATAGGAATATAACATGTGTCCTTTGATGTGCAATGCATGTGACTCACTTGGTTGGTTGGGTTAAATAAGCCATTTACATTGTACATGACAAGGACAAATGTCATTTTCCTATTGATGGTTGGGGCCCAAGTTTGGAGCCAAACCTTTTCCTTATTTATTTATTTAAAAAATTGACGTTTTGGACCAAATGAAGGAAATCTATGCTTTGAAGAACATTTATATTGGGAAATGTTGTCATCCCTGCTCATACATTTCCTACATTTCCTAGGAACGGTAAGAGGCATGAAATTTTTTATTTATTTTTTATTTTTTAGAAAAGGAAGCATGAAATTGAAAATGATTAAATTGGACATACATCTTCACAGTGTAGATAAACATAAAGTAACTACAATGTTTTGAGTTTTATCCTTATAATTGTATATATATAAATGGATATTATGTTTTTTTGTTTTACATTGTTTGTCTTGAGCCATCAATAAGATAATAAGTGTAAATTACATATATTAAGGCATCCATCCTAATTGGTCAAACTCTCATTTTTAATTTACTTAAATGGATTAAATTCATATGTAGACGTGCAATTATTTTTTAAAATTTTTTTTTTAATATTTTGTTGGTACTTTGTATTAGGGAACACTCAATGATGGGAGAGTAATTGCTGTGAAGCAACTGTCTGTAACATCACACCAAGGAAAGAACCAATTCATAACTGAGATTGCTACTATATCTGCTGTGCAACACCGTAACCTTGTGAAGTTGCATGGATGTTGCATTGAGGGAGATAATCGACTCCTTGTGTATGAGTTTCTAGAGAATAAAAGTCTTGATCAAGCATTATTTGGTATGTGAAAGCATTTTTGCTGTTGCTGTACGGGTATAACTATTTATTTATACCATGTAGATTAAATTTGTATGCTTGCATGAGACAGGAAATAGAACTTTGAATCTCAATTGGTCAACACGCTTTGATATATGCCTGGGTGTAGCAAGAGGTTTAGCTTATCTTCATGAGGAGTCACGGCTTCGAATTGTACATAGAGATGTGAAGGCTAGTAATATCCTTCTTGACTCTTATCTCATCCCCAAAATCTCAGACTTTGGCTTGGCCAAGCTTTATGATGATAAAATGACCCACATAAGCACTCGCGTTGCAGGGACCATGTAAGACTCTAGAGGCATAGTGTGTCACCTTGTCTCTTTGAATTACATAATCCTTTTATTTTATTTTTTAATTTTTTAGTTATGTTAGTACTAAACTTTGCGTGTGATTACTACTGATATAGTGGGTACCTTGCACCGGAGTATGCCATGCGTGGGCACCTTACAGAGAAGGCTGATGTGTTTGCCTTTGGTGTTGTGGCTCTTGAGATTGTCAGTGGGAGGCCAAATGCTGACTCAAGCCTGAAAGAAGAAGAGATATATCTGCTTGAATGGGTATGTACAGTATTTTTGTGCTCCATATATTTATGATCTTTCTTCAATAGGATGGATTTTTTTCCTTCAAAAAGTTTCAGTAGCAGTTTTTTTTTCATCTGGACATGTGTTTTTGTGTTTGTGACGGTCATGATCCATCCACAACTATATATTTTTTACTTCTGCCATAAGTTGAAGTACCATTAAAACCTGGATCATAACTTATCAGAAATAAATAATTTTTTTTTTGCCAAAAATAAATAGATAAAAATAAAGAGGAAAGTTTGGACGTCCAAATAAAGCAGAATAATTTTAATTACTAATTTAGTGTATTTGAAAATAAGTCCACTTTGCAACATAACAGGAAATGAAATGAGTCTCCATACCCAAACCTACCCTGGTAAAAGCCTACTTTTTTTGTGACCAACATTATGTAATAGCCTCTTTCAAAATTATTTCATGAATCCCAAGATAAAACTTAATTTTGTGATGATCATGATTTTAAACTTTACACTTTCTTTGGTATTGAAGAATGTGTCAATCTTGATTTGTCACTCATCCATATGTCCCAAAACATTTAAAAATAGAGTTCTTAAAATAGAGTGATTTTTAGATTCACAAAATGAGCCTGTGGATGAGTTTAGGGAAAAGAACTGGATTTTATCTAGATCCCCTGTAAAACATGGTTGTCTTATTCATTCAAACAATTAGAATACTCACTACCAATACATTTATACTTCATTATGAAACCTTAGACTAATTGAAAGTTCTAAGCCATTGGATTACTGACTTCTACCTCCTCTGTACTAAATTCTGAACCTATAGAAAGTTGACTCACTGAAACAAATGGATCACTCACTGCCACCACCATGATACAATATTGTAAAGCTGTTCTTGTAACACGTCTATCTCAGGCTTGGAAGTTGCATGAAAACAACCGTGAAGTTGACCTTGTGGACCCTACATTATCAGAATTCAATGAGGAAGAAGTAAAGCGACTGCTAGGAGTATCTCTTTTGTGCACTCAAGCATCTCCAACATTACGGCCATCTATGTCACGTGCGGTGGCAATGCTTTCGGGAGATATTGAAGTAGGCATTGTAACTTCAAGGCCAGGATATTTGACCGATTGGAAATATGATGATGTGACCAACGTTACAACTATGAGTGGGGGTGCAACGATAGGAACTGATTCTAGCTATTACAACTCATTATCAGCCAGTGCAAGCATGGTGGGCGATGTAGGGAATCCACCAGGAAATGCTTCTAAACCTATGCTTGGTGAGATTATCAAAGAGGGCCGATGAGAATTAGTACTTTCTTTTTCCCCAAAAGTTTTCTGGTGTGTAAATTAAAACACTTTTGTGTATTCTCCAAGTCCTAGTTGTAAAATTATTTATATAATCTAAGATGTTATTGTTTAGCATGAATTTTTCAAAATTCCTTTTGTAAGTTTTACACCGTAATTCCTTACGTTTTATGGTAGAGGCGTAATTTGCTTCATGTTGTGACTGAAACATTATCAAATTTAAGGCACTATATATTCAAGAAGCGATACTTTCACATGGAGATTTACTTGGGAGAAGTTCTTATTAAAAATAGAATAACTATCTCACTAATCCATTCATCAAGGTGAAAAAGTATACAAAATACTATATAATACATATTTAATATTGAGCGTGAAGGCTGATACGCCTAGTATTAGGCGGGGAAAAAGCTAGTTTGGAAGAATTTCCTTTACATGGCAAGTCAAACTATCTACATGTATTTTTAAAACAAGCTACAGGGACTCATTAAATAGGTCATGAGACTAAAGCTCCATTTGTTTTGAAATTAAATATTTTTAGTTGTTTGATATGACAAGTAAAATTTTTCAAATATTTTTAGGTGTTTGATATGACGAGTAAAATTTTTCAAGCATACACAAAAGCTGATGGCTTAACACCAAAGCTACTAGTGCCAGAGGTCTAAAACCACTAGAACTGGCAGTCAAAGTAGTGGCTCCGACAACTGGACTGTCGAAGATCACCATTGGAATGGTATCTTTGGTGATTGGACTGCCAACACCAGTCGACAAAATTGTACCTCTAGCATTGGTTGTGGTGCGGCACCTCTGGCCATTGGACCGCTGACACTAGTTGGTAGTGTGGCGTCTCCGACCATCAAACCATCAGCACCAATCATTGATGAGGCATCTCTTGCCACCAGACCATTGAAGTAAAGTCACCGGACACCGAAGCACCAACATTGATCGAATAGCAAAGTCACCAAACACTGGACCGACAACATCAGTCGTTGGAGTAGTGTCTCCAACCATCAAACTTGTGACCTCACAACTAGATATTTTACAAGTTTGACTATATTTTACCTGCAAACAAACACCTAAAAAAGGGAAAACATTTTACTTCAAAACAAATGAAGCGTAAAGTACACATAGATAGTTTTATCAATCATCATGTAGTGGATTAGAGGATTTTTTTCTCCAAACTAGTTTAGAGGTAAACTTTTTTGACTAGTCAACACCTCACATCGAGAATGAGTGAGGCTGAAGTATGAAAACAAGAAGATAACGGATTAGTGGTGGTTGAATTACACATTTCATATGATAGTTAGCTAAGCTAATTGGAGAATACTACCAAGTAAGGCATCTAACCCTAATATTTAAGCTTTGTTGGCGTGTGAGACATTGCTGAGTATGTTAGATAGTCACAAGGCCCATTCAACTGAGACTTATAAGGAATGTTAGGGTCATATTTTTATGTAATTGGCATATCTTATGGCAAAACACACTTTATGTGAAATTGGGGATACCTAGCTCAAGAAAAGCTAAATCTGCACGTCCCAATACCTAGCTCGACACCTTCAATCTATCGAGGTTTAATGAACCTTGATACCTGTCTCAATCTATCAAGCTAACGGATTTTAGAATATAGCCACAATATTTGGATTCTAATTAGCTATTGTTTATGGGTTTGTGTAAACCTAATAGGAATAGGAGAGCTCATTTAAAAGACCCATTAAGCTCTTATTTAAATAAGGTGGTAGAAAGAAAACCCTAACCCTACAGAGTTTCATAAGATTTTCTTATTGAAACCCTAGCCTCCATCTTTTGAACTTGTGAGTTCCACTACAAGAAATCTGGGTTTAGGCGGCATTTTCAAATTTGCCGCTATAAATGGTATACTGCGACGTACTTTACTAATGCCACTAAAGAGTGAGCCTTTAGCAACATTTTTAATAAAACGTTGCTATAACCTGAACGAATAGCAGCATTTGTTTAAACGCCGCAATAAGTACAATCTCAACGGTGCATTTTTGGCTTATAGCGACGTTTTCTTAAAACGTTGCTTTAGTTATTAAAGAAGATCTATAGACTTATCACAAAATTAATAAATAAATAAAATCTATAGCGATGTTTTCCCTCCAGATTTTTCATTATTCCCGCACAAAATTTCCTCCTATTCTTCATTTCCCACCTTTTTTTTCCCAAGGCTTTTTCTTTAATTTCTTTTTTTTTTTCTTTCTTCTCATTCGGCTCCCACTTCTCAAGCTCTCAAAATCCCGTTTTCTTTTTCCATCCAACTCCATTTTGATTTTTTTTCTCTTAAACCCATTTTCACTTTTACCATGTCGAGCTCTCTCTCACCATCTTCAAGCTCTCTCTCTCTCACCACCGCCCCCGCCCCTAGCCACCTCCCTAGCCCTAGCCACTGCCACCACCGCCGCTGCCACTGATCTACTCTCTCTCACCTCAGCCACCACCCACTACCACTGATCTGATCTTCTTCATTAAATCATGTCTCAAACCTACACTCACTGTAAGTTCTTCTTCTTTTTCTTTCTAAAGGTTTTTGTTTTTAATTTTTTTTGCTAATTAATGAATGCCATTGTTGTTTGATATAGTATGTCTATTGTGAATTTTGTAAGTTTTTTTTATTTTTTTATAATGCTCAGTTTCTTTTTCTTATTAAACTCGTGGACAAGCCTATATTACCATTGATCGGCACTCTAAATTGTTCTACTAATTTTATATATTAGTATAATAATAAGCTTGTATGGTATTGGAGTGGGACTCATCAAAGCAGGGGCATAGCCAGGAATAAATACTTGAGGGGGTTGGGTTGATGTAGAGATATACTAAATATAATTCATAAGTCTATTGAATACAAAGTTATCAACTTTCATATATCATCATATTCTTGAACATTAATGAACATAAAAAAACCGTCTAGTTCAATGTAGACATACAAAAAAGAACATTCACATCAAATCATGTCTGGCGACGATTTTTCATGAAATAAAATTCATACATTATCATCTCTTCAGTGAAAGTCCCTGCAATTTCCTTCTTCATATAAACTATCATATTATCTGTCAAAAGATCATCCTCCATTCTATTGCGAAGTCTTGTTTTTAACAGCTTCATAGCTGAAAAAGCTCATTCTATCGTTGTTGTAGAAACTAGAAGGGTCAACACAAGACGAATAAGTCTATCAATTTTAAAATATATTTTAGACTTTCTTGAAATTTTCAATCCCTTACATAGCTCAGAACTTGTACTCATATTTTGAAAATTTGGATGTTTTGTCACATCAAGCTCATAATGTTGCAATTGAGACTCCAAAAGTTCTTGTTATTGTTCAGTGAAATCTTGAGGATAATATTTTTTAACCAAATTTCATATATCAACAATTTTGAATAATCTAAAAGCATCCTTGGGATTTAAAGCTGAACTAAGAATGACAAGTTCCATTGTTAGCTCACAAAATCTACTTTTCAATTCTTGCAATTGAAAATCTATCGCAACTGTAAATATGCCAATTCTAAAATGATGTTCCATAGTTAAATCTTCATCTTGACGATGATATCTACCTCGAGCTTTAGTGTAACGAGCATTCATATTAGGAATATCAATTTCATGTTGCTCACAAAATGATATAACACTAGCAAGTAAAGGCTCCCATCCATCGTCTCTCAACTTTTGAATAAGTGATTTTGTAGTTAAAACTAAATGCATGGCATTTAAAAGGTCTCGAGAATGTTGTTGCAAAGCTTGACAAAGAATATTAGTAATTCCCATTATCTCTTTCATCAAATGCAAGATTAAAATAAATTCAATTGATGTTAATATCTGATAAGCTCCCTCGGCATCACCGTGTTGTTTATAGTTAAGCCATTTCTCAGAGATAATGTTGATAACTTTGCAAGTAGCATTAAACATTTTTATCAAACTACAACTAGATTGAAAAAGAGATCCCCGCCTAGTGTCTCCAACTTGTTGCAAAGTATCAATCTAGTTTGCGCCTCTTCCGGTCTCAGTTTCATTAGAAGCAACCATATTCTCAACTTGCTTTGCTTGAGCATATTGCAATTCATCATTATGCTTACTAGAACCAACGACAATATTGACAATATTGATAATATTAATCAAATGATCAAAGAATTGATGAACAACTTTTACTTCTCTTGATGTTGTAACTAGAGCTAATTGCAACCTATGAGCCATGCAATGTACATAATAATCATATGGGCAATCATTAAGATACAGAGCTTGTAATCCATTCCATTCACCACACATGTTACTAGCCCCATCATATTATTGACCTCGAATATTTTCAACATGGAGGTTGTAACGAGAAAGGACAACGCATATCTCATTCTTGTAACGTGAAGCAACTCCCAGTTACATCATACCAAGGAAAGAACCAATTCATAATTGAGATTGCTACTATATCGGCTATGCAACACCATAACCTTGTGAAGTTGTATGGATGTTGCATTGAGAGAGATAAATGACTCCTTGTGTATGAGTATCTAGAGAATGCATATCTTATTCTTGATCAAGCATTATTTGGTATGTGAATGTATCTTTACTGTTGCTCTTTTGCTCTCTTTACGTGTGTGTGTGTGTGTGTGTGTGTGTGTGTGTGTGTGTTTATGTATTTGTTTATACAATGTTGATTTAATTTATATGCTTGAATGAGACAGGAAAAAGAACTTTGAATCTCAATTGGTCAACACGCTTTGATATATGCTTGGGTGTAGCAAAAGGTTTAACTTATCTTCATAAGGAGTCATGGCTTCGAATTGTACATAGAGATGTGAAGGCTAGTAATATCCTGCTTGACGCTGATCTCATCCCCAAAATATCAGACTTTGGCTTGGCCAAGCTTTATGACGATAAAAAGACCCACATAAGCACCCGTGTTGTACCATGTAAGATCCTAGAGGCATAGGCATAGCTTGTCACCTTGTATCTATGAATTACACAATTCTTTATTTTATTGTATATTATTTAGTAATGTTAAGGACTAAACTATGCATGTGATCATTGTTGATGTAGTGGTTTTCTTGCACCGAAGTACGCCATGTGTGGGCACCTTACAGAAAAGGCTGATGTGTTTGCCTTTGGTGTTGTTGCTCTAGAGCTTGTTAGTAGGAGGCCAAATTCTGACTCAAGCTTAGAAGAAGAAAAATATATATCTTCATGAATGGGTATGAACAGTGTTTTCATGCTCCATATATGAGAATGTTACCTTTCTTTAATTAGATGGATTTTTGTTCTTCAAAACTTATCAGTAGCTTGTTTGGATACGTGTTTTGCGTTCATGATAGTCATGATCCATCCACAACTAATTTTTTGTTTTTGCTTTTGCCAAAAGTTGAAGTATCATAAAATGTTGGATCAATAAATATATAAAACCTTTTTTTTCTTTCTAAATAAAAAATATATATAACTTTTTTTTGGACAGAAAATATAAAAATAAAACTTGCATCTTATGAAGGGGGATTCTAGCATTTTGCCCTTATTTTTTTAAAAAAATTAGCAATATGTCCCTATTTTGAAACTATTTAGGTCCATGCCCTTCTTTTAAAACTCGATTTTTTCAAAAACGAGTTTCAATGTAAAACTCGATTTGTAGAAAATCGAGTATAGGGCAATCAAACTTAAAAAAAAAAAAAAGCATGGAACTCGGGTTCATGGAGCTCGAGCTCCATTTAAAATGCCGTTATAGGTCCACCTGAACGTAGCTCTAGGTATGGGGTGATCAAAATTTTAAAAAAAATATTTGCATGGAACTCGGGTTCATGGAGCTCGAGTTCCATTTAAAACGCCACTGTAAGTCCACCTGAACGCAACTATAAGTATGGTCTTAGGTATGGGGTGATCAAACTTAAAAAAATAATAATAAAATAAATTTGCATGGAACTCAAGTTCATGGAGCTCGAGTTCCATTTAAAACGCCACTATATGTCCACCTAAACACCGCTATAGGTATGGAACTCGAGCTCTATGAACTCAAGTTCCATGCAATTTTTTTCTTTTTTTAAAGTTTCATTTGGCATAACTCGATTTTAAACCAATCGAATTTCAAAACAGGGGCACGAACCTAAATAGTTTCAAAACATAGACATATTGCTAAATTTTTTTAAAAATAAGGGCAAAATGCTAGAATTCCCTCTTATGAAGAACAAAGTTTGGACGTCCAAAGGAAGCAATAATTTTAATTGCTAATTTAGATTATTTGGAAATAATTTAACTTTGCATCATAATAGGAAATGAAATGAGTCTCCATACCCAAAGCTACGCTTGTAAGAGCCTACTTTTGTGTGAACAACATTATTTAATAGCCTCTTTCAAAGTTACTTTTATGAAATTCAAGAAAAGAAATAAGTTTTTTTTTTGTTATGTTTTTTTTTCATATTTATTCATAATGTTGAGGTGTTCATGGTTTTGAAGTTTACACTTTCTTTGATGTTGAAGTATATGTCAATTTGAATTTATCACTAATCCTTATGCCTTGTTGGGAAATTTAGACCCCGGTTGATAGATTTAACTAGTTTTAAACCCAAGTTGTTAATTAAATTTATTATGCATAAAACTTGTTAAAACAAAAAAACATTAATATCATGTGCAATGAAAAAATAAATAAGACAAGATATAATGACTCAGGAAAACCAATGAAACAAACTAGTTTCACAGTATAAAACCTGGGGGGAAACCTTCCCGAAAAACAATTCATTATAGTAAAGAGAAGTTTCAGATCTAGTACAAAACCTTTGTCCCTAGACTCTACAATCCCCGTAGACGAATTTACAGTAGAAACCTTCTACCGCTTCAGAACCTCTGAACTCTTCAATATATGAACGCCACCCTTTTGATGCGCGGATCCCAGTACGTGACTAACTCCTTTGCATGAATCCTAGTACGTGACCAACTTGAGGAAGAAGAAAGTTGGCTGCAAAGTTCTTCACTTCATCAGCAATGAAGATCAAGAAGCATTTGGTTACAAAACCCTAAGGCGCAAAGATGCAGTAGCTTCTTTCAGAGAGAATAAGGTTTCGGTCACCTTTTGCATGTGTTCTCTTGTATTCTATTATGTGACGGCCTTCAAAATAAGCCTTATATATGTCTAGGGTTGTGAGAAAAAAGAAACTCTACATATACATGTCAGCATGGGCTGAAAATCAAATCTGGCAATTTGAATTTCGTAAAGCTCGATAGATAAGGCTGTCGAGCTAGCTGTCGAAATCTCAATAAATAACTATTTTTCTAGAAGTTGTAGAGCTTTAATGAATCAACACTTCTTCACTTGTTTCTTAGACAGATTTGCATGACTTCAATACTAGAGTTGAACTCTTGTTCTTTGTAGTATTAAACACATCCTAGATCTACCCAAATACAATTAAAGTGCGTTTCGTCAAAGGATTAGCCAATTACATAAAATATATCCTTAACAATCTTTTCCTTTGACAATCCGTGACAAAACCACAACAAACAAATGAACATATGAGAAAAGTCATAAATTACTCAACTTACTTGTCAAATACAATAAAATTCATCTTAACACAAACTCTTGAAAAACTTTGCAAGAAGAGAGTTCATGGCAAAGAAGACTTTGACAACCTGTATTTTTAAAACATTTAAACAAAACTCGTCAAAGTATTTTTGTGTGAAACAGAAATAAAATATTGTATACAAATAATAAGAAACATATGTATAAAGGGAGAAAAGAAATAACACATGTAGAGGTAGGTGAAGAAGAACATATATCATCATATATATATCAAAGATAAGCACAATGTATGTAAACATGGTCACAAGACTGATGTACAAGAAGAAGAAGCTAAAAGTAGCTCCTGCAACAACAAAGAGATAAACACTCCCCCTAACAAGATGAAACGCATCTCTCCCTTACAAGGGCATGTATTTCTCCCCCTAACATGTAGAATCTTAAAAAGAAACCACATATTCTCCATAATTTCTCCAATTTCTCTCCTTTTTTGTCATGATTGACAAATGGTACAATAAGCTATAAAACTTCATATGAGAAACATAAAGATGATCAAAGATGATAAAGGGGGTAAAAGAAATCCATAAAAATGCATGAATGTGATGAAACAAGATGCTATGGATGACAAGATCAAGGAAATATGCAAAAACATGTAAAAAATAATGCATGCAAGAGAATCTCGATTGATCAAGAGGTGTCGAGCAGCTATCAAGCCAACCTCAATGGATTGAGAAGGTGTCAAGGATCTATTGAGCAGACAGGAACTTTCTCGATGGATCGAGAAGCTATTGAGGAGCTATCGAGATTGAGATAAGGACAAGTTGAAAATTTTAAATAGATAGCTTAGGTGTCGAGAGGTATCTAGGAGCTATCGAGATTGCTTAAAAATAGTTTTTCGAGGAAGAGAAAAACACAGACATGAATGTAATTAAATATGCAATTCAACCAAAGATCCAAACAACATTTTGATCTTTCAAAAACATCTCTCAACAAAAATTGTTAAGTACATAGATCCCAAAACACACACACACACACACACACACACACACACACAACAAGTTTAACCAATTTTATATTTCAAAAACGAGTTAAGACAGTTTAGTGAGTATACATTAACACATGTAAACCATGTGATGGCCAAATCACATTGTACCTGCACATGTATCAAAAGTAGTAAAGAATATTGCGTGTTGTGTGTGAAAAACATTGCAAGATTGCATAAATGTCTCTATGTTATGACGATTTGAGGTATGAGTAAATCAATTTAATTCACACACGATCATAGCTGTTTGATGGGGACTATCACCTTCAAGATACATCCTATAACTCCCACATCTCTTTAAATACACGCTTACAATCATATATAAAGCATTTTGTTCTTTTTGCTTTTATTTTCTTTGCATATTTTTCTTTGCTCCTATAACTCCCACATCTCCTAGAATACACACTTACAATCATATATAAATCATTTTATTCTTTTTGCTTTTATTTTCTTTGCATATTTTTTTTATTAAGCATATCATTCATGGGTATATAAAAGAGAGAGAAAAAAAAACCAATTATGTTAAGTTTTTTGACATTGCACTTTTGCTATGCCGAAGCATACCGATGTCATTGACATTGCACTTTTGCTATGCTAAAACATACATTTCATGATTAGCGGGTAACAGCGGTGAGATGGTTATTTATGCTTTTCTCTTAGGATTTTCTAGTCCTTCTCGTCAAAAAGAGTGAAACAAGTGTTAAGTACAAAAAATCACTTAATCTTACTCATCACAAACAAAGAGCCACAAAGTTCACTTGCTTAGTTGCGCATAAAGATGCCCATCTAAGCTACAAGAGATACAAAGTTTAAAGAACTCTATTTCAATGACCATTTTAAGGTTCACAAGAACCAATGTACACAAACACACACTGTTTTTATATTTTTATAATTTTTCTCCTTTTTTTTTTGAAAATAACACAAAATAAAAACTAAACAACCAAACAAAAACAAACAAACAAATTGAAAGCATGAAAGAAAGATGCATATACATGAAAGCAAGAAAGAAAAAATGCAGACGTATGAAAGCATGATTTCCAAAGCAAATAAGAAATCAAGTAAAAAGAGTCCTACTTAAGATAGAAAAAATTAAAGTAGAGGACAAACAGAAAAGACAATTATATCTTATGCTCCTTTCTCACCCACACAGCACAAGTCTTTGGCCGTGAAGATGAAAAGACACGTGTCCTATTATGTCTACTAAAGGACATAGAAGAATTAAAATTCTCCTGAAATTGAGTTAAAAAGCTCAAAACTTTTAATAACTCTCCAAACAACTTAAAGCAATTAGAACGAATATATCCAGAAATACCACAATGATGACAACTTGAGAGGAAACCTGTAACCATTTGGACACTTGCTTTTGAGGATACAACTTAAAGCAATTAGGACGAATGTGTCCAGAAATACCACAATGATGACAAACATGAGGTCTAACAAAGGATTTAAAATTAGTCAAATCAATTTTGGATTTCATACCTTTATCACCTTTTTCATATTAGGGCACAAAGACAGTCCTTGATCCAGAAGCCGTGGAAGAAGAGGGGTTAGAGGAGACAGCATATTCTAAACCAGTCTTATCAGAACTAGGCTTTTGAGCACTCAAGACCTCTTCAAGCTTTGCACTAAACATCCTCTCTATTTGAGTTCTAGCTTGACTAAGCTCAACCTCGAGATTCTTGACCTTCTCTTCTAATGAGGTGTTCTTCACAATAAGAGTCTCAACTAACCTTGTAGTCTCATCTAATTTGACTAATAGATCAGCTTTTTTAGTTTTTACCTCATTAAACTCTTTTCTACAAAGATGAGAAGTCTTTTTAGATTTTATGAATTCAGTGCATACCTCATCAGAAGAATCCTCACTGTCACTAACACTCTCCACAATCACCTTATCGGTTGAGGCAACAAAGGCCATAACGTGATCACATTCATCCACATACTCATCAGAAGAGTCATTCTCAATATTACTCGAAGTAGCAACCAACCCTTTATCTTTTGACTTCTCAGTCTTTTCCTTCATAAGATAGCTTAGGCACTCTATCCTCATATGACCAAAACCTTTGCACTCATGACATTAGATGAAGGGCTTCTCATTCTTACCCTTCCTAGAGGATTTGGATTTCCTAGGAGGTTTGCCCTTATCCTTTTTCCTAAACTGAAGAAGCTTGATAATCTCATCAGTTACGAAGGTTAGATCCCCATCCTCATCCTCATCATCATCTTCATCTTCATCTTCATCTTCAGAGTCCTCAATCCCTTCCTCTATACCTTTAAGAACCAAATTTTTACTCTTTTCACCTTTTCCCATTAAGCCTAATCCCATCTCATAGGTTTGTAGGTTCCCTACAAGCTCAGTCAAAGGAAGTTGATCAATGTCCTTCACTTCTTCAATGACAGTGATCTTGGGATGGAATCTTTTAGGTAATGACCTAAGGATTTTTCCTAATAATTTTGGATTCTGCTATAGATTCTCTAAGGTTGAAGGCAGAATTCACAATATCCTTGAGTTTAGCATAGAACTCATTAAAGGTCTCATCCTCCTCCATCCTTAGTTCTTCAAAACTACTAGTGAGTCTTTGAAACCTGGTAGTCTTTACTACCTTGGTACCTTTATAGGTGGTCTCAAGAATGGTCCATGCTTTCTTGGCAACTTCCGTGGATGATATTTTCTTGAATTTCTCATTGATCACCCCATAAAACAAAGCATTCAAGGCCCTACTGTTGAAATTTTCCGTTATGATTGTTGCATCATCCCAATCCACCGACGATTTCTTTGGCTTGATCTAGCCAACTTCTACAGCTTGCCATACCTATTCACCTAGAGCCTGCAAAAAAACTTTCATACGAACTTTCCAGTACGCATAATTAGTTCCATCAAATAAAGGAGGAATCAAAAGAGATTGTTCACAATCCATGACAACAGGGGTCAAGGATCACACTTAGGAAATTAATCTAATCAGAGTATACCCGTTCTGATACCACTTGTTAGGAAATTTAGACCCCGGTTGATAGATTTAACAAGTTTTAAACTCAAATTAATTAGATTTATGATGCATAAAATTTGTTAAAACAAATAAACAAACATCAATATCATGTGCAGCGAAAAAATAAATAAGACAAGATTGATGACCCAAGAAAACCATTGAAACAAACTAGTTTCACAGTAAAAAACTTGGGAGAAAACCTTCCCGAAATCTTCTAATGCTTCAGAACCTCTAAACTCTTCAATATATGAATGCCACCCTTTTGATGCTCGGATCCCAGTACGTGACTAACTCCTTTGCACAAATCCTAGTACGTGACTCATTCACCAACTTGAAGAAGAAGAAAGTTGGCTGCAAAGTTTTTCACTTCATCGATAATGAAGATCAATAAGCACTTGGTGACCAAACTTTAAGGCGTAAAGACGCAGTAGCTTCTTTCAGAAAGAATAAGGTTTCGGTCACCTTTTGCATATGTTCTCCTTATATTCTCTTATGTGACGGCCTTCAAAATAAGCCTTATATATGTCTAGGGTTGTGAGAAAAGAAACCCTACACATACATGTCAACATGGGCCAAAAGTCAAATCTGAAAATTTGAATTTCGTAAAGAATGATAAATACAGCTGTCAAGCTTTAATGAATCAGCACTTCTTCACTTAGTTCTTAGATTGCATGGCTTCAATACCAGACTTGTACTCTTGTTCTTTGAAGTATTAAACACATCCTAAATCTACCTAAATACAAGTAAAGTGCGTTTTGTCAAAGGATTAGCCAATTACATAAAATATGTCCTTAACATGCCTAAAACATTTAAATGAGTGCTTAAAAATGGAGTGATTTATTAGATTCACAAAATGAGCTTGTGGATGAATTTAGGGTCATTCGAGTTTTATCTAGATACCCTGTAATTCAGACTATTTGAATACTCACTACAAATACCTTTATACTATATTATGAACACTTAGATAGTTAGACTCATTTAAACAATCGGATTACTTACTTCCACCACTTCTTTACTATATTCTGAACCTAAAGAAAGTTGTCTAATTGAAACAAAAGTATCACTCATTGCCACCACTTGTACACAACATTGTAAAGCTACTCTGACAACATATATATATCTTTTGTTAGGGTTGGTAGTTGCATGAAAACAACCGTGAAGTTGATCTTGCAAACTCTAAATTATCAGAATTCAATGAGGAAGAAGTAAAAAGACTGATTGGAGTACCTCTTTTGTGCACTCAAGCATCCCCAATATTGCGATCATCAATGTCGCGTGTGGTGGCAATGCTCTCAGGAGATATTGAAGTGAGCAATGTAACTTCAAGGCCAGGATATTTGACAAATTGGAAATATGATGATATAACCAACGTAACTAGTAAGGGTGCAACTGATACTAGCTATTTCAACTCATCATCAATTAGTACAAGCATTGTGGGTGATGTAGGGAATTCAACAAATGCTTCTAAACCTATGCTTGGTGATACTATCAAATAGGGTTGATGAGAATTCGTCATTTTTTTTCTTCAAATTTTATCTTGTATGTAAATTAAAAAGATTTTTGTGTATTTATATAATCATGGATGTAATTATTTAGCATGGATTTTGCAATATTCCTTTGGTGAGTTTGACACTGTAATTCCTTAAGTGTCATGTGACAAAAACATTATCAAAAGTGATGCATTATTCAAGAAGTTATAGAAATGTTTCACATGAAGATTTACCTTATTTATTTATTTATTTAAAATTTCACTAGTTGAAGTTCATAATTGAAAATAAATTAACTCTTTCACTTATCTGTTCACCGTATACCATTGTGAAATAATGAGTGAGTTTGAAGTAAGGCATCTAACCCTAATATCTAAGCTATGTTGGCATGTGAGAAATTGCTGAGTAAGTTAGATAATCACAGAATCCATTCAATTGAGACATATAAGAAAAGAAGAGATTTAATCCCCATAGAATCTTTTCTATATTCAAGTTACCCTAAAGAAAATTACTACTTGATTGTCAAGCACTAGAATCTTACGTCTTATAGAAATCAATTATCACATCATCAAATCACTTTCAAAGTTCTAAAACTCGTTATATGTATCACAAAGTCCAACTTCAAATCAAATAAACAACTACAAGTCAATTTAATACAACCTCATAACTCATTGAGGTAAAATCTCAAACACTTAACATGCAACTAACAAACCCACAACTAAAACAATTTCATAGTTAACACTATCAACTTTTCACATGTATCAAAATCACTCCAAAGGTGTAAAAAAACTCATCAAAAATAAATCTCAATCTTCCTCATAGATTAAAAGAAGCCATATGGTTGCCCCAAAAATCCAACCCTTATGTGTACGTTCAGTACTTAAATCCTAGTTTCCCCAAACTACATTCACTCACTGAAAAGTCAAAAGCAAGCCCTCTTTCCTAAATTCTTCAATGGAAGAACCAAGCTCAATCTCTAAAGATCAATGTACCTCAATACTCCTTTAAATTATTATTTTTCCTTTGTTTGGATGCCTAGAAAGGAATATACATATATGTATATATATATATATAGCAAAAGAAAAGAATCTTGGTATAGTTTATCTATTTAGTTAATTAAACTTTTTCCCTCTCTAAATTTGAAAAATGAATGAAAGTCTCACCTATTGTTTAGCCGATATATCCAGTTATTTAATCATTATACTCAGCTAAGTAGAACGTTAACTAGTTAAGCAATTCCATGTTTTTAAAATTTTCTGTAAGTAAATAGAAACATGCATATTAATTAATTAATGACGATGCCGAAAATCATCAGTAAGTTGCACAGTCCTCACATGCCTGAAACAATAGCTGCACAACACCAAAAGGAAAACCTTAAGAGAGTACTGGTGTGGTACCAGCCTAATTCCCTCCGAAGGTTAAGTCAGAGAGAATGTTGCAACTCTAGAATGCTAGAGCTGGGATGAATTATGCGTACCTATTTTCTGTAGGTTATGGCCTTTTTATAGTGGTGAGGAATCGACCTTGGTTCCTTAGAGGAGAGGAATATTTCCTTGTAGAGAAGATCTTCATAAACGCACGTGATTTAAGAGATTCTTTCCATGTAAGGGTTCTATTGACTAGGGTTAAGCATGGGTCACAAGTTATTATTATTTGAAATGTGCTTGGAAACCACGTAAGCCATGTCATTGCCACGTGTATTTGGTTCTGTCGACCTTAGTGTCCGTCTGGGGGGCTATTCGTCCTTTTCAGGTGACTCGTTCTCCTTGGATCATTCCGCACTGTTTAGGGTTTTTGTCATCACATGTCTTTATTCGTCATCCTATTGATGCTTCCTATCATGGGTTTTTGCAAATTCTAACCGTCTACTTTACTTTTACCCTCTTCAGTTGCCCCCTCACTCCATGGACCTGTTGCTTACTTTTCATAGATCCATAGAGTGATGGTTTGCCTCTATCCTTGAGAAGCGTGTGTTGATTGACAAGCTACCCTAGGGTCATTAATGTAGTGGGGACACGTGGCAAGCTTTTAATGGTTGTTTGCTTGAACCGAAGCGTCCCTTCGTCTTCCGTGTCGTTCCCTCTATATATATGTGTGCTCCTAGTCCCTTTCATTTTCACATTTTGGAGAAATTTTTGCTGATCAGAGCGCTTCCGTCCACTCTTTACGAACCATCGTCTCGTCAAGTTGGTCTCACCATTCTATTTAGTCATCTCATTGCTTTCAACATGTCGTTAAGCTGTAAGTACTGGTTCTTTTATCTCAAGTTTCTTTTTCTATTATATTCACTTGTCCGTCATTAGTGTAAACCTAGAGTCTTAGGATTTTTACCCGTCGCTTGTAGGTGTCAAATGTCTAGTAAGGCGTCAAGTGGTTAATCGTTTATCCTCGATGAAACGAGCTACGATGAGGTGTTCCCGTCAGGTCAAGCAGACCTCGGCACCTCTAGCGAGGAAAGGGAACCGTCAGCTAACTCTCCTTCCAATATGGAGGATGAGGTGCAGGGTGAGGATGGGTCAAAGTATGATTACAATGACCTAGACGATATAAACCCCCCATCCAATCTGTCATAGGTCTTGATGGGTTCAAGGAATTCCCTTATGGACGGTAAACAATTTTGTTTCTACCATCAAGCCATCACACTTCAACACACTTAGGGAGAAGTATCAGATACCTGACAACATTTCCATCTGTCTATCCTTTAAGTCTGAAAAGTGCTACTATAAGGGTCTTAAAGACGTCGGGGTATACAAGCAGATGCTGAAAGTTGGGCTTCACTTTCCATTGAGTGCTCTTCACCATCATCTTCTCCAATACCTGGGGTTGGCCATCTCCCAGTTCTCTCTGAATGCCTAGAGGATCTTTCTGGGTGTAGAAGTTTTGTACAGGGTAATGTCCAATGGGGTGCGACAGTTGACTATGGAAGAATTCTTCCATTGTTACCGTCCTTCTAAAATTTCCCAATCTAGGGGGATGTACAGTTTCCTTCCACGGAGTTCGGTGCTTCGATTAGTGTGTGAGACCCTAGACTCTAACAGGAACTAGAAGGGTCAATACTTTTTCCTCCGTGAGGATAATTGGATGGGTCACCCAAACGATCATGAGTACATGCCTGTGGACACAACATAGGGTATAATAACCCCGTTTGGTAGGTGTCCATCCATATTAGATTTAATACATTTTTTATTGTTTAACTGCCATAACCGTCTTCTTTGCAGCTTGTGACCATCCACAGGTTACTACCGAGCAATTTGGTTTCTTAAAAAAAATCTTCAAGACCACCAAGCTGTCAGAGAGGACGTGGGTCAAGCTTGTTACCTTGGATACTCTCCACTGGTACTGTGATGGTCTAGAACCTACTACTGCTGCCCATCGATACGACGCATGAATTCATAAACGTAAGTCCTTTGACCATTGTGTGTTTGTATTATTACTTACCAATGTTCTTACTCGTCCACTTTTTGTAGAAATGGAAGAGGCCAGGAGAAGGGCATTCATCAAGCAACAGGCCACTGCTAAAAAGAAGCTAGAGGGGAGTCTTCCCCCCAAGATGGGCTCGACTCATCCTTCCACAAAAAGGCAACCATCCGAGAAAATTAACCGCCAAGGCAAGAAGCAGAAGGTGGTGACGGGACTAGCTATCGGTCAAGCTTCCGACGGGTTTAAGTTGCCTCCCAAGCTTGGCTTGGGGAAGGGCAAAGGTCTGATGGTTAATCCATACCCTGTCAAGGAGAACCTCCCGTCCTTCTTCGAGAGGATTCCTAGTACGCCCTTAAGCAAATCACCTCCATCATCAAGGATGAGGACTACGAGGACCTGGGCAATTATGCCACTAAAGCAATGGGGGAGACAGGATTATTCAACCTTACACAGGTTTGTATCCGTCCCTATATATTTAGTCATATTTTTTATCATTTTGTACTTACTCTTTTTGTGGTTGGTGTAGGAGGTCCTGATGATGAAGGGGTTGATGGAGCATTGCCTTTCTCACGAGAAGACACTAGAGCGTGTCCGTGCTAAGGAAAATGCAATGGAGGAAGAGCTAACAGAGCGGAGATCTTGGAGGCTCCATCATGAGGAGAAGCTGAAACTATCCATCGGGTGTTCCCTTCTGCCCCCTGCTCATCCGAGTGGGCGAATTCGGGGATGAAGTCTGCAATAACCTGTCCTTTTGTGGCCGTACATGGTTGATACTATATATCAAACTCACTCAGTTCAATCGTCCATAGCGCTACTTGTTCAGCCGCCTCCGGACTGCTCATTACTCTTCGTAGTGGTTTTTCTGTCAAGACTACTATAGTATAAGCCTGGAAGTATAGTTTGAGTTTACGCGCTGCAGTTACTAACGCGAAGGCAAGCTTTTCCATAGGCGGGTACCTCTCTTCTGCCCCTCATAACGCTTGGCTCAAGAAGTATATGGGTTTTTGGGCCCCGTCCTCTTCCCTGACTAGAACCGCACTGACAGCAGTTAAGGAGACGGCCAAGTAGAGGAAGAACTTTTCTCCTGGTCTAGGTGGGCTTAGCAAATGTGGAGAAGAAAGGTATGCCTTTAGATCCTTGAATGCCCGTTGACACTCGATTATCCATTCGAAAGGCTTTTTTAATGTGCAAAAAAAGGGGAGGCACCTATCCGTTGCTTTTGAAACGAATCTGTTTAACACTGCTATCTTACTGTTCAGACTCTGTACCTCCTTGATAGTTTTTGGTGGCGCCGGCTCCATGATAGCCTGAACCTTGTTCGGGTTGACTTCGATACCCCTCTGAGTTACAATGAATCCTAAGAACTTCCCAGTTGTCACCCCAAACATACACTTGCTCGGATTCAGCTTCATGTTATAGTGCCTGAGCGTCTCGAATGTTTCCTTTAGGACATCGAGGTGGTCTTCCTCTCGTATGTTTTTTATCAGCATGTCGTCTACGTACACCTCGACGTTCCTTCCAATCTGGTGTGCAAACATCCTGTTCATAAGCCTTTGATACGTCGCACTTGCATTCTTGAGGCTAAACAGCATCACCTTATAACAGAAGAGTCCCTGGCTCGTGACAAAAGAAGTTTTCTCCTAGTCAGCCTCGTCCAGCTTTATCTGATTGTACCTAGAAAATGCGTCCTTGAAGCTTAGCAGCTGGTGTCTTGCTGTTGAATCTACTAAGATATCAATCCTTGGGAATGGGTAGCTATCCTTAGGACATGCCTTGTTTAAGTCTGTGAAGTCCACGCACATCCTCCACTTTCCATTAGCTTTCTTGATTGTTACCACTTTAGCCAACCAATCGGGGTAGTACACTTCCTGGATGAATCTTGTTTCCTACAACTTACGAACTTCCTTTGCTATGGCTCGGTCCCATTCTTGGGCGAACACTCGCTTCTTCTGTTGGATGGGAGGGAAAGAGGGTGACACGTTCAGCTTGTGAACAATGACTAAAGGGTCAATTCTGGGCATGTCTTCATGGCTCCAAGCGAAGATGTCTTGGTTTCCTTTTAGAAATGATATCAAGGCCTGTCAGACTGGAAGGCTAGCAAGAATGCCTATTTTGGTCATCCACTTAGGTTTAGAATCATCAAAGGGGACCTCCTCTATTCCCTCTACTATCTCCGTTACCATTCGCCGTTCCTCTATACACATTGTCGGTAAGTGATCGTCCATTTCTATCATGGCAATATAGCATTCGCGCGCCGCTACCTGATTACCCCGTACCTCTCCTACTTTGTACTCTATTGGGAACTTGATCATCAGGTGGTAGGTAGAGGTTACGACCTTCCACGAAGTGAGAGTAGGGCGGCCCAAGATGGCATTGTACGCAAATGAGTAGTCTACTACCAGGAACGTAACATCCCTGGTAATCTGTTGGGGGTAATCGCCAACCGTGACAAACAAGGTGACCGCGCCTAATGGGTATACCCTTGTACCTCCAAACCCAATGAATGGTGCGTCAGTCGGGATCCCTTGTACCTCCAAACCCAATCCTAATGGGTATACCCTTGTACCTCCAAACCTAATCCTCATTTGCTGGAATGCTGGGTAGTAAATTATATCAGCGAAGTTGTCGTTATCTACCAAGACCCTGTGAGTGTTGTAGTAGCCAATTTGTATACTTACGACAAGCGTATCGTCATGTGGGTGATGGAGGCGTTGAGCGTCTTCCTCCGAGAACCCGATCACCGGGTCGTCCATGCATGCCATCCTTGGGACCAATCCTGTTAGCTAGACATTCTGAACCAATCGGAGGTAGGTCTTGCGCGCCCTTTTGGTTGAACAGGGAGCTACTGTGCCCCCTACAATCATTCTTAAGTCCCCGACATGTGGCTTGGGGCGTTCGTTCTCCCTCTGGGGACCTTGCTCTTGCGGCTGGTCCATCTTCTCTTTGCTTACAAACCTCTGCAATTCCCCTGCCTGATCAGGGCTTCTATCTGCTGCTTCAAATCATAACATTTGAAAGTATCGTGGCCATGGTGGCGATGAAAGCGGCAGTATTTATCCCTGGGCCTCTTGTTGGGATCACCCTTTAGCTTGCCAGGAAATATCAACGATCCTTTATCCTTTATCTGCATTAGTACCTGGTCGATCGGAATGTTCAGCAGAGTGAAATTTGCAAATCTCGCCGAGGGGGTCTTAGAGCGTCTATCTTCTTGCCCGTCACCCGTCCTCCTAACCTTCCATCCTATCTCCTGTCTAGCATCTTCCTCCCTTTCTCTCTTCCTAGGCTTTTCTTCTCGCGCAAGTAGCGTGTCTTCCGCGTTTATGTATTTGGTAGCCCTGTAAAGCACATCCGACATTGTCTTTGGATCGTTTTTGTATAGAGAAAACAAAAACTTACCCTTCCGTAGTCTGTTTGTGAATGCTGCAACGAGTATCTTGTCATCGGCTTCATCAATCGAGAGGGCTTCCTTGTTAAATCGGGTGATATAAGACCTTAGTGTCTCGTCCTCTCGCTACTTAATGTTCATCAGGCATGCAGTTGACTTCTTATACCTGTGTCCTCCAATAAAGTGTGAGGCAAACTGAGCGCTCAACTCCTTGAAAGTACTGTTGATGTTTGGTGTCAGCTTGCTAAACCATATCCTCGTAGGACCTTTCAATGTGGTGGGAAAGGCCCTACATATGATTTTGTCCGCTACGCCCTGGAGATGCATGAGCATCTTGAACGTCTCTAGGTGGTCTAACGGGCCCTTTGATCCGTTGTTGGCATCTATCCGCGGCATACAAAACTTCGGCGGTAGAAGGAATGAAGTGATAGATGCGGTGAAAGGTGAATCCATCTGGTGCACCAGATCATCGAGATCATTTTACAGCCACCCTTTGAGGGCGTTCATCATCAAGTCCATCTGCTCTTTCATCATCTGCATATCTGCGACCAGGTTCGGTAGGGCAACGTCTGTGGCCATTGGCCTGCTCATAAGATTACTGCCTTCCAGCCCTTCTCGATTCTGTCTAGTGCCACTGCACTGAAGGTTGTTGCCTTCTTGCTCCCCCTCTTGGTCCTGAGGCTTGGCGTCTCTTTGGTGCAGTTGCTCCTCCAAGTCTTGGTTTTTCTTGGTAAGTCATTCAACCGTCGCTGCCAGTGTCTAAATCTATTTCTCTAGAATCGCAGTATGTGGTTCGTCTCCTTGGGCGTTGGTGTTGGTTGCCATCGAACAGGTAAGCATCATGCAACCTTTTTGTCTAAGAAACAGCAACACGGCTTACCTATTGTTCCCCACAGACAGTGCCAATTGATGATGCCTAAAATCGTTAGTAAGTTGCACAGTCCTTACGTGCCCGAAACAACACCTGCACAACACCAAAAAGAAAACCTTAAGAGAGTACCGATGTAGTGCCGATGTGGTATTGGCCTAATACCAACCGAAGGTTAAGTTAGAGAGATTGTCACAACTCTAGAGTGCCAAAACTGGGATGAATTATGCGTACTTGTTTTCAATAGGTTATAGCCTTTTTATAGTGGTGAGGAACCGACCTTGGTTCCTTGGAAGAGAGAAATATTTCATTGTAGAGAAGATCTTCATAAACGCACATGATTTAAGGGATCCTTTCCATGTAAGGGTTCTATTGACTAGGGTTAAGCGTGGGTCACAAGTTATTATTATTTGAAATGTGCTTGGAAACCACGTAAGCCATGTCATTGCCACGTGTATTTGGTTCCATTGACCTCAGTGTCCGTCTGGGGGGCTATCCATCCTTTTCAGGTGACCCGTTCTCCTTGGATCATTCCGTATACTAGAGGTGACCCGTCCTAATAGATTATCCATCCACCGTTCAGGGGTTTTGTCGCCGCATGTCTTTATTCATGGTCCTATTAATGCTTCCTATCGTGTGTTTTTGCAAATTCTAACCATCTACTTTACTTTTACCCTCTTCAAATAATATTATATATATATATATATATTCAATGCTTATAAAAAAAAAATTTATAACAAAAATAATTGTTTTAAAATTATTATTAAAAATTATTTTAAAAGAATATTAAAACCTAACCACTAATAAGATATATACATGTCTACTGTCTACCTATAAAAGAATTAAAAATTATGTTATATATTTATTATTTTATTAATCAATATTAAGGGTAAAAGGAGTAAATACCCTTAATAAAACTATGTAGCAAAATACCCCTCTTTCCAAAGTATATAATAAAATTTTGTTGTTTTCAAACTCAATTTTAATAAAATTAAGTTACAACTAAAACTTGACATAAGTAATGTCGAATTTTATACATATTTTGCCACTTAAATTTTCTTCGATATTGATAATGTCAAGTTTTACTTAAAAATAGATGTAGAATTCATTGGCGGCTCTAGGAATTTTTCTCCGGGTGTTCTTTAAAAAGCATAAATTTTACAATCTAATAAAAGAAATTGATCTTGGGCTTTTTTCCTAGGGCCAATTGGGCATTTGGATTATGTTATAATCTTTTTTTCCAGATTTTAGTTTAAAATTTTTTTTTTGGCTTCTTTTTGCTTGAAAGCCCCAATATATTGTTAAGTAGAACAAATTATGGAGCAAAGTTTATATTTATTGGCATAAAAAAAAACTACGGATGTTCCCAAAATTTTTTTTTGAAGGGTAGACAAATATAAAAATTTTAAATTATTATATTATAAAAAAAAATTCAGGTCAGGGTCCTGCGACCCCCTGGCCTTCAAGTGCCGCCGCCCCTGATAGAACTTGATTTTGAGAATATTGAGTTTTAACAAAATCAAGTTCCATGACAAAGACATTTTGCTAAATATTTTTTTGGAAAAATGTGTATTTTGTTACATAGTTTTAAAATTAATAGTATTTACTCATTTGGATGTAAAAAAGAAAAAGTGGTATTTACTCATTTAACATTCGGCATACGCTAAAATAAAAAAAAAACCTGTGGGGCAAAAGGGGAAAACAGTAAAATACGTAAGGCATATATTTAGAAGAAGAAGAAGAAGAAGAAGAAAGAGGGAAGAAGATCGGTTGACCAGCTCTCCCGAAGAAGAAGAGCTAGAGCAGATCGGCGTGAGAGATTGAGGCTGAGAGATTTGATCAAGCATTGTGGGTGATGTAGGGAATTCACTAGCAAATGCTTCTAAACCTATGCTTGGTGATACTATCAAATAGGGTTGATGAGAATTTATCATTTTTTTTCTTCAAATTTTTTCTTGTGTTTAAATTAAAAAGATTTTTGTGTACTTATATAATCATGGATGTAATTGTTTAGCATGGATTTTGCAATCTTCCTTTGGTGAGTTTGACACCGTAATTCCTTAAGTGTCTTGTGACAAAAACATTTTTAAATGTGATGCACTATTCAAGAAGTTATAGAAATGTTTCACATGGAGATTTATCTTATTTATTTATTTATTTAAAATTTTACTAGTTGAAGTTCATAATTGAAAATAAATTAACTCTTTCATAGGAATGGCAACGGGTCGGGTTCGGGCCGGGTTTTTACATACCCGGACCCGACCCACGGGCCAAGACCCGGAACCCGGACCCGGCCCGATTATTAATCGGGTTTTTTTTTCGGGGCCCATACCCGCCCCGCTGGGCCAAACGGGCCCCGCGGGCCCTGTTTATCTTCTTGGGCCCAAATCTAGCCCAACAAATTTTTTTTTTAAGCCCATTAAATTTTTTCCCTAGATTCAAGCCTATTCAAGCCATTTAACATGGCCCAAATGCCAAAATTTGGCATTTAGGCCACATTATAAGGCAACCAAATCAAACCAAATTATAAGTTAATCATAAATCAATAAATCACAACTAAGATTTTAAATCAACAAATCACTTAAAAAGCTACAAAATAAATCCCACAAGTCTAAGAAATTACAAAATGTCTTATCCTCCAACTAACAAATGAAAAAGACTAAGAAATTCTTACAAAATGTCTTATCTTCCATAACCGGGTTTTTATCCGGGGCGGGTTTCGGGTCGGGTTTCGGATTTTTTTATAAAACCCGGACCCGACCCGAACCCGCTTCGGGTTTTTTAAAAAAAACCCATACCCGACCCTATTCTTTATCGGGCCGGGTAAAATCCGGCCCATTAGGGTCGGGCCGGGCCGGGTATCCGCGGGCCGGATCTAAATTGCCATCCCTACTCTTTCACTTATCTATTCACCGTACACCATCGTGAAATAATGAGTGAGTTTGACCAAGTAAGGCATCTAACCCTGATATCTAAGCTACATTGGCATGTGAGAAATTGCTGAGTAAGTTAGTCACAAAATCTAGTCAATTGAGACATATAAGAAAAAAAGAGATTTAATCCCCGAAGAATCTTTTTTGTATTCAAGTTACCCTAAAGAAAATTACTACTTGATTGGCAAGCACTAAAATATTACATCTTATAGAAATCAATTATCACAACATAAAATTAGTTTCAAAGTTCTAAAACTCGTTATATGTATCACAAAGTCCAACTTCAAATCAAATAAACAACTACAAGTCAATTTAATCCAACCTCATAACTCATTGAGGTAAAATCTCAAACACTTGACATGCAACAAACAAACCCACAACTAAAACAATTTCATAGTTAACACTATCAACTTTTCACATGTATCAAAATCACTCCATAGGTGTAAAAAAACTCATCAAAAATAAATCTCAATCTTCCTCATAGATTAAAAGAACCCATATGGTTGCCCCAGAAATCCAACCCTTGTTTGTACCTTCAATACTTAAATCATACTTTCCCCAAACTACATTCACTCACTGAAAAGTCAAAAGCAAGCCCTCTTTCCTAAATTCTTCAATGGAAGAACCAAGCCCAATCTCTAAAGATCAATGTGCCTCAATACTCCTTGAAATTTATTTTCCCCTGTTTGGATGCCTAGAAAGAAAGAAAAATGAATGAAAGTTTCACCTATTGTTTAGCTGATATATCCAATTATTTAATTATTACACTCAGCTAAGTGGAAGGTTAACTGGTTAAGCAATTCCATGATTTTAAAATTTTCTAAAAGTAAATAGAAACATGCATAATAATTAAATAATTAATATTATATATATATATATATATATATCAATGCTTCTAAAATTTGTTTTGTAACAAAAATAATTGTTTTAAAATTATTATTAAAAATTATTTCAAAAGAATATTAAAACCTAACCACTAATAATATATATACATGTCTACTGTCTACCTATAAAAGAATTAAAAATTATGTTATATATTTATTATTTTATTAATCAATATTAAGGGCAAAATGAGCCCTTAATAAAACTATGTAGCAAACCTATCAAAAAAAAAACTATGTAGCAAAATACCCTCTTTCCAAAGTATATAATAAAATTTTGTTTGTTTTCAAACCTAATTTTAATAAAATTGAATTACAGATAGAACTTAACATAAGTAATGTCGAATTTTATACATATTTTACTACTTAAATTTTCTTCGATATTGATAATGTCAAGTTTTACTTAAAAATACAAATAAAACTCGATTTTGAGAGTATCGAATTTTAACAAAATCATGTTCAAAGACATAGACATTTTGCTATTTTTTTTTCCTTTTTGAAAAAATGTGTATTTTGCTGCATCATTTTAAAATTAATAGTATTTACTCATTTTTCATTCGCCATACGTCACCAAAAAAAACTGCGGGGGGCAAAAGGGGAAAACGGTAAAATATGTTAGGCATATATTTAGAAGAAGAAGAAGAAGAAAAAGAAGAAAGAGGGAAGAAGATCGGTTGATCAGCTCTCCCGAAGAAGAAGAGCCTGAGCAGATCGGCGTGAGAGATTGAGACTGAGAGAAGGAGAGAGATCTAGAGAGAGAGAGAGAGAGTTAGGAAACTGATTTTTGGTGCAAGCGATACTCTCAAAAAACGCAGCGTTTCAGGTTAGGATTTTTTTTAATACTTTTCTTTTTCCCCTCTCCCCGCCGTGTCCCGGTCGTGTCCGATTATCAAGTTGTTATTTGGGTTATTTATGTTGTGTACAATTGTTGGCCAAAACATGTACTAAAATTCTTCACTTTTTAAGGGATTACAACAGCAGACCTAGTAAATGTCAATAATGTTTTGAGGGTTGAAACTCTGATAAACTTAGGATTTTCGAAACAGGGAACAACAAAAATGTCGGTGACAGCGGGTGTTAGTGATACTATAATTGCCATTAGGGATAAGCTTAGGGGGAAAATTGGGCAAACAAAAGTTAAAAGGTATTGGCCCGGTAGAGCACCTGAATGGGCTGATGATGATGATGCTGCTAATAATGCTGCCCATGAAGATGGAGATGTTGCTCTGGAACAAGCGTTCCCGAGGAGTCGTCAGGATGACTCGAATATTGTTAGGAAGGATGATGCTAGGCTGCGGCGTTTGGCTCAGAGTAGGATAGACGATCGCGAGGAAGTGAGAGCTGATCATCGCCGCATTAGGCAGGCTGAGATTGTTTCGACGATTGAAGAGGAAGCTAGAATGCAGGAAAAGTTGGATATGGAGGAGGATGATGCGGATGCTTTGGAGGAAAGGAGGAGGAGGATTAGGGAGAAGTTGCTTCAGAGGGAGCAGGAAGAGGCTGCGTTGTTGGGAGAAGAGGAGGAGGAGGTAGAGGAGGAGGAGGAGGAGGAGGAGGAAGAGGAGTCTGAATACGAGACTGACTCGGAGGAAGAGCATATGGGTATTGCAATGGTTAAGCCTGTGTTTGTACCCAAGTCGGAGAGGGATACCATTGCTGAGCGGGAACGTCTTGAGGCTGAGGAACGGGCCCTTGAGGAATCAAAGAAGAAGAGATTGGAGGAGAGGAAGGTGCAGACAAAGCAGATTGTGGTTGAGGAGATCCGAAAAGATGAAGAGATTCAGAGGAATTTGGACATGGAGGCAGATATTGCTGATGTGGATACTGATGATGAAGTTAATGAGGCAGAGGAGTATGAGGCTTGGAAGGTGAGGGAGATTGCTAGGATCAAGAGGGATAGGGATGACCGTGAGTCGATGTTGAAGGAGAGGGAAGAGATTGAGAGGGTGAGAAACATGACAGAGGAAGAGAGGAGGGAGTGGGAGAGGAAGAATCCAAAACCTGCTCCGCCACAAAAGCAGAAATGGAGGTTCATGCAGAAATATTACCACAAGGGTGTATTCTTCCAGTCAAATGCTGACGACACTGCTGCAACTGCTGGATCAGATAATATTTACACTCGCGATTTCTCTGCCCCAACTGGAGAAGATAAGATGGACAAGACAATATTGCCCAAGGTCATGCAGGTCAAGCACTTTGGTCGTAGTGGTAGGACAAAATGGACTCATCTTGTCAACGAGGATACAACCGACTGGGACAACCCGTAAGTTTTATCTTTTGATTATTCTCCATTCATTAGTAATTGCTAAATCGTATATGCATTTACTTTTGATATTGATCTGCTTTTCTACTGATTCTTGTTAGTCTTTGCTACATCAGTTCTATATTTTGATGATGTGTATGAGAAGTCAAAAATAAAAAATTTATGCTACTTTTTGTTACTGGAATATTCTTTACCCATGTCTATTCGTGATCTCAATTCTCAAATGTTTGTTTGTTGAGCAGGTGGACATACAATGATCCTCTACGCACAAAATACAATGCAAAAATGGCTGGAATGAATGCACCTATAGCTAAACCTAAAGGAAGCAAGAAATTGAAGGATTGGGAGTCTCGTTGATTTTAGAGCACATATGGAAAGCATTCCTGTAGCTTTTTATCAATCAACTTATTGGAGAATTGAGTATGTTTTGGCTATTATTATTTACATACATGTAGGCTTGATAGCATCATTTTTCTACTTATCTTATTATAGAAGCAGGCTAAGGCAGTTATTATGAATTCAAAGCAGCTAAGGCAGTTATTATGAATTCAAAGCAGCTAAGGCAGGTGAAGGTGGCTTGAGTTTTGTGGACAGAAATGCACCTTAGAATATCACGACATGAGATTACGATCTGGTCACGTCATGTATTGCATGTTTTAGTTGTTGGATATATACATTTTCTTCCCACTTAGCAAAAGAAAGTGTCTGAATCACATTTGAAAATTGTGTTTAGAGACTAAGGGCACGTTTGGTAGACTGTAGTAACCATTAACCACTGTAATGTAATAGCTATTATAATGAATAGCTATTTTGTTGTTATTTGTTAGATTATGTTTTTATTACAGGAAATAGTCATCTATATATATATATATATATATATATATATATATATATATATATGTATATGTATATATATATGTATATATGTATGTATATATGTATATATGTATGTATATATGTATATATGTATATATGTATGTATATATGTATGTATGTATGTATGTATGTATGTATATATGTATATATGTATGTATATATGTATGTATATATGTATATATGTATGTATATATGTATGTATGTATGTATATATGTATATATATGTATAAAACCGAACTCTGCTTGCACCACATTTTTTCACGTCAGCACAATATTTAAAAAAAAAAAAAAAAAAACTTTTCACACAACATAAAACTTTTCTAAAACCCGATAAACGCAAAACCCACTCAATCAATACCCACCATACCCACAAACCCTATTTCTCCTTCCTCAGACCCTATTTCTCCTTCCTGTTTCACCCACAACCACCACAACTCAGCAGGCACCACCACCACCACCACCCACAACAATTGCAAACTCTCTGGATCGAAGAAGAGCCTTCCTCTTTCTCACAGTGTATCTGAGTTCCTTCCTTCCTCGCCTATCTAAATTCCTTCCTGTCTTCCTCTCCTCACAAAACGTGGCTGCTTCTGTTGAGGTATCTCTCCATTCTTTTGCTTGATGATTTTTTGTTTCCCTTATTACATTTTGTTATATGGATTGGTAGTAATGGTTTGCTGCTCGGTTTTGAACACACAACTCAGTTTCTGAGATTATAAGGAAGACAAACACACATTCAAAATTGAATCTTTATTATTGGTCTGAGAGTTTGGGTCTTTGATAGAGATATAATTGATTAATTGAGAAACAGAGAGAGAGAGGAAAAAGCCCAAGAAAATTGATATGGATATGGACTCTTTAAGTCTCATCTACATCTCTGTGTTGTTCTTGTAATTCAAGGGTTTAATGGAGTGTGCTTTGGCAAATCAGAGAATTGTGGGTCAACTTTCATCCAAAACATTGTATCTTGCCACAAGCTGTTCGGTTTTACTTCCAAAATATAATGTAAAAGTCAGTCTTTTACAAAGCCATAGTACTTTCCTAGGTCCTTTTATTTTTATACTTTCCTTCCTACTGTTTTTCTTTTCTGTCTTATTTTTATGCTTAAGGGAGGTTTTAATTTGTGAAATAAGCTATAGGTGGGATTAATAACCAGTTGTGGTGAAATTGTCCTTCTGGCTTAGGCAACCATGGCTTAGGCAACCATGCCCACTGGCCGATTGGAAATAACTTGGAATGTAAATGTTCAAAGCCCTGTTGTTTTGCAACTTATCTTTTGGAATCCAGGTAGGACAGGCTTAGCAGAGGTGCAGACATTGTAATTGTTTGTTCAATTAGAAATAACAATGAATTGCTTTGTTGTGGCGTGGATGATTGTTTTGATTCCTGTGGTTTTTAATTGGAGCTCTGTCCTTTGGTTCAATTCTGACGGGCGCTACAGAAAAACCACCAATACTGTCACATGCTGTATTTTAAAACTACAACCATAGTGTCATGTTTTTTCACCAGTTGTTTTTTTTTAGCACATTCATGTCTTATTATGCTTTGTGTTTTTGTTTCTTCAATTAGAAATAAAAATGAATTGCTTTGCTGGAAATTTCAGATAGTTGTCTGCAAACCATTTTTAAGGTTGCTTTGAATGTTGTGTAAAAAAGAAATACAGATCGATCTTACTTTATTTACTTATTGTGTTTTTTGGTTTGTGAGAAATTAAAAGTTATGCATAAGCAAGCAGAAATAATGTGTAAACTAAATAACTTGAATATTTGTTTCAAAAAATTCAAAATATAAAGAAGCAAAAGCAAAAAGAAAAAGAAAAAAAAAAAAAAAAGGCATATAGAGCATGTAGGTGAGAATTCGGGGCAGAGCTCAAATTCAATTAGAAATAAAAATGAACAAAAGCAACAGTCGATTGCATTGCTGAAGCTTTTTTTTTTTTTAAAAAAAGATGCAAATGATATGGGAATTTAATATTTTTTTGCCTTAATGATCAGCAAATGATGAGTGTATCAAATAAATTAAGCCACAACCTTGCTTTTCTGTTCTTTAAAGCAGTGTAGATGTCAAGTTTATTCATTTTCTTGATTGTAGTTTTATCTCTCAATCTATCAGTAAAATATATCACTTTTAATTGTATAGAATATATAACTTTTAACTTTATACAATGAAGTTGTGCACAGTTCTAGAGTCATTGTTATATTTTTGAAAAGAAAAAAAAAACTTAGACCTCTTGGCTTCTGCAGCAATTTCCTCAGTTGGCAAACCAATAGCAGCTATCAATCAATTATTCTTCATCTTTAATAGAAATGATTATAGACATATTTAAATTTGATAAAGATTTCAATTTTAGGTTCAAATGTATAGTTAAATCTGCCCCCAAACACATTGTATTCTTTACTATGTTGTTAATTTAATATGCAGTAACATATTTGGTGATCAGCTTCTTCAATTACATCATTACAGTCCAATATTTCTGGTGCTCAATGCACTTTGTGGTCACATGCTGTATTTTAAATCCACAACCATAGTGTCATGTTTTGTCACCAGTTGCTTTTTCTTTTAGCACATTCATTTGTTATTATGGTTTGTGTTTTTGTCTCTTCAATTAGAAATAAAAATGAATTGCTTTGGTGGGAAATTCCATTGTTGTGAATCTATTCTGCTTTACTTGGAAATAGCATAACAATTGATGAGATCCTTTGCTGTGTAATTTTAATCTCTAAGAATATGTGAAAGGAGTTTTAGGGGAATTTTTTTCAGATAGTTGTCTGCAAACCGTTTTTAAGGTTGCTTTGAATGTCATGTAAGGAAGAAAATACAGATCTTACTTTATTTACTTATTGTGTTTTTGGTTTGTGAGAAATTAAAAGTTATGTTTAAGTAAGCTGAAATAATGTGTGAGATTTTGTAAATCTTGATGAGATGTTGTAACTGAAACCCACAGTAGATAATGTTATTCATGCTGTATGCAAATAAGGTGCTTGGTGAAGTGCAAAACAGGAGGTACTCGGGTGTGTTTTTCACTAATCAAACCAATCACACTGAATTTATATAAGAAATGGTTTTCTTAGTTGCAAATGCTCTTAAGCATTTGGAGCGGATAACTACAAATAAAGAGGTTGAACATGACCCAGTTACTCCAGGTGAGTGCCTAATTGTTATTTCCATATTCTTGAAGAGATTAATATTCTAGGTACCTGAAGGTTTTGAGAGCATGATTTTTTTCCAAAATAATTTCTAGACCAAAAGGATTCTGATAATTTCCCTTCGCTTTGTTGGTGGCAATGTATGGTTAGTGCGGAAGGTTCAAAACTGTTGTTTATAGTAGTGGTTTCTGTATCTGTTGTCTTTGGCTTATCTTCAATTGTCATGAATTTCATATTAGTTTTATGTGTCCTGTGATATCAGTGCTGGTGAATTATAATTGGTAAGTGTTCATTGCTATTATCAAATATGTTGATCTCTTACTGCCCAGCCTTTGTTTATTATCAAGTATCATGTTCAATGTCTGATAGCAATTTCAAATTATCTATTAGTTAGTCTGATTGGGGGCTGCAAAAGTAGGAAGTGAAAATTCTGGAATTCTGCTTTTGTCTGTGAGGTTTTGCAACGCGGGAAAGTTATGATGGGGGAGCTTTAGTTGTAGTGCGTGATAGAAGAATGAAGCAATCCAAGAGAGATCCTTTGGGATATAGTATAGAGTCATATTGTGCAACTGTTACAATGTTACTTGGGAAGATACAAATTCTCACCAAAACTAAATGGAATTATAGATTCTCACCAACATGTTGAACATTTGTTTGATTTGGCAAAAGCTTTTATATCACCAAAGCTATGAAGCTCAAGCTCCAATTCTTCCAACTACCGATGGCACTTGGAGAGCCTAAGCATTCAAGGAAAAAAAAACTAAGAAGAATCATATTAAGAGTAGTATGAGACTTTAGTTCTAAAATAGTGTTCAATACATAGTAGTAAGTTTATTGATTTTCATGTGTTCATCTTTTCCCGAAAGAATACCATCACTACAAATATATATAAAGGGCATTTTGTAAATTTAGTTATTTTTTTAATACTTTGAACCAAATTCTCATGTTGTAGTTGCTTTATGGTTAGAATTGTTAGATACATATGTTTGAGCGTTAGATACTCCTTTTTTTTTTTATGGTAAACAATTTCCACACCATGCTGTTGTTGATTAGTCATAAATTTAATTAAGCTATTTGTATCTTAGTGAGCATATATTTTCATGTTCTATGGTTCCATTAGACACTTTATACTTTGGATGATATTTTTGGGCCAAAATTGGAAATTAGCCATAATTTCCAAATAATATAATTAGTAGTTAATATTTTCAAACTATATTTGTTACTATCATCTCGAGTCTTAGAGACTCGATTTAGGCCTAAAAATCGAGTCTTTGAAGGTCAATTTTTATAGTCTGCTCACGTCTGATGTAGCATTTTTTTCACGTGGAGTCTACCTGAAAATCGAGTCTCTAAGACTCAATTTACCCTCATTACATTTCACCTAATGTATTTTACAAATCAGGTCCTCTCACTTTTCTTTTCTTTTCTTTTCTTTTCTTTTCACCTTTCTCCCCCTCTCTACGCTCTCACCTGATTTGCAATCGGAGAAAATAGCAAATTAACCATAATTTTCAAACAATATAATTAGTAGTTACTGTTTACAAACTATATTTTTTACTAGCATCTTGAGTTTAAGAGACTCGATTTTGGGCTTAAAAATCGAGTCTTTTAGGGTCGATTTTCACGTGTGATGTGGCATTTTTTTTCACGTGGAGCCTACCTGAAAATTGAGTCTCTAAGACTCGATTTACAAGGCAAAAAAATATTAGTTTAAGTCTCTTAACCTCTATTCTCAGAAATACACAACAATCACCAAAACTCACATTTTACCTATCCCACGACAAGATCCATGCACTACCATAGGAAGATCATGACTGAGCAAAACTCACCACACAAAAAAAAAAAAAAAAAAAAAAAAAAAAAAAAAAACCCAGAGCAAGCCCAGATCCAGGTTGCGTCGCGCCTAGGCCGCGCGCAACCAGGTCACGTCATGCCCAGGCCGCCTGCAACCAGGTCGCGCGACCCAGGCGCACACGGCCTGGGTCGCGCGGCGGCTTAGGTCAGCCTGGGTTGACGGCAATGGGTCTGTGGCGGCTGGGCTTGTACAGATCAGTGTGGAGGAGAAAGAAATGAACAAATGAAGAGGTAGTGAGGAAGAAAGAAGCAGATAGAGATGTAATGAGGAGAGAGATGTGAAACGTAGAAAAAATGAGGAAAATAAGAAAGGTTTAGAATGTAAATCGAGTCTTAGAGACTCGATTTTCAAGTAGTCGCCACGTGGAAAAAATGTCATATCAGACAGAATTAGACCATAAAAATCGACCATCAAAGACTCGATTTATAGGTCCAAAATCGAGTCTTTTAGACTCGAGATGCTAGTAAAAAAAATAGTTTGTAAACAGTAACTACTAATTATATTGTTTGGAAATTATGGCTAATTTGCTATTTCCTCCATATTTTTGCATATAAGAAAGCGTTACTTTACAATTCTACCAAATTACTCTTTGTTCTTGGTTTGCAATAGTTTGTGTCTTCCTCACTCATTTTAAAGGCTTTAATCATTTAATATAATGCTGTGAAACAAATGTCTTTGTTCTTTAAATTTAATGTAGTTGTGAATTTAATGTCTTTGATATCATTTTCATTGTCCTCACATATGTACGGTTATGTTTTTAGGTTCAATTTCAAAGAAAGTGAAAACTAATTGTATTTTTTACAAATTTTTTAGTTGAACCTTTATTTTAAACTAAATTATTTATTTTCCTTCATTTTTAACTCAATTTTATTTAACTACCCCGTGCGTCGCACGGGTTAGCAACTAGTTTCTTATAAATAACTATTCTTTAAACTAAGGAATAACCATTTCTTATCAAAAGTACTGAATCCCTATTCCTTAAACCCTTATAACTAAAATTCCTAAAAAAAACCCTTATTGATGCTCCCTTCAGCAATTGTTTTTTTTTATTATTTACAGCTGGTCTATTTCAAGCTCGTTTTTTGTTCTCTTTACTCCTGCTGTTACTTACTGCCATATTAGACAAACAAACAACAGTTTGGTGGTTCTAGTTTTCTGTTGATTCCTTATGCTACCCATGAATGTAATTTTTAGACCTGCCGCTAACACCCACAAAATCATGTAGGGAATAGGCTTGTAGGAGTACGGTGCTTTTGTTATGATGTTTCTATTGAATAAAGTTGGTACTGTTAAAGTTTCAGGGACATTAGGTTGGTGATATCGGAAAGTATAATAAAGGTGGTGTTTGTAGTGTTAGGTTAATTGATGCCTTTGCGAATGTATTTGTTGAGTAATTTGGTTTGAAGCCATGGTCCAAGAGTAATTTGGTTTGAAGCCATGGTCCAATCGATTGGATCTCCGATAGTTCAAAATTTTGGTCAAGAAAAACAAAGAACTTGAGCAGCAAAATGCAGAGATTATGCAGAACATAAAAGAGGAAGAAGAGAGGCTATTGTGCTTGGATGAAAATCTTTCATTTTTTAAAACATTTATGGAGTTATTAATTTGAAAAAAAGACACATTAATATTAAATTGTTCAATTTATATATCAAAAGATGTTAAGCTAGATGCACACAAGTGTAAATTTAATTTATAAATAAGAATATTTTAGTAAATTTAATTTTAAAAACAAATTCAAGGAATTGTATTGATGTATTGTCACCAAAGAAGTAAATAGTAATAATTATTTCATTACAACATCTTGCATTATTTGTAATCCTTATTCTTATTTCTATATAATCATCATTACAAATTTACAATGTACCAAATGTGACCTAAGTTGGGTTTAGGAACAAAATTGGTCAGTTTTGAAAAATTTTGACTTAGAGGGCATTTGGATAGGCAAACGCACGTCCACGTCCAGAGTTTTTTTTTTTTTTTTTTTTTTTTATACGCGTGTTTGTTACTGTTCATTGGCCATGAACAGTGATTTTAGGCCAATGAATAGTAACTTTTGGCATGAACAGTGTTTTTACCCCATTTAAAAATTATTTTGCTACATTGTTTTCAGTTTTCAGCAATAAGTTCTATCCAAACAGACCCTTAGTTGGCATTAACTCAAACTTCAAGTATGTTAATGGAATTTACCCTAAAACACTTAAGGTTATGTATGTGTTTGATCATTTTGACTTGCATTGTTTCAGTTGGTAGGAAAGTCATTTCACTTGAAATTAAGATAATTTCTTTCACGGTCAAAATTTTATTTATTATTTTTTGAATTTAATAACGGTACAAATTGTCTTGTCATTTAAAGTTTTAAATGAATTGTGGGAATAACTGACTCATGAAAGAGTTCTATTTCAAATGGAGATGATTATTTTTTATAAAGAAAACCACTGCTTATCAATCCAGGGATGGACCTACTATGGGGCCCAAGGGAGCCCGGGCCCCCCTGGCCCAAATATATTTTTTTTTATTAATATGATACGTATTTTTAATAGATGAACTCGTCTTCCAAATTCTTAGCCCCCATTACCAGCCATGCCCAAACAGCCCAGAGCTCAGCCCAACCCAAAAAAAATTAAAAACCCATTAACCCTTTTAACCCACGGTACATATAAACCAAAATTAGGAAAAAAAAAAAAAACATTTTTGCTTTTCCATCCCATAAATAACATATCAAAGGCCCGTTTGGTATATGTGTTTAAAAACTGAAAATTATTGTTTAAAAATATTTGTGAAAATAGAAAAAAGTGTGTAAAAATACGTTTAATGTTGTTTAAAAACTTAAAATTGTTGTTTGAAAATACAAATCAAACACCCCCTATTTTTGACAAGATTTAAAGTTTCAATTTCAAAAGAAAATAAACACAACCTAAAAAATAAAAATAAAAATAAAAAGAGAACGAGATTAACAAAAATGGCTGTCATCGGCAACCTTCATCTACATGCCCAAGCTTTGCTTTTCCTTTTTCATTTTTTTTTAGTATCTTTCTTTCACTGCATCGCTCGCTTCAGTCTTACAAGTTTCCTTAAACCTTCAGCTTCAAGAGTGCTATGAGAACAATGGTTATCTCTACTTTTGTTGTTTGGTAAAGTTCTGGATGTTCCTAGGTAATAATCTTTTAAGGGTGAAGTTAAAACTATTACTTTATTTAGTTTTTGAAGATGGCGTGTTTATTAGCTCCATTGCACAGCCAAAAAGTGTCCACTAGATGTATTGGTGTGTGTATATATATATATAACACAAAATATTAAATTTATGCATGTTTCATCACTTATATATATACATGTGTATATATATACACACACATATAGGTATACAGAAATAGACTAATATTAAAATATTTCGTTCTAATTGACAAACTTAAACGGCATTCAGAACAATAGTAAAAAATAAACTTCGTAACAAAATGAAAAATGATTTTTTGATGAACTCTTTGATGTTATACATTGAAAGGGACATAGCTTTGACATTTAGTCAATCATGGATGATTTTGAAGATTTAAAAGAGCGTTGAGTTCTATTTTCACCCTTTTCATAGATAATGTATTAAGAAACAATAGTGTTATATGTCTTTTGTCATTGTTAGTAGATGACTGCATCTTAATATATTAAGATTAAGAAATAATGATCTTGTATATTTGTCCTAGTTGATAGTTGGTTAACACCATATAGATGCTTATTTGAAAAAAAAAATTTCACTTATAATTTGGCCCCTAATTTCAAATCCTTGTCCTTCTCTGTTTAAATAATTATAGATAAGTGGAAAAACTAACTGTTTAGAGAGTGTTTGGGAGAGAAATTTGAGTTATGTTGTTTGTAATTTTTTGAAATATGTGTAAGTAAAAAAGTGTGTGAAAATGTATATAATGTTGTTTAAAATGTGAAAATGTGTGTTAGAACATATCAGCCAAACAGGGTCTTAAGGTTTGGGGGTAATTAACCAATTGATAGATCAAAAAATTTTTCAAGTTGTATGCAATAGTTGTGCCTTTTCTAGTTCTCATTTCATGCATCATTATTGATTACTGTAGGTCAAAGTGGTTTCATTTTGCTTCTCAAAAAAAAAAAAAAAAAAAAGTGGTTTCATTTTATTATTCTTTTTCCATCTCAGGAAAATGAGATTGAATTACCAAATGTTGTGAGGCCGCAATCAGCTAAGAAGGTTGTGGTGACCCAAGGTCGTACATGTACCTTCCATCGGATATATACAAAAGTATAATTTACAATTTAGATGTTATCCGGCAAGGAGCCTTTAAGAGAATTTAGGCATTGAACCTGCTAGAAAAAAATAATCGGTTTAATTTTCACTTTCGTTCTCAATTTATAGTGTACTATAAATTATACTATACAATGCTTACAAATTATTTGTCATCAATTACAACAAAAAAAAATTTAAAAGTATATTTATTATGTTTTGAAATCGAATAATTATATTTAATATTACTACATTAATTTTTAAAAATTATATAGTAAAACTAGTAGCCACTGTAGCATTTTCCATATTGTATATGGTGGTGTCCATAAGCAGTTAATGGGCCATTTTGTCATAGAAACATGTCCAAGATAAAATAAAAGAATATTAAAAAGAGTCCAAATCTTCTGTCCCACTTTTTCTGTTTCACTCTATACTCCACCAATAAAAACTTGCCACGTGTTTATCTAATTAATTAAATACTATCATTATTGACTTATTAATGCTACGGTTATTAATTAATAATAGTATTTAATTAATTAGATAAACACTTGGCAAGTTTTTATTGGTGGAGTATAGAGTGGAGCAGGAAAAGTGAGACAGAAGATTTGGACTCTATTAAAAATAAGGAGAAAGAAAGAAGGCATTCAGTGGTGTGAGCATTTGGTGAGACCTTTCATAACTTGCATTTGGCTTTAATTTATTCTTTTGAATTAATTAGTTAATCTAGAAACCCTATTTTACAATTGGCATTTAATCCAATTCAAGGGTGAAATGATCATTTTAAGTTCAAGGAAAATTATTGAATACTCTCAAAGTACCATAAATGCGTACTCTTTCTTCTCTCACGAATTGTGAGTCCCACCATCATATTCAGTTCAAGGGTACAAACATATCATTTTGAACCATAAAAAGAATTGATAATTCATTTTAAAATATCATCAACACTTTTAAGTTTTAACAATAAAAATTAACGACTTTTTTCATGTAAAAATAACAACATCAAATTGATTAATCATGCTGTGGGGAGTAAAGGAACCCAAGCGGGCATTTGGGCCTTTGGGCTCTAGCAAGGAGGGCCGATCTATTCTTAAGCTAAGAATTTGTTAGTACTGCGAATCGGCCCATACGCCGAGGGTCCGAGGATACAGCTGAGGGTGAGTTTTTCTCCTCGGACAGATCCAAGAGAACTCGGAGAGTCACTACGAAGGTCAAGGTAGAATTCTGGAAAGACTGTTGGTTAAAAGGGGGAAACCCTGAACCTTCTAGATGCACCGGTGTTAGAAAAATATCAAGAGCAAAGGCTGCCACCTCCACATTAAAAACTCTGCACCTACCTCCCTGGCCGCATTAATGGGGAAGTACCGGCCTTGTCCGTTGCATTAATGGGGAAGTGACCCCTGAACAGTAGGGCTGAAACTTCTAGTCACTATTCAAAAGCATCAGGAAAAGAAGTATTTAAGGGGGGGTGAAGGCCAAAAAAGGGGGAGGCCAGTTTGTAACTAAGAAAAAATTAAGAATTGTAATCTTTAAGAAAGAAAGAGAAATAATATAGCAGTAGTCCTCGGCTCACGTCCGAGGAGGTCCATCAGCAATTATCATTCATTATTTACAAGTGTTTGCACACCAAAGCCTGTTATCAAGTTCTCAGTACCTTTAATCTAGATTTCGAGCCCACGCTCTACAAATTTTATTGTTTAAGGCTCATTGGGCCTGAGCCCATAATTTTCTTTGGGTCCAGGTGCAATTGTGCACTTACACATGCAACATCAAATTTCAATGGTCAAGAAACATCCTTTAAAATATAATTGAATACACATGATAAAGGATAATTAATTGTAGGTTTTTAAAATAATTAATTAAGTATGATTAATGATGTGGCAAAATCTTAATGATTCAAACCCTTTTTTTTTAAGTAGAATAATGGTTCAAACCTAAACAATGGATGTATATATACAAGTGCATGAAATAAATTACATATTCAAAGGACAGTTGATTATTTTATAATTTTTTTTTCCAAAAAGTAGTTACTTAATTAATAATTAATAAACTTAAATATCATTATCCCCCGAGAAGATCATAAAATCAAATAGTTTAAAAGTTGGAAGGGGGGTGGGGGTGGGGGTAAGGAGTCAAGGTGCTGATTGACTTTGCGAAGGAAGAGAGTGTGATCCAGAGCTTGTTTGTAGAAGAGGGAAATGTTGAAGAGAAATAAGGAGAGGAGCAATTGATCTTGTCAAATTTTTGGGTATAGAGTAAAAATAATTATATAAATGAAATAGAATAAAAATGATTGTTTAAATAAAAAAGTAAAAGGTAGAAGGAATATTGCAAAGTGTTTTTAAAAATGGTTAAGCACTTTGGCAAATATGGCTTTTGGTTATAATTTTAATAAAAATTTAGATTAAGTTATTGAGATATTGTTAGGACTTAGGTCGGATAAGGTTTTATCCATTTTATGTTGTTAGGATTAAATACTATATGAGTTGTAAGTTATTAGTGTCTCAAGTGTGATTGAAGATGTACATTGAAAACACAATAAGCTACTTAAGAATTGTTCAAGAAGCTGTCAAGTCTGCCTCTTCGACTGCAACCTTAAATGTAGCTTTATCAATCGAGCTTCATTAAAGTTTGATTCTTGTCTCAATTCTAGTTGATTAATCAAGTTTCGGGGTAGATTAAATCTTTAATTTTCGGCTCATGATGACCAAAGCCTAGGGTTCCAAAATGTATATAAAGTTATGATACATTGAGAAGAAGAGATCTTGTTATGACAGTTGTATGCCAAGGGTTTTGTATTAAGCATCTTCTCTGGCATTGTATTCAGTGGTGGCGCCACGTTATAGTCAGGGTGGTCCTAAGAACACCCTAACTTGAAAAAAAAAATTAATATATAATAATTATTTTTTATTTTTTTACCCTAAAAAAAATATAGGAACACCCTCAAATTAAAAAAAAAAAAATATATATATATATATATATATATATATATATTTCTTCTACTTTCAAGCCAAAAAAAAAAAAAAGCCCAAAAAAAAATTTGTAACAGAGAAAAACAAAAATTTGTAAGAGCAAAACAACAGATGGCATCACGGCAAGCCCAACAAATAACAGAGGAAGCAAACCCACGGTTTCTCAACAAAAAAAACAAAAAAAAACCCCAATACAAATCAGAAACCTCAAATTAGTTATCAATAAATCAGTAGTTCAGTACATCAGAAATCACTAAAGCTTTTCTAAAAAATAAAAAAAAAAAATCACTAAAACTAAAGCATTAAGCAAACCTAAAAAGTAAAAACAAAGCAACAACGCCTCCCCTTTGAAGTTAGATCGCTCCAGTCGTAGGCGCTCCAGTCGCTCATCGGACATCGTTGCTCAAGTCACTCCAGTCACTCATCGAACATCGAAGATTGCCAGATCGATCCAGCTCCAATTGCAGTAGCTCATCGGACATTGTCGCCCCTCATCGCATCTGAGACGAAGATCAGTCCACATTGTTGCAGTCGCAGTTCCAGTCATAGTCGTAGTCACTCATCGTCACCGTTGCCGTCGTACATCGCCACCGTCACACAGGTATTTCTCTCTCTTTTTCTCTTTGACTCTCTCTCTCAGGCCCTATTTGGTTCTTCTTCTTTTTTTTATCACTCATCACTCTTCACTTAATTTTCGTCACTCATTACTCATAACCCATCACTTATCACTCATCACTCAAAAATACCCCAAAACAAACCCAATTCTGTTTGGCAATTAAACCCAGTTAACCTTTCTTTCTTAAAAACACAAAAAACTCACCTTTTGTAGGACCCACTTACTGTCCATATTGCAGAGGCACAAAATGGCTACCCGCGTTCCTTTTCTCTTTTTAGTTTCCATTTGCCTTTTTTGCTTTCCCTTTATTTCCAGCCTTTGTCTTCACCTCTCAAACCCCAAAGCCAAAAGACCACGCAAGCATCAACTCCTCCATCCTTGCCCACTTGCGCCGCCGCCATGTCACCTTACCACGGCATCATCCTCCTTCCTCATCCTTGAACCTGAGCCGCTACACCTCCGCCCTCCAGTGTCAACCCTGAATTCGAACCCAGAAATAGAGAAAGAGAGTTGGTCCTCTGCTCGGCCACTATTCCTCATCCAGATCAGTGGTCGCTTGACTTGCCCAAGGAACTTCGACGGCTTCCCCGAGCATTACGAGTGAACAGTGTATGGATTCATCCCTCGTTCTTTCTAAAATTTTAGGCAAAAATTATTTATTCTTGTTGGGTATGCCATGTGAATCCAAATCTGTTTATCTCTTTCCATTTTTAAAGCTTGTATGCCATGGGAATGGAAGATGTAAAGCTGGGTGACTTTGTTGTTGGCCTGTGATGGTTACGAAGATATGTTCCTTCGGTTCTTAATTTGCAACTCCTACTGTTGTTTTTTTTTTTCTCTTTTTATTTTAACATAATAAGACATTATTGTCTGTTAAGAGCTTTGTAAGTTGTTCTTGCCCTTGTGATGTTGTTGTAATGATGTTGGGTTCACAAGGCCTTGTGATTTTGTGATGTTGTTGTGGGTTTGGGAGAATTGAGAGGAGCTAGAAGTGATGAAGAAAGAAGACTGAGGTGGTTGGGAAAGTAGTGGCAATAGATCTGTTGGCTTCACAAAGCCTACACTGATGGGACGAAACACTGGCGGTGGGACCTATATTTTTAGATAAATTACAATTGCCACTAAGAGCATCCACAGCAGTGGAGCTAAAAATTTAGCTTTTTAGCTCCACCAAAAGTTACTTTATCTATTTTACCTATTCACTTTACAAAACATGCTGCAGCAGTGGATCTATTTTAGCTTTCAACACAATGAAATAATATAAACATCACAATAAAATAATATATCCACTACAATAAAATAATTTATTCATTACAATAAACAACCATCACAACTACCCGCAACCGCTACCATCGACTCTTCCACCGCCACCGCAATCGCTACCGTTACCGCTACCGCTGCCACCACCGTCGCCGCCACCGTCGCTGCCGCTGCCGATTCTTTCACCACCGCAACTGCCACCGCCACCGCAGTCGCTACCGCCGCAGCCACCGCCACCACTACCACCGACACCGATTCTTCTACCACCGCGGCTGCCGCCGCCACCGACCCTTCCACCACCGCCCAAATTATACTTATACATTTTTTTTTTTTACTAAAACAATTTCTCAATCATCATGATAGCGTAACAACAATATTTTATTTTAACTCCAAATTATATATATACAAAACTCAAACTAAATTATGAAAGAGAGGAACTTTATAATAAAACATATAAAATAAAACACATATTATAATTAGAACAATGTAGTCCATAGATTACTCACATACATAACTCAAACTAAATTACAATAAAACTCACACACTCGCACAAGTTCCTACGACTCGCCTTGCAATTGCCATAAATACGTTTTGTCAATACATCCATGTTCAACTGACCTGAAGTGAAACACAGAGGTGGGTCTGAGCTGAGAGGGCTGATCGGCGGTGAGCTTGAGAGAGTTTTGAGAGAGTTGAGTGCTTGGACGGCATGGGTCTGAGGCCGAGAGGGTTGATCGGCGTGGGTCGGTGTGGGTCTCAGTTGATTGGCGATGGGTCTTATCAGGTGGAACGGTGACGTTGAAGACGGCAAGGGCCGGCGACGGCAAGCTTGAGAGAGTTGAGAGCTTGGACGGTGTGGGCTGAGGGTTGATCAGCGGTGAGCTTGAGAGAGTTGATAGTTGAGAGTTGAGAGTTGAGAGCTTTGAGAAGGTTGATCGGCGTGGGCTGAGGGTTGATCGGCGGTGAGCTTGAGAGAGTTGAGACGGCGTCGGCGTGGGTCTTAGCTGATCGGCGTGGGTCTTAGCTAACGTTGAAGACGGCGTCGGCGGCGGTGAGTTTCAGAGAGTGACTGTGAAGAGAAAGAGAGAGGAGAGAGTGAAATGGAGAGACTTGAGTTCCGGAGTGACTGAAGAGAAAAGAGAGGGTAGCATGAAATGGAAAATGGAAAAGACCTGATCTATCATTTTTTAATCCATGCCTGAATAAAAAATTCTTTTTTTTTATTTATAACTCTCAGCTACAGTGCTCATGTATTGATACATGAGCACTGTAGCGCAAAGCTAAAATTTTTTAGCTTTGTCCCCACTGCTGCAGGAGGGTTTTTGGGGTTTGAGTGGAGCTAAAATAGCAATATAGCTATTTAGCTCCACTGCTGTGGATGCTCTAATAACTCATAATCCATAACTTGAAAACACCTCCGGGGAGTTTCCAAATTTGTTAACTCACAAGCCATTTAACTGAGATTTCTTAACTGAGTTATCATCCGGGTTAAACAGCCAAACAGACTTCAGTGATGTGGGTCCCACAATTTTTGGGTTATGAGTTAACAAAACTTAGTTTTGTTAACTGAATTTGGCTAAATCCAAACAAGGCCTCAGTCTCTTACTCTCTTTATCTCAAATCTGAAAGGAATATATGAAATGAAATAATGAATGAGTTACTTATGACTTATGAGTTTCTCTCTCTCTCTCTCTCTCTCTCTTTATTAACTTTATTTGAACTAGTGAACTGTGATTAGCTGAAGCACTCAGTTTAACTTTATTAATTTTTTGACTTTTTGAATTTGGCATTTTGGCTTTATCTTATGATTGATTCTTATCCGTTGGTTGGTGTGTGTTGGTGTTGGCGTTGGTGTTGGACTGTTGGTGAGATATTAATTGTCTTTTAGTGTTATTGTAATTTGTGAAATTGTGATTGTGAAGTTTTCTGATTGGCAACTGACTCTTGTGATTGGGGTATTATGCAGGTTTGTCTGTTGAGTGGGGTGAGGGGTGGATAAGCTGATGGACACATGGGGCCAAGTAATTGGGTAAAGTAGTGTAATGTGCACATCAGCACATGGAATGTGTAATGTGCATATGACTGACTCTTTTAGTATAATGTGCAACTAATAAACAATAATTTAATTAATCAATAATTAATTGGGAAAAATAATTAATAAAAAATAATTAATAATTTAATTAACTAATACATTATAAAAGACAAACAAATTAAATTTTGTTAGGCTAAACAACAATTAATAGTTTTATAATTAATGAAATAATAATATAACAAATTATAGTATATAAAAGAGAAACAAATTAATGAAACAACTAAACAACAATAATTAATAATTTTATTAATATTTCAAATGAACTTATAGTTTATTATTTATTCTTTTACCAGAATTATCGACAAATATTTGATAAGAAAACCACGTACCTAAAAAAAAAATTTCAAGGAAAAATTTTTAGGAATATCCTGAGAAAAATTCCTAAAATCGCCATTGGGGTGGATGGAAAATTTTGGAGAAAATGGTAAGGAAATTTTTTTTGGAGTGAGCTTGGTTGGGTGGGGAGGAAGAAAAATAAATGGTGGGGCCCAAGTATGTTCTTCTCGGGCCCACTAAAAGTTTTCTTTTCAAAATGGAGAGAAAACTAAAGGAAAATAATGAGGCTGCTTAATGCACAAAAATGTCCATGTGCATTTGCACATGGGCATTTGTCCAGTTCCCCCCCCCCCCCCCCTTTTTTTTTATTTCTTGGGTTTTGGGTGTGATAGTTGTTTTTTTTTTTTTTAACTAGACATTATTTTTTTGGGGGACATGATTTTTATTTTTTATTAAATTGGTTGATTTTTTTTATCAATTTTTTGTTTTAATTGGCTATCATTTTTTTGCAAGGGTGTATGAGTAAATTTATAAAAACTTATTTTTTCCATCCCTCCACTTTTTCACTACAAACCAAATAAAAATGAAAGAAATTAAAATCTTTCCGATCTATTTTCCCACTTTTCCATCCTCTCACTTTTTTCTATCCTCCTACTTTTCTATTCTTCAACCAAATAAACCCTTAGTGATTTCTTCTGTATGGTGGTCAACAATAAACCCCCCACAAGGTTTTTCCCATAAGGAATTTCCCCATAAGGGATTAACTTGGTAATTATATGGTGAAACTGAAATTTATTTTCCACTCCACTTTATATTTGCAATAAGGTTGTACTTATTAAACTAAATTGGACCTTTATATAATTGTCATAATATTAATCAAGTTGGTAAATTTGGTTTAAAATTAATCAACCAGGGCTACATTTTCTCAATGCAAGTGAAATGAAGGGAGTCAACTTCACCAAAATTTTATTTTGTGAATATAGAATGTAAGTTCTATTAAATTTATAATGTTTAATCTGAAAAAAAAAAATCTATATTCAAAGAAGAGATCCTGACATTCTTTGCCGTCATGAAATCAAATAATCAATGTTCCACGGACCTCTACAGTAAGGGCCGTCCGCAGCAATTGTTCTTGTGCCTATTTGGCTATTTTCAATAGCACACCATAAAGTAAATGGATATACAATCAATAATGTGTAACAGTGAAGCCACAATTTTAGAAATTTCTCAACCGCCATTTTTACCAGTATTTCCATCCGCACATCTAAAATAGTATAAGCTCCCCAATTTGTCTAATCAACCCCAAAATATACTAATACTAATATTAATTTATATTTATTATGTTTTGAAATCGAATAATTATATTTAATATTACTACATTAATTTTTAAAATTTATATAGTAAAATTAGTAGCCGCTGTAGCATTTTCCATATTGTACATGGTGGTGTCCATAAGCAATTAATGGGCCATTTTGTCATAGAAACATGTCCAAGATAAAATAAAAGAATATTAAAAAGAGAAATGATAACAACTAACCACCTATGATTTGTTGTAAAAATGTTGTAAAAATATTGTGGACGTAGCACCTCTCTATTAAAAATAAGGAGAAAGAAAGAAGGTATTAAGTGGTGTGAGCATTTGGTGAGACCTTTCATAACTTGCATTTGGCTTTAATTTAATCTTTTGAATTAATTAATTAATCTAGAAACCCTATTTTACAATTGGAATTTAATCCAATTCAAGGGTGAAATGATCATTTCAAGTTCAAGGAAAATTATTGAATACTCTCGGAGTACCATAAATGCGTACTCTCTCCTCTTACATGAATTGTGGGTCCCATCATTATTTCAAATTCAAGGGTACAAACATATCATTTTGAACCATAAAAAGAATTGATAATTCATTTTAAAATATCATCAACACTTTTAAGTTTTAACAATAAAAATTAATGACTTTTTTCATGTAAAAATAACAACATCAAATTGACCATGCAACATCAAATATCAATGGTCAAGAAACATCCTTTAAAATATAATTGAATACACATGATAACGGATAATTAATTGTAGGTTTTTAAAATAATTAATTAAGTATAATTAATGATGTGGCAAAATCTTAATGATTCAAACCCTTTTTTTTTTATTAGAATAATGGTTCAAACCTAAAGAATGGATGTATATATACAACTGCATGAAATAAATTACATATTCAATGGATTAGTTGATTATTTTATAATTTTTTTTCAAAAATTAGTTACTTAATTAATAATTAATAAACTTAAATATCATTATCCCTCGAGAAAATAATAAAATCAAATAGTTTAAAAGTTGGAGGTGGGGGGAAGGAGTCAAGGTGCTGATTGACTTTGCGAAGGAAGAGAGTGTGATAGAAGAGGGAAATGTTGAAGAGAAATAAAGAGAGGAGCAATTGATCTTGTGAAATTTTTGGGTATAGAGTAAAAATAATTATATAAGTGAAATAGTACAAAAATGATTGTTTAAATAAAATAAAAAGAAAAGATTGAAGGAATATTGCAAAGTGTTTTTTTAGTACTTTGGAAAAGATGGCTTTTGGTTATAATTTTAATAAAAATTTAGATTAAGTTATTGAGATATTGTTAGGACTTAGGTGGGATAAGGTTTTATCTATTTTATGTTGTTAGGATTAAATACTATATGAGTTGTAAGTTATTAGTGTCTCAAGTGTGATTGAAGATGTACATTGAAAACACAATAAGCTACTTAAGAATTGTTCAAGAAGCTGTCAAGTCTGCCACTTCGACATCGACTGCAACCTTAACTGTAGCCATATCAATCGAGCTTCATTAAAGTTTGATTCTTTTCTAGTTGACTAATCAAGTTTCGGGGTAAATTAAATCTTTAATTTTCGGCTCATGATGACCAAAGCCTAGGGTTCCAAAATGTATATAAAGTTATGATACATTGAGAAGAAGAGATCTTGTTATGACAGTTGTATGCCAAGGGTTTTGTATTAAGCATCTTCTCTGGCATTGTATTGAAGATTAATAAATATTCCAAGCTACTGCATAAACAACCTACACCAATCAAGTTATTATTGTAATGTTAGACACGAATTAAGTAGATGTGCATCATAGAGATTCAAAAATAGAAGAATCCAACTGGGTTGTAGCTGTATAAGATCATATGAGCAAGTATCTACTATAAGTAAAAATGCTAAGACTAGGTCCATATTCTTGTATTGCAAAACTTCAATTATACTTAGGATGTGTTTGTTTAGAAATGAAATAGGGTGGATGGAAAATTTTGGAGAAAATGGAAAGGAAATTTTTTTTGGAGTGAGCTTAGTTGGGTGGGGAAGAAGGAAAATAAATAGTAGGGTCTAAGTATGTTCTCCTCGGGCCTACTAAAAGTTTTTTCTACAAAATGGAGAGAAAACTGAAGGAAAAAAATAAGGCTGCTAAATGCACAAAAATGTCTATGTGCACTTGCACATAGGCATTTGTCCAGTTCCCTTTTTTTATTTCTTGGGTTTTGAGTGTGATAATTGTTTTTTTTTTTTTGAACTAGACATTATTTTTTTGGGGGACATGATTTTTATTTTTTATTAAATTGGGTGATTTTTTTTATCACTATTTTATTTTAGTTGGCTATAATTTTTTAGCAAAGGTGTATGGGTAAATTTATATAAATTCACTTTTTTCATCCCTCCACTTTTTCACTCCAAATCAAATAAAAATTAAAGAAATTAAAATCTTTTTTATCCTCTCACTTTTCCATCATCCCACCATTTTTTATTCTCCCAATTTTCTATCCTTTAACCAAATAAACCCTTAGTAATTTCTTCTGTATAGTGGTCAACGATAAACCCCCCACAAGGTTTTTCCCATAAGGAATTTCCCCATAAGGGATTAACTTGGCAATTATATGGTGAAACTGAAATTTATTTTTCACTCCACTCTATATTTGCAATAAGGTTGTACTATTATTAAACTAAATTGGACCTTTATATAATTGTCATAATATTAATCAAGTTGGTAAATTTGGTTTAAAAAATTAATCAACCAGGCTACATTTTCTCAACGCAAGTGAAATGAAGGGTGTCAACTTCACCAAAATTTTATTTTGTGAATATGGAATGTAAGTTCTATTAAATTTATAATATTTAATCTGAAAAAAAAAAATCTATATTCAAAGAAGAGATCCTGACATTCTTTGCCGTCATAAAATCAAATAATCAATGTTCCACGGACCTCTACAGTAAGGGTCGTCCGCAGCAATTGTACCTGTGCCTGTTTGGCTATTTCCAATAGCACACCATAAAGTAAACGGATATACAATCAATAATGTGTAATGGTGAAGCCACAATTTTAGAAATTTTTCATCAGCCATTTTTACCAGTATTTCCATCCGCACATCTAAAATAGTATAAGCTCCACAATTTGTCTAATTTACCCCAAAATATACTAATATTAATTCATATAAAATTATTTAAAATAGGATTTTTGCTACATTAAATATGCAAATATAGACTGCAATTGGGAAGCTTTCGCGAATGCTAGTTTTAGTAGGGTTAACCGAAGCAAACCGAATAGAATACACCTTAACTAAATGGTCTATGTTTAATTCTTTTTTGGGATCTTTTGATTTAGGGAATAGTCATTTTGCTTTTGTAAATGTAAAATCCTGAAAGAGGCATGTTAGCAAGTTTGTGGGCAGCCCCTTTGTTGTTTTGTTTTTGCCTGATTTGGTCTACGATAAAGTTTTTCTGTTATAAAAAAAATGTAAATATAAACTGTAAGTGCACAATTGCACCTGGTCCCAAGAACAGTTATGAGCTCAGGCCCAATGAGCCTTAAACAATACGAATTTGTAGAGTGTGGGCTTGAAACCTAGGTTAGAAATGGGTGGGAATTAAATGACAAACCAAAGATTGCCAGTACTTGGAAACAACAAGGAATATTGTAAATAGGCCTCCTCGGACGTAAACCGAGAGCTGTTCTTATATTATATCTTTCTCTTTGTCTTTTTTTCCTTTTTTAGGTTACAAAAAGTCCGTCCCGTTTCTGTTCTAGGTCCTTCCTTAAATACTCATCTTTTTAATACTTTATACACGTGTTGCCCCAATTCCTCCCTTAGCCTAGATATTTCTTTTCTTAGTGCCTTTGAACAATAACTAGAAGTTTCCCTTCCACTGTTCAAGTGTCACTTCCCCATTAATGCGGCCAGGGTGGTAGGTGCAGGGTCTTTAATGTGGAGGTAGCAGCCTTTACCTTTGACATTTTTCCAACATCGGTGCTTCTAGGACATTCAAGGGTTCACCCCCTTTAACCATTGGTCTTGACCGCGTCATTCCCTAACCTTTACCATGAAGTCCCGGGTTCTCTGGTGCCAGTCCGAGGGGAAAAACATCCTCGGCTGGATCCTCGGCGTATGGGCCAACCCGAAGTAATAACAAGCCCTAAACTCAAGAGCAGGTCGGCCTTCCTTAGCAAGACCTAACGGCCCATATTCCTTTCAAGATCTTTTTACTCCCCACATAAACTATTATTATTTTATGTAAATTTGTTTTTTAATATTTTCTTTACTTATAAAGAGATATATGATTTGGGAGAATAATTAAAATATATAAATAAATAATATTTTTATAAAATGTAATATAAAATAAATAGTTTAACATGAATATTTTTAAAAGTGATTATGTAAAATAAAATAAACTTAATTTTTTTTATGAAAAATATACAATATATATATTATTTTTGGCACAAGCAATGTAAATGCTCAGTCTTATTTGGAAAAGAGATTTAATAAAAAGGTTGATTTTGATTTCAAATCCGCCATTAAAGTTGTATTGATAGAGCTGGGCGGTGATGATTGAACTTTGACAGTTTGTCCATTACCTACTACTATTTTCAATATTCGAGATTGCTGACGTGTGCATTCTACTGCCAGTTTCACACTCAGTTTAGCCGCGTGTTTAACAGCACCTACCCTTATTCTATTATTCTAATGTTTTTCCTCCAACTTGTCTCCTAACTTTAAAAAATCACGCCGCCACATAAAAATGGAGCTGCATTGATGTAACATATAAAATTTGAGATTAGTTTTGACATTTAGGATGAGATTTAGTTAGAATGAGTGATATTTGTAATTAAAAAAAGTTCCACTCAAATATTTTGTTGACTATATCATTTTCCCACAATATATCTTTTAAGTCATGGCAAGTTGGCAACTCTTTTTTTTTTTTGAAAGAAAGTCATGGCAACTCTTTTGGCTTCTTGATATCAAACTCTAACTAATTTTTTAAATAATTTTTTTTTAAACTTAAAATGATTATCTCATTCCGGAATCTTAATTCATACGTCTTGTATTGTTAACTAAATGACAAAAATATAATAATATAGACTTCCAAATATGACTAAAGATAAATTACTTAAGTCTTTATGTGGTTTTATGAAGTCATTTAATTTATTTCGTAAGGTTTTATATATATGTGTGTGTATAGATAGTGTGAGAGGAGTTGGGATTTGAAATTTAGACATGAAAATCACAACAAAAAAAAAAAACCCATTGTTATTAGACTATCATGATAGTCTAATAACAATGGGGGTTTTTTTTTTTTGGGTGGGGTTAGTATCTTGCTTACAAGTGAGAACTAAGAATGAGGTTAGGAGGGGTTCGAATCTAGATTTTTTTTTCGTTAAGAGAGTCACCGGCAAACAAGACTGTTGGTCTTAGTTTTTTTACTTTTTCTTTTATCTTTTTATGAATTGGTAGAAGACTATTGGCCGTCTTACTAGCTCTTGTGATTTTATCACGTGTTAATATATGCTCCAAATTTTCAAAGTCAGAAATTTCAGAAGCTGCCCTAATGCAATCCAATTTAGATGTCGGAAATGCTAGTGTCAAATATATATATATATCACTATTTTTATTTTGTCAGCTAATTGTAGATGGTGGAGAAAAAATAATAGATATTTACATCACCACTCATAACTTGGCAAATTGTTGAGAAGTTATGATAGTATATTTTAATAGCACACCTTTGGAAATTATGACAGGTTTAACTGTTTTAAGGGTCATGATGTCTGAGTCATGACATGCACAAAAAAATGAAAAAAAGGTAACGAGGAAGTAAAATAAAAAATAAAAACAAAAAGTAGTTTTTTTATATGTTAAAATAGAAAAAAAATAAAAATAAAAATTGCTATGTAGATGATCTCAAGGGTCACGATGACTGAGTAATGAGACTTGCACAAATAAACGAAGGAAAATGTTTTTGGATGCGGTAAATGTATTGATTTAAGAATTTTTTTTTAAAATTATGAAAAAAGAAAAGAAAAGAAAAAGCAATTAATTGGTCAGTCTACTTTATATATATATATATATATATATAATTTTATAAAAGTGATATCAAAATTTTCATAAAATGGTTTATAAAATGGTTTGACTTACTTTTAGTACTTTTTTAACTAGGAGTCTCTTTTTATTTTTAATACACAGTGGTAGTAAATTTTAATCTCCACATTTTACTTAGTTAGCGAGTGATGTGGTAATTTCTCATTAAAATAAAAGAAGATTCCAGTTAAAAAAGTATTTAAAGTAAACCAAACCTTATTAAAAATTATCTTAAAACACTTATGATTTATTAACAATTATCCTAAGACACTCATGAATAAAAAATAATAATAAGTCAAAAAAATTAAATATTTAGGGCCCGTATGGTAATGTTGTTCTACTAATATTGTTTGCATTTTTTGAAAAAACGTGTGGGTGAAAAAGTATGTAAAAATACGTGTAATATTGTTTAAACACTAAAAACTGTAGTTCAAATTACACTACCAACAAGTGAGAACTAAGAATGAGGTCAGGAGGGGTTCGAATCTAGATTTTTTTTCGTTAAGAGAATCACCGGCAAACAAGACTGTTGGCCTTTGTTTTTTTACTTTTTCTTTTATCTTTTTATGAATTGGTAAAAGACTATTGGCCGTCTTACTAGTTCTTGTGATTTTATCATGTGTTAATTTATGCTCCAAATTTTCAAAGTCAAAAATTTCAAAAGTTGCCCTAATGCAATCCAATTCAGATGCCGAAAATGCTAGTGTCAAAAAAAAAAAAAAAAAAAAAAATATATATATATATATATATATATATATATATATATATATATATATATATATATCTATATATCACTATTTTTATTTTGTCAGCTAATTGTAGATGGTGGAGAAAAAATAATGGATGTTTACATCACCACTCATAACTTGGCAAATTGTGGAGAAGTTATGATAGTATATTTTAATAGCACACCTTTGGAAATTATGACAGGTTTAACTGTTTAAGGGTCATGATGTCTGAGTCATGATATGCACAAAAAAAATGAAAAAAAGGTAACGAGGAAGTAAAATAAAAAATAAAAATAAAAAGTAGTTTTTTTTTTATATGTTAAAATAGAAAAAAAATTAAAAATTAAAATTGCTATGTAGATGATCTCAAGGGTCACGATGACTGAGTAATGAGACTTGCACAAATAAACGAAGGAAAATGTTATTGGATGCGGTAAATGTATTGATTTAAGAATTTTTTTTTTAAATTATGAAAAAAGAAAAGAAAAGAAAAAGCAATTAATGGTTAGTCTACTTTATATATATATATATATATATATATATATATATATATATATATAATTTTATAAAAGTGATATCAAAATTTTCATAAAATGGTTTATAAAATGGTTTGGCTTACTTTTAGTACTTTTTTAACTAGAAGTCTCTTTTTATTTTAAATACACAGTGGTAGTAAATTTTAATCTCCACATTTTACTTAGTTAGCGAGTGATGTGGTAATTTCTCATTAAAATAAAAGAAGATTCCAGTTAAAAAAGTATTTAAAGTAAACCAAACCTTATTAAAAATTATCTTAAAACACTTATGATTTATTAACAATTATCCTAAGACACTCATGAATAAAAAATAATAATAAGTCAAAAAAATTAAATATTTAGGGCCCGTATGGTAATGTTGTTCTACTAATATTGTTTGCATTTTTTGAAAAAACGTGTGGGTGAAAAAGTATGTAAAAATACGTGTAATATTGTTTAAACACTAAAAACTGTAGTTCTAATTACACTACCAACAAGTGAGAACTAAGAATGAGGTCAGGAGGGGTTCGAATCTAGATTTTTTTTCGTTAAGAGAATCACCGGCAAACAAGACTGTTGGCCTTTGTTTTTTTACTTTTTCTTTTATCTTTTTATGAATTGGTAAAAGACTATTGGCCGTCTTACTAGTTCTTGTGATTTTATCATGTGTTAATTTATGCTCCAAATTTTCAAAGTCAAAAATTTCAAAAGTTGCCCTAATGCAATCCAGTTCAGATGCCGAAAATGCTAGTGTCAAAAAAATATATATATATATATATATATATATATATATCTATATATCACTATTTTTATTTTGTCAGCTAATTGTAGATGGTGGAGAAAAAATAATGGATGTTTACATCACCACTCATAACTTGGCAAATTGTGGAGAAGTTATGATAGTATATTTTAATAGCACACCTTTGGAAATTATGACAGGTTTAACTGTTTAGGGGTCATGATGTTTGAGTCATGATATGCACAAAAAAAATGAAAAAAAGGTAACGAGGAAGTAAAATAAAAAATAAAAATAAAAAGTAGTTTTTTTTTTATATGTTAAAATAGAAAAAAATTAAAAATTAAAATTGCTATGTAGATGATCTCAAGGGTCACGATGACTGAGTAATGAGACTTGCACAAATAAACGAAGGAAAATGTTTTTGGATGCGGTAAATGTATTGATTTAAGAATTTTTTTTTTAAATTATGAAAAAAGAAAAGAAAAGAAAAAGCAATTAATTGTTTAGTATACTTTATATATATATATATATATATATATATATATATATATATATAATTTTATAAAAGTGATATCAAAATTTTCATAAAATGGTTTATAAAATGGTTTGACTTACTTTTAGTACTTTTTTAACTAGAAGTCTCTTTTTATTTTAAATACATAGTGGTAGTAAATTTTAATCTCCACATTTTACTTAGTTAGCGGGTGATGTGGTAGTTTCTCATTAAAATAAAAGAAGATTCCAGTTAAAAAAGTATTTAAAGTAAACCAAACCTTATTAAAAATTATCTTAAAACACTTATGATTTATTAACAATTATCCTAAGACACTCATGAATAAAAAATAATAATGAGTCAAAAAAATTAAATATTTAGGGCACGTATGGTAATGTTGTTCTACTAATATTGTTTGCATTTTTTGAAAATACGTGTGGGTGAAAAAGTATGTAAAAATACGTGTAAAATTGTTTAAATACTGAAAACTGTTGTTCTAATTACACTACCAACAAGTGAGAACTAAGAATGAGGTCAAGAGGGGTTCGAATCTAGATTTTTTTTCGTTAAGAGAATCACTGGCAAACAAGACTGTTGGCCTTAGTTTTTTACTTTTTCTTTTATCTTTTTATGAATTGGTAAAAGACTATTGGCCGTCTTACTAGTTTTTGTGATTTTATCATGTGTTAATATATGCTCCAAATTTTCAAAGTCAGAAATTTCAAAAGTTGCCCTAATGCAATCCAATTCAGATGCCGAAAATGCTAGTGTCAAAAAAAAAAAAAATATATATATATATATATATATCACTATTTTTATTTTGTCAGCTAATTGTAGACGGTGGAAAAAAAATAATGGATGTTTACATCACCACTCATAACTTGGCAAATTGTGGAGAAGTTATGATAGTATATTTTAATAGCACACCTTTGGAAATTATGACAGGTTTAACTGTTTAAGGGTCATGATGTCTGAGTCATGACATGCACAAAAAAATGAAAAAAAGGCAACGAGGAAGTAAAATAAAAAATAAAAATAAAAAGTAGTTTTTTTTTATATGTTAAAATAGAAAAAAATTAAAAATAAAAATTGCTATGTAGATGATCTCAAGGGTCACGATGACTGAGTAATGAGACTCGCACAAACAAACGAAGGAAAATGTTATTGGATGCGGTAAATGTATTGATTTAAGATTTTTTTTTAAATTATGAAAAAAGAAAAAAAAAAGAAGAAGAAGCAATTAATTGGTTAGTCTACTTTTATATATATATATATATATATATATATATATATATATATATAATATTATTTTATAAAAGTGATATCAAAATTTTCATAAAATGGTTTATAAAATGGTTTGGCTTACTTTTAGTACTTTTTTAACTAGAAGTCTCTTTTTATTTTAAATACACAATGGTAAGTGGTAGTAAGTTTTAATCTCCACATTTTACTTAGTTAGTGGGTGATGTGGCAGTTTCTCATTAAAATAAAAGAAGATTTCAGTTAAAAAAGTATTTGAAGTAAACCAAACCTTATTAAAAATTATCTTAAAACACTTATAATTTATTAACAATTATCCTAAGACACTCATGAATAAAAAAAAAAAAAATGAGTCAAAAAATTAAATATTTAGGGTCAGTATGGTAATGTTGTTCTACTAATATTGTTTGTATTTTTCGGAAATACGTGTGAGTGAAAAAGTATGTAAAAATACGTGTAATGTTGTTTAAACACTGAAAACTGTTGTTCTAATTACATTTCCAACAACTCAAAAAAATTACTTTATTTATTTTAACACCACTTCAATTAAATATTCATTTTTTATTACTTTTTATTCTCTCTTTCTCTCTGTCTCTTTCCCTTTTTTGAACCAAGATCAACCACCAAAGTGAACAAACTTTCACTCTTTCTTCTCAACTCAGCAAACCCACTACCACCTAAACCCTCCCCCCCCCCACATCACAACTTAGTCATAGCCACCTCCAAATACCCATTACCCAACAACCATGATAACTGCCAAATACCCACTGCCCAGCCATCATGATCACAACCCATCATTCCAAGATCGACTCACTGAGATCCACCAAACTCATAGCCCCGCCATCGTGATTATAACCCAAACCACCACCACTGTTACCAAAATCCATCAAGAAAAACCCAACAACCCAAAATTGCAAACCAATCGGCAACCCACCACCACAACCCGATCACCAAACCACCAGCCCAACCACTGCGAACTACTTTTTAAGCTATACTAGGAGCGCGTGAGTGGGGCATGATGTAACTAACAACCAAACCGCATGATATGAATGTATCAATTATGTAGTGTTTTATAAACAGTGGTCAACTTTCTGTCCATAGCTATTGGCTTTTTTATATTTAGTATATTTACCAATGGATTTATTTGAACATGGGAATTTGTATACTTAAGAAATGCATTTAGTCAAGAGTAGATAGTGTGGCGGCTTTGCATGTCTATGAGAAGCTTTTTATCTTCCTCTTTTCTTCTCTCTCTCTCTCTCTCTCTCTCTCACACACACACACACACACACACACACACACACACAATCTCTCTCTCTATCCCTTCTGTAATATCTCTCATTTGCACTATAATGAATCCCATATAGAGAAAAAATTGAAGTCAGTCATGGTAGGATCATCACCTCTTCTAGTTTTAGCCTTTTGTGTTGCTTGCATCTTTGGCCAACTTTTTGAGTTAGCTCAAGCTCAAAATCGAACCCAAGCTGCTACAGATCCAGCTGAAGGTGTGCCTCTCTCTCTCTCTCTCTCTCTCTCTCACACACACACACACACACACACACACACAGTTTATTACATATTAATGTTGTTGCCTGATCAGAGCTTTTTTTGTCTTCTGTATATGTTACATGTGAACAGCAATAGGAAACTTTTTTTTTTTTTTTTTTTTTTTTGTATTTTGGGTTATAACCCAATAAATAAACAATGAATGCCAAAAACTGTGTTTGTTTATAATTGTTGAGGTACAAAACTTGAAGTAATATATAGAAGGCTAGCTTTTAGAATTTGATCGTGCTATAGCTTCCAAATCTAGCTATGGATGAAGTTAATAAGAGCCCCAAACCAACTAATCATGCTGATAAGTGCAAGGTAGATATTGTACTTTCGATATCATCATCATTTCAATGGCTAGCTTAGCTTTACAGTTGTGCTGGCAACTTGTGGTGTCAGCCATTACATTATTGGGGTGGTGGTAAATACTATATAGTATTAGTGGGGCTTGGGTACATCATAAATTAATAATTACATATTTAACTAAATAATCAGACAGCTATGAGCAATGCTCTCTCTCTCTCTCTCTCTCTCTCTCTCTCTCTCTATATATATATATATATATTAATATATGTATGTATATATATTGAAATTTTAAAGGCTACCACCCTAGTAATTTAATAAGAAAAAGAAAGAGTTATGAAAGATTTTTTTTTGGGTCACTATATAGATTGATTGAATAAAAAAAAAAATTCAATCAATGTATATAGTGACCCAAAAAAAAAAAAAGAAGAAAAAGAAATCTATGTTACACGGATTTTACTCACTGTTTCATTAAAAAAATAAAAATTCATTCACTGATTGATATATATTTTTTACACCCTTTAAAAGTGGGTTAATTGTAATTTTAATTCTTAAAATAAATAAAAAATATTGGTTGATTGAATAGTTTTGGACAATTCGGATATTTGTTAATTAAGTGGGATTTATTTTACGGTCTAATCTGTGATGGGTATCAATGATTAGGAAGTTCTTTTTTGCAAACACAACATTTTTCTCTGTTTGGGATGGGCTCAAAATAAAAATAAGCTATTTATTTTTTTAGTATAATAATGTTATAAAATTTCTCCCTTTTTTTCTAATTAAAATTGTTCTAATAAACAGTGGCAATTTTGGAGGGTGTATATCAGATTGATCACAATGATGTTTAATTGTGAATATGATTGCAGTGACAGCATTGAATACAATATTTAAAAAATGGGGGATCTCAGCATCATCAAATCAATGGAATATAAGTGGGGAACCATGCAGCGGAGCAGCCATCGACTCCACAAGTTTTGATGACCAAAACCACAACCCCTTTATCAAATGTGACTGTTCGTACAATAGTAACTCTACTTGCCACATTACCCAATTGTACGTTTCTTTCTTTTATATGTATATCCTCATGTTTTGTTTCCCATGCCATTTTTGCTTAGAATTACAATTTCTACACATTCAATAAAAAAATAGTTTAATGTAAATTGCATTTTTTTTTATTATAATTTTTTATTGAACTAAAACGAAAAGCAAGGGGATCACCACTATTATATGATTATATCTGACTGGTTGTTGAAAAGGCTTAAGTTTATTTTCGATATTGGTTAAAGAATTAGTATCAAAACTGTTGGATATATTATATTAACTGGTTGATGAAGAGGATATTATATATTAACTGGTTGCCTAGTAGCAAAACTTATTCTTATATGTTATCATATACTAAAATTTTATGTACCTTTATAGAGTGGCAGAGGAAAGTAGTAATAACCTTTTTTTAAAAAAAATAATTTGACAGATGAGGTGAGTTGCCAATGTGCATTACAAAGATCCCTATTCATATCCATTGTTTTATACTGCTTGTCCTTAACTTTTTGTTATTGGACTGGGTGTTTATTTATTTATTTTAGGGTGTTTAGAGCTCCTCAAGCTCTGGATTATTCTCCCGTGTGTAGTTCCCCCATCTGACATACACCAACTAATTTTCGAGAATTTTGTTAGTTTGTTGGGTATAGAGGTGGATATTTCTAAAGTGAACTTAACTTAGGTAATAGTTCATGGCTGATAATAGTTCTTTTTGTTGGTTAGTAACATAGGTCTCAACTCGTCTTCCATCTTAGTATTTTTATAGAGGAATGAGGAGGTATTATTCAGATGAGAGCTTATTAATAAACCTACTTTATATTGCATTGAGAAATAGATAAGGGAAAGCAGAGTCATTTATTGAGATATATACTACCCCAGGTCATTTTTCTATGCCAATTTCTTCCATTCATTTTAGGATAAAAATATGCTTAAAATCCCATATAGTTCCCCTAAAAACATAACACATTGAGGTTTTGAGTGTAACACTCAAACCCCTTGCAGTATTGTTTTACCAGTAAATTGTTAATTAGGTAACATTTTATCTTCTTGAGGTTTTTGAGTTTAACACAAAATCCCCCTATGGTATTTCTTTATGTGAAAATATAGTTCTAAATATTGACAAGTGTCATCACATGAGCAATACATCTTTTATTTTAATGGATGTCTATGGTTTTCACATAAAATGATACTCATGGAATTGAATGTTACATTCAAAACTCGGGGGGAGGGGTGGTGGTTGTGTGTTTCCCTCTAAATATATATGTATGTGTGTGTGTGTGTGATAGCAGTCAAACAAATGATAATTTTTTTGGCTACCCAAATAACCCTTTTTTAATTAGAAGAGCTAATCTGTCATGGGTGTGCTCTCATGGTGCTTCCCATGTGCTCTTCTATTTTTTTTAAAGGTTTTTGAGCATGTATATGTATGTGTGTGTGTGTTACTGCAGTCAAACAAATGAGATTTTTTTGCCACCCAAGTCAGCCTTTTTCTAATTAGAAGATCTAATCTGTCATGGGTGTGCCCTCATGGTGCTCCCCATGTTCTGTTCCTTTATTTTAAAGGTTTTTGAGCATGTAATGTCATACAAACATCATTCCATCAAATTTGAGCATAAAAGATAAAGTATTTTGCTGCTTAAAATTTTGATGAAATGTATCTTCATGCACCAATTTAAGTTGGTGGCATCTGTTGGTCAAACCAATACCTATGATGGATGTGTGAGCTTTAAAATTATTGAGTTTTGCATGAAATTGGCCATAGAATCCTAAGGACTAAGGCGAGGTCATGGAGACATCATAAGGAGGCCTTGTCATAATGTCCACTTAAATAAAAACTCATGTATGAATCATCTATATGTTGACCAAAAATGAAAAGATAAAATGTGTCAACTTTATAAATTCACATGGTAATATAAAATGGGAACTTTACTTGAAGTCAATGTTCCAGTGTTGAAATGGAGAAAGGAATTGAAAAAAAAAAAATTTGAAGAGATAAGTTCTTTGTGTGTGTGCGAGCGCACACACGTGTGTTTTATAACTTAAAAGTTCCTTATGTGGTTTCTTGGATTTATATATTGATGATTAATTTTATCTTCTCCTATGCTCATTTTCTCCTTGTGCCACATTTCACTAGTACAAGTTTGGTTTTGTACAATGAACCATGAATTTTATGTTATTGATTGGAGTATACAAGCACAATTTGAGATGCATTTAGCGCAAACAAAAGAATAAAATCTAAATCCTTGCAAAGGATAATTAGATGGGACCTCAATATGTATTATTTTTGCAAAGTGCAGGTTAAGGGGATTTTAGTTTGACCCTCGGATCTAAACCCATTAGAAGGGAGCAGAATGCTACTAGCGTATATGGCCATTAATTGGAAACTCACACCATTATATGAAAACATTGCGCTTGTAGAGAGCTTTTATGATATTAATTACTAATATTCTTGAGCGGTAATTCAATCTGTCACTTTTACTAAGCTTACATTTTTAGCGATTTATGA